>NC_054836.1:18032503-18335533 GCF_018345385.1 Vulpes lagopus | reverse complement strand
CTTAGTTTCTATGTCCTCCTTACTTCATACAACTTTCTCTATTCAGTTACATATATCCTCCTTTGTTTCTCTTATTTCTATAGCTGAGTTGAGTATTTTTAAACAATATAGCTAACACACATTATAGCAAACAACCATTAATGGGATGAAACATCTTTATTTACATATTGACTGGAAGTATCCCCAAGATATAGTTAGTGAATAAAACAAGTAAAGGGAATCGTGTATAGTATATTGCCCTTTGTTTGAAAAAAAAGTGCTTATGTACTTGTTTAGAAGTATTTTTCTGATAGGATACAGAAGAAACTGGTAATGGTAATTTCCTCTCAGGAAGATAATTAGATGGCATATATATCTTTTTAAACATTCTGAATTTTGTAAGAAATTTTTATAGTTATACATATATTTTTATATATATAACCTATTAAAAATTAGTTAATTATTTGAAATTTTACTTATAAAAATACTAAATCATATTTCCTTTTCTATAGACAGCTATCAGAATGGCAGCACCACTGAACCTGCCAAAAATTACAGATGACTGGACAAAAGAAGATGTGAATAGATGGTTGGAAAGTCATAGAATTGATCAAAAATATAGGAAAACCTATATAGGAAGCAAATGGTGGGTATTAAGACAAAATACTTCTACCAAGAAACAAACCTCTTCTTTTCTGGTTCTTCTTAACTCATAAATACCTGATACCACCATTTCACTATGATAGTGTGAAAAATTCTTAGGAATCACAAAAAGAAGGCTTTCTAGCCAACAGAAAAACTTGAAGACAAGGTAGGCACTAACTACCTGTTTGGATAAAAACAGAGGTGGAATGTGGGAAGTACTATGTATTACATATTATTCAACCTTTGAATGTGATTTCCTCACTGAAAGAACAGAAGATAAGCTATCACTTGGATAAAAGCCAAATTATTCTAGATATGTTAACAGAAAATGTATTCTATGATACTGGTTTAAGAAAAAACAATCCAATCATGAAACGGGCAAAAGACATGAACAGAAATCTCAAGATGAATGGATAAAGAAGATGTGGTTTATGTATACAATGGAATATTACTCAGCCATTAGAAACGACAAATACCCACCATTTGCTTCAACGTGGATGGAACTGGAGGGTATTATGCTGAGTGAAATAAGTCAATCGGAGAAGGACAAACATTATATGGTCTCATTCATTTGGGGAATATAAATAATAGTGAAAGGGAATATAAGGGAAGGGAGAAGAAATGTGTGGGAAATATCAGAAAGGGAGACAGAACATAAAGACTCCTAACTCTGGGAGACAAACTAGGGGTGGTGGAAGGGGAGGAGGGTGGGGAATGAGGGTGAATGGGTGATAGGCACTGAGGGGGGCACTTGACGGGATGAGCACTGGGTGTTATTCTGTATGTTGGCAAATTGAACACCAATAAAAAATAAATTTAAATCAAAAAAAAGAAAAAGCCAATTTTTCCAAGATCTGCAAGCCTTGCTGCTCCCCAGACACCACAACGAACATGAAGGTGAAACTGGAACTTGGTTTTCCCCATTTATTAAAGCATTATATAAAAATGAAGGAAATATGGCAATTAAAGAAGTATTGCTTGAAGGTGTTCATCAGTTCAGTCAAAATACCTTCTTTGCCAAGCCTTTGCAAGACACTTCCACATTAAAGAGAAGGACTTTGCAATGCTCAGAATTGGGCAAATCAAGCAAAAATAAATAAATAAATAAATAAAAGATAGGACCTGAGACTTCTTATCCCTCAGATACACTGGGTCAAGTCTACAAAAGTAAAATAAGATGGGGAATAGAAGATAACAGAAGAAACAGGAATATTTTACTTGCTGATTTAGCTGATCTTCTGGATTAGCAGTATATGCCTCAAGTGCATTCAAAGAATTTCAACAACAAAGTGAAAATACAGAGTATAAAGTGAAGGAAAAGTTTTATCAGAAGTCAAAAATATGATATCAAACTACAAGATAGCTGGATATCGAGGGGAGATAGAAGTTGGGCTCTACACAATCCAGATTCTCCAGCTCATCCCCTCATTTTTTGACAATAAAAATGAACTTTCTAAAAGAAATATGATCAACTTTATATCAATAATGATTATTCCAAATAATGAATTTAAATTAACACCTAAGGGGATCCCTGGGTGGCTCAGCGGTTTAGCACCTGCCTTCGGCCCAGGGCGTGGTCCGGGAGTCCCGGGATGGAGTCCCTCATCCGGCTCCCTACGTGGAGCCTGCTTCTCCCTCTCCCTGTCTCTCTCTCTCTCTCTGTCTCTCATGAAGAAATAAATAAAACCTTTTAAAAAATAACATAAATAAATTAACACTTAAGAACTTTATTCCTTATCTAAATAACTTGCAGTTTTCTTTGAAAAAATCCTTTGAACTTTTTGATGATTATTTTGTCCTTCTAAAATTCATGAACAACATTAAGCAAAATGAACAGACCAAAACTCGAGGAAAGATGGCTATATATTTTAAGAAATTTCCCGATATAGTTGGTCTCTTAGGGAAGTCACAAAACCTCAAATCAAGGCTAAGTTCGCCACTTCAAATAGATGTGTTTTGAAGAAGCCTAGAAATTTTAAAAGCAGACAGGTTTTCTGGGCTAGTGGGATATCTTATCAAAAATCAAGAAGATGCTATAACCACCATGGAAGATATAGTAGGCAAATATACTTTTCTCTTTGAACAACCCTGCGATAAAACTATGAATGTATACTCTTTTCCATTTCTGATCCTTTTTTTCCGCTAGGGTTTGAAAATAGGCAATGGCTAAAATACCTGAGATCATTTTAATCTTCTCTAGCAAAGATGCCCAACTGACAAGGAGGCTGCAATTAGGGCTAGTATTTTATTGAGTGTGTGGTAATTTATTGTCTAAAGATGAGGTCTTAATAACTTCAACTAGTAAGCTTAATAGAGACTCATATTCTCTGTAATGCAAGAAAGTTTGAAGTGGATAATAAAAATAACTACATAGAACCACTGCTATACATTTGGAAGTTAAAAAAAAGTTCATGAGGTAAAGAGAAAAATCAAAACTGAAATTTTAAAGTGCTTATAGCTGAATAAAAATTTAGACATTACATTTCAAAACTTGCAAAATGCAGCAAAAGTATTGCATGGTAAGAAATGTATAGCCTTAATTGCTTATTCTAAATAATATAAAAAGAATGAAAAATAATCAGGTAGGTATAAATTAGATAATATAGAATAAACTCAAAGAAATAAAAGAGATTATAATGAGGATAAGGCAGAAATTGATGTTTTAGAAAACAAGAAAACAGAAGAATTCAATAAAGCAAAAATTGGTTATTCGAAGAAACCAATAACATAGGACAAATTCTGATGTAATTGATCAAAGATTATTAAATATATAATGAATGAAAAAGAAACATAATTATAAAGTAAAAAAGATTAATTTCATCTTCTAGGAAGATGGAATAAATGTACTTTTTCTTATTCCTTCCACTGAATATAAAAGGTGGCTCAGAAAGGTGGAGAAAAAAAGGTAAACTAGAGACCTAGAGATCAAAGAAATAATATAATGCCAGGGTGTTATCAGCACCTACTGGGAAACCTGAAACTTCCACTCTTACTCAGTAGTAATGCCCCCACTGGAATGTCAATAGAAGCCAAGGGAGGAAGGTGGATCACCATCCCTACTTGGGAGTAATGAGGCAAGGGGCACTCCCTCTTTCTCTGACAGAGTAGTATCGCAAAAAGCCAAGTAAGACAGGTTTAAATAAGATTTAAAGCCTCAGAACATAATACCCAAGTACCAGGTTTTAATATAAAAATTATTCATCATACCAAGAACCAGGAAAACCTCAACATGAATGAAAAACTACAATTGATTGATGTTAATACCAAGATAGCAAAAAAATAAGATTTTTCTTTCTTTCTTTCTTTCTTTCTTTTTTAAGTAGGCTCTGCATCCAATGTGGGGCTTGAATTTACAACCCCAAGATCAAGAACCACATGCTTTATCAATAGAGCCACCCAGGTCCCCAAAGATTAGAATTTTCTAAGAAAGATTTTAAATCAGCTATCATAAAAATGCTTTAACTAGGAATTATGAAGATTCTTAAAACAAATGAAAAAGTAGAAAGTTTCAGCAAAGAAATAGATTCAGCATAGAAATGGAAGATATAAAAAAGAGCCAGATGGAAATTTTAGAGCTAAAAACACAATAATGAAAATAGAAAACTCAATGGATGGACCCAACAGTAGAGTTCAGGGGACAAGAGAAAGAATTAATGAACTTATAGATAGAGCAATAGAAATCACCCCCTCTGAGTAAGGAAAAAGAAAATAGACTGGGGGCAAGGTGGGTGGGTGGGATTCAGAGAGACTCAGGACCTGTGAGATCATAACAAAAATATCTATTATTCATTTCATGGGAATCCTAGAAGGAGTAGAGAAAGAGTAAGACTGAGAAAGTACTGGAGAAAATAATGGCTGAAAACTTCCCAAATTTGGCAAAAGGCAGAAATCTACAGATTCAAAACACTGAGCAAACTTCAACTGAATAAACACAAAGACAACCACACCAAGACATAGATACAATGGTCAAAGGTAGGAGCAGATTTCAGTGAAATTCAATTCAGAATAAAAATAGAGAAAATCAACTTTTTAAAAAGCTGGTAATTAGAAAATATCCATTAAATGGACATTAGACCCTGCCTTTAGCAAGACTGACAAAGGGGTAGGGAGAGAGAAAAGAAATAAATCACCTTTATCAGGAATGAAAGAGGTATATCACTACACATTATGACGACATCAAAAGAATAATAAGGGAATACTACGTATATGTAACAGAAGGGAACAACTCTACACACATGAATATGACAACTTAGATGAAGCTGACCGATTCTCAGAAGAGCGCAAACTGCTATATCTCACTCGATGTGAAATAGATCGTTTGAATAACGTTGTAACTCCAAAGGAAGTTGAATGTATGATTTTAAAACTCCCAAAATGAAGTCTCTAGGCCCAGATAGTTTCACTGGAGAATTCTATGAAGAAATTAAAGAAGAATTAACACCAATTCTAAACAATCTCTTCTAGAAAATAAAAGAAAAACTCCCAATTTATTTTATGGACTTGAAATTACTCTGATGCCAAAACCAGAGACAGCCTACCTCCAAAAAAGTAGAGACCAATATTCCTCATAAACATAAACACAAAGACTTTTAGCAAAATATAAGCAAATATAATTCAGCAACGTATGAAAGAATCATATACCATGGCAAATGGGGCTTTTAGCAGGGATGTAAGACTGATTAGATACTGAAATATTAATCAACTATAAAAAAATAGTCAATGGTCATTATTAGCAAGCTATAGTAGAAAATCACATGATCATATGAACTGACAAAGAAAAAGCATGTGATACTAGTCAACATTCATTTATGATAAAATCTCACAGAAAACTAGGAATAGAGGGGCACTTCTTCAACTTAATAAAAAGCATCTACAAAAAAAGTATGTATATATATACCGTTAACATCATACTTAACTGAAAAGACTGAATGAATCCTTTTCCACTAAGATTGATAATAAAGCAAAGATAGCTCTTCTTACAACTCTCATGCAGCATTAAACTAGAAGTCTGAGCTAATTCAATAAGGCAAATAAAAACAGATCAGATCAGAAAGGAAGACATAATTTGTTTCCATTTGAAAGTGACATGATTTTCTACATACAAAATCCAAAGGAACCTATAAAAAAATCATTTTGAACTAATAAGTGAGTTCAGCAAGGCAAGGTCACCAGATACAAAATAAACATACAAAATCAGTATCACTAGTAATCAAAGAAATGCATATTAAAACCACAATGAGACCTTATATTTGTCAGAATGTCTAAAGTAAAAGGATAAGAAACAAGTATTGAGAAGGATGTGAAGAAAAAGAGCCCCTCCTGCATTGTTGGTGAGAATGTTAATTGGTAGAACTGTTATGGAAAACAGTATGAAAGTTCCTCAAAACATTAAAAATAGAAATACCGTATGATCCAGTAATTCTACTACTGAGTATTTGCCCCCAAACCATAGAAATTTATTTTAAAAATATATGCATCCCTATGGCAAGATATGGAAGCAACCTAAGTGTCCACTGATAGATGAATGGTTAAAGAAGATGTGTGTGTGGGTAGGGAGTGGGGGGTGTGCAAATATGTGTGATGGAATACTACACAGCCATAAAAAGGATGAGATCTTGTCATTTGTGACAACATGGATAGACCTAGAGCATATTATGCTAGGCAAAATATGTCACACTGAGAAAGTCAAACACCAAATGCTTTCATTTACATGTGAAATCTAAAAACCAAAAAACAAGAATAAACAAAGAACAGAATCAGACCTATAACTACAGTGAACAAACTGATGGTTGCCAGATAGAAGGGAGATGAAGGAATGGGCAAAATGGATGAAGAGGAGTGGGAGATACAGTCTTCCAATTGTGGAATGAATATATCACAGGAATAAAAGGCACAGCGTAGGGAGTATAGTGAATGGTATTGTAATAGCATCGCATCGTGACAGTTGGTAGCTATACCTCCAGTAAGCATAGCATAACATATAGAGATGTTGAATGACTATGTTGTAACTGGAAATAATGTAACCCTGGTCAACTATACTCAAAAAATTATTATTAAAAGAATTCTCTTTCTATATATGAGCAATGGACACTAAAATGAAACATCAATACTTTTAGTAATCACTCAAAAAAACTGAAATATTTAAATGTAAGTTTAACAAAATGTGCATAACTCCTATGCCGAAAATTACAAAATGCTAATGAAAGAAATAAGAGTTCTAAATAAATGGAAAGGCACATTATGTTCATGAACTAGAAGACTGAACATAGTATAGGTATATATCTATTCCTCCCAAACTGATTTATAGTTTTATTTTTATTTTTTTTAAAAAGATTTTATTTATATATTCATGACAGACACACAGAGAGAGGCAGAGACACAGGCAGAGGGAGAAGCAGGGTTAATGCAGGGAGCCTGATGTGGGACTCGATCCAGGGTATCCAGGATCACACCCCAGGTTGAAGGCAGCGCTAAACCGCTGGGCCACTGGGGCTGCCCTGATTTATAGTTTTAATGCAACTTCTATCAAAATCTTAGCAAGATTCTTTGTAGATATAGATAAGATTGTTGTAAAACTTATATGGAAAGGCAAAGGAAGTAGAATAGCTAAAACGGGCACCTGGGTGGCTCAGTGATTGAGCATCTGCCTTCAGCTCAGGTCATGATCCCAGGGTCCTGGGATCCTGCCTCTCCCTCTGCGTATGTCTCTCTCTGTATCTCTCATGAATAAGTAAATAAAATCTTTAAAAAAAAAAAAAAGAAGAGCTAAAACAATTTTTAAAAAGAATAAAGTGGGAGGAATCAATATATCTGACTTCAAGACTTACATAGTGATCAAAGCTGTGCAGTGTTGGCAGAGAGATAGATACATAGATCAATGGGACAGAATAGAGAACTTATACATAGACCCACATGAATCTTTGACAAGGTTGTAAGAGTAATTCAATGGATGAAAGATAGCCTTTTCAACAAATGGTGCTAGAGTGATTAGACATCCATAGGCTAAAAAATGAGCCTCAGCCTAAACCTCATACCTTATGCAAAAATTAACCCAAAATGAGTCAAAAGTTTAGGTTTAATATTTTAACTTTATAAAATTATAAACTTTCAGGAAAAAAAAATAAGAGAAAATCTTTAGTATCTAGGGCCAGACAGAATTCTTAGACGATATCAAAAGCACCATTGGGGGATCCCTGGGTGGCTCAGCGGTTGAGCACCTGCCTTCGGCCCAGGGCGTGATTCTAGGGTCCCAGGATCGAGTCCCGCGTCAGGCTCCCTGCATGGGGCCTGCTTCTCTCTGCCTGTGTCTCTGCCTCTCTCTCTCTCTCTCTCTCTCTGTCTCATGAATAAATAAAATCTTAAAAAAAAACACCACCCATGGAAAGAAAAAGTAATAAATTGGACTTAAAAAATTTTGACTGTATGAAAGGTCCTCTATGAAAGTGAAAAGACAGGATACAAAATGGAAGAAAATATTTGCAAACCACATAACTAACAAAGGACTATTATCCAGAATATATAAAGAAACCTCAAATCTCAATTGTTAAAAAACAAAACAAAATACCCATTCCAATTAGAAATGGCAGGGACATAAAAAGACAATGAGATACTTCATTCAAAGAGGACATACAAATAAGCACATGAAGAGATGTTCAACATCATTAGCCATTAGGGAAATGCAGACCAAAACTACAACGTAATATCACTACATACTTATCAGAATATCTAACATAAAAAAGAATAGTGCCAACACCAAATACTAGTAGAATGCAGAAAAACTCATGCATCATAGATGGGATATAAATGATACAGCCACTCTGGAAGACAGTTGGCCATTTCCTTAAAAACCTAACTATGCAACTATTATGCAATCCAACAATTGCACTCCTGGGGATTTATCCCAGAGAAATAAAAACTTATGTTCATCCCAAAACCTGTACGTAAATATTTAAAACAGCTTTATTTATGATATTTCCAAACTGGAAATAACCCAAATGTTTTTCAAAGTAAATAGCTAAACTATAGACATTCCATACTATGAAATGTCACTCAGCAATAAAATGAAACAAACTATTTATACACTCAACAACTTGAGAATTGGTAGAGTATTTTTTTTAAAAAAACTAGTCCCAAAAGCTTATATACTGAATGATTCAATTCATACAACATTCTTGAAATAACGAAATTATAGAATTGGAGAACAGGCTATTGGTTGCCAGGTGTTAACTTCCAGTCTGGGCAAGTAGTAAGAAAAATGGATTATAAAAAGGAAATAGAAGTGATCCTTACAGGAATAAAATTGTCTGTATCTTAACTATATCATTGGATCTTTATTATTTAACAATTGCATGTGAGTCTATAATCTTTCCCGCCAGAATTTTTAAATTAAAAAAGTTAGGAGAATATAGCAATAATTTATACCAACTTAATTAATTAATTAATTTGTATATATAAATTTACAATTACAAATTTATTCCATATACATCATTTATAGACATAGGTGTATAATTTATAGTTTCCTGAAATTGTATGTAAGCCTGTTTGGCTTATCAGTTGTCTTAGAAGGAAGGCTTAAAACCATGATTTCAGTTTCCTGAAACTTACTTTTTTTAGTCAATTTTGTAAGTTTTCTATAACTTAGGAAACCTCAAGTAAATGAATAAATGTGTATATAATTGCACATATATGTGTGTGATGCATGTATAATATATATGCATAAATAATACGTATGACTTAAAATAGATGTTAATAGCCCCTGGAATGTTATAGCATTGTAGTTACTTTCATCTGTGGTAAATTTGGATGGGATATGGTAGAAGGAGATGCACTCCCCTGTGTCATACTTCTGGCTCTTGAGACTTAGAGGGAAAATAGTAACGATGAAGCTTGTGGGATTAGTTGGTGATCCAGGCTCTAATGACACCATGAGGAGAAAGCCATACTCTAGTCACTGCAGGGCCCTAGAAGATAGAGTTCACCGGCCAATACCCCAAAGCCCCAGCAGTCTTCTAATCTGAATCATTGCTGAAGGTTTTAGAAAACTGAAGAATAATTTCCTCCTTTACATTTAGTGCATTCTTTTGCACTAGCCAGCATTCAAAACATGTTTATTCGTCAGTAGATTTTCTTTTCCAAAAGTTTTTATTGTTCCGATAAGTTCCATTTGCCCCATGGGTCTGCTCTTCACCTTCTTCTCCTCCTTTCTGCCCAAGATGCTCTATCTGTGATGCTCACATTGACAGGCATACTCTCACCCTCTGACCTCCAGTTGGGGTTGGCTGTTAGGACCCCTCAATAGGAAACTAGGGGAAAGGTGAGGAGTAAGGATATTTGTTGCCCTGGCTTCCTCTTTGCAAAGTCAACTTTTCGGTTGTGCCCCTGCCTGAGGGAACTATTTTCCACTGAGCCTGCTTGACAAGACTCTCTCCTTTTGGGTTCTAAAACCTCTCCCTGTATTTATTTTAGCCTCAAGGGGAACAGTTCTCGCTGCTATTAAGTCCAGAACATTGCTTATGGTTTCCTTTTTTTTTTTTTTTTTTTTTTTTAAGATTTTATTTATTCATGAGAGACACAGACACCGGCAGAGGGAGTAGCAGGCTCCATGCAGGGAGCCCAACGTGGGATTCGATCCCGGGTCTCCAGGATCACACCCTGGGCTGAAGACGGCGCTAAACCGCTGAGCCACCTGGGCTGCCCTGCTTATGGTTTCCTATACTAACACTTCTGTATGCATTCCCTTTAATAATCTTCCCCAAATTATCCTAGTTTGCATGTGTAAATCTATTTCCCACTGGACTGACTGATGCATATATACTCTTTGCCTGAATCATCTCCTAGGGGCTGGATATGATTAACTTGGAATGAGGTTAGCCAATTTCAAAAGAGATGGAAACCTTAAAGCAAAGTCTCATTCTTGGTACTAGGAAACCTAGAGCCTCAGACTCACCAAAATGAGAAAAGAGGAAAAATTTGCATCTGGCTTTTTTTCCTCCTCCCCACCCAAGTCAGATATTCTATATAGCCCTCTGTTAACTGACGGCTGACAGTAATTTTGCAGACTGTTTTCTAATCTTTGCCCTGAAGAACCCAAAATTTCGGTGGAAGGTCTTTGAAGAAGGAAGTATAGAGAAAATGAAAACAATTTCAGTAGGCAGAGCTTTCTATTTTATCCAGAACACTTCTCATTTTTTAAAAATTTATATGCAATTGTCCCATAAATTTTTATTTGAAAAAATTTTCATTCGACTAATTAAAAAAAATTTTAAGCACTGGGGCACCTGGTGGCTCAGTTGGTTAAGCATCTGCCTTTGGCTCAGGTCATGATCTCCAGGTCCTGGGATAGAGCCCTATGTTGGGCTCCCTGCTCAGCAGGGAGTCTGTTTCTCTCTTTCTTCTCTCCTTCTTCCCCTCATCCCTGCTTGTTTTTTTTTCTCTCTCTCTCAAATAAATAATGTTTTTTTTTAAAAATGTAAGCACTGGCTTAATTCACTTTAATAGGTAGCCACTGACAAATCAACACTCTCTAAGGTTAAGAAAGAAACCTCTAATCGTAGAACTTCAGGTAACAGTAGAAGTGGTAACAGTGCAGGGATTTAGAGTCAGGTGATTCCAGTCCAATGTTCATCAGGTTATGTCTCATAAGGGCCTGCTTATTAGAAACAGCCACTCAAAACTCTGATAATCCATTTCTTTGTCAAAAGGGATGCCTCCTCAGTTATTTACAAATCTTGACCTCCAGCTGAGTAAATCCTTATATAATTATTTTTATCTTCCCCTAGGAGCCCTACCTAGGCTAGTTGGTAATCAGCCTTCAGCCTAGCAACTGGCATAATTTAATGGCTTCCAATTAGTGAGTTGTTGAATCATAGAAACTTGAAGTTGGAAGAGGTTTGTCAAGATTGCTCAGCCCAATTTCTCTTTCCTGCTAGAAGCTCTGCTCTAATTTCTCTGACAAGTGACCACTCAGCTACCTGAATGCTTACAGGTAACAGGTAAGACCCTATTTTGCCAAGCACTCCATGTGTGAGAGAGTTTTTCCCTATATTAGGTTCAAAATGTATGTTCCTGTGCCTAACACCAGCTAATACCAAGAATTCCCTCTAAAACAAAGAACAGGTTCCCTCCTTATTTACAAGGCAGTTTAAATATTAGCCAATAGTAATCATGTCTTCACTTAAAATCATCCACAAAAATCACCCATCATCATCAGATCTAAAACTATGAAGACATGTGATCATTTCCAGACCCCTCACTATGCTTGCAGTTTTTTCCTGGATGTGCTCCAAATTTCACTTCATTCTTAAAATTCATGGTCAGTATAAAACACCATTCAGGAGACATGTTCTAAACAGTTAAACCCATAGGCTACCTTGCTATACAGATATTAAGCTGCTTAATGTCACCAAGACTATCCCTGACTTCTTTTTAGCAATCAGTACACACCATCATCCTGACTGACACAGAATCAACTACAACACTCACATCGTCTTCATGTGAGTCTTTACAAAGCCAGGTAACTCCTATCCTATATTCAGATCTCACAAGATAGATACACCCAGCCTAGTATTCAGGTTGGAGAACGTCACTCAAAGAAGCTAAGTATTTTGCAAGGGTCACACAGTTAGTAAGCGGCTTAAGCAGAGATTGATTCCAGATCAAAATCTGTATTTTTTCTGCTAGGTCATAGAGACTCTTCATTCATCTACTCCCTATGTTCCACACATTATTCCAAGCCCTGACATGAAGTGGTGTTGAAGGCATGTCCCTTATGGAAATTATATACCAGTGGGGAGTATGCGTTA
The DNA here is from genome assembly GCF_018345385.1 of Vulpes lagopus. Lineage (NCBI taxonomy): Eukaryota > Metazoa > Chordata > Mammalia > Carnivora > Canidae > Vulpes > Vulpes lagopus. Next base: position 18,323,108 of record NC_054836.1, on the reverse strand, counting down.
TAATCTTGAAAACATTTAAAGGAAAGATATCCAAAAACACAGGAGAGAAAATGAATAGTCAAAAACATAGACAAAACATATCAAATTTTATACCTTAAATGTGTACAATTGATTGTGTCACTTTACCCTGAATTTAGGGGGTGGAAAGTGCAAGGGAGTTCCTTTCAGTTTAGATGTAGGATATAAAAGACCATCCTTTGCATGGTAGCAGGAAAACACCAGATAAATTTAAGAGTATTCTTTTCATTAAAACTAAAGAGCAATGGATACTCTTACTGTTAATGAAGGACATTCCTAGAGGAACAAGCCCCTCATAGGTGAGCAAAGAATAGCAGTCACTTCCACACATGGAGGAAAGTGATGGGACTAGGTACAGTCTGAGAAGCAAACTTTCCCAGGATGAGGAGAAACAAGTCATGTTTTCAATAACAATGTGGAGGAGCATGACAGATTAGACTCTGGAAGAGCTCCAAAAACAAAACAATAAATTGTTCAACTTGGGAATCCTTCCCCCTGGTAATTTTTGCTGAGTAAGTAGCAGTAGGAACTAGAGCAAAGAGTAGAAAACAAAATTTCAGTTTCATGTAGTCTTGCAGTGTTTTAATTACTGTGCCACACTCAAATGGAACTCCATATTTTTTTTTCTGCTAATAACATTTAAGGTTTACTATCTTAACAACTTTTAAGTATCTTGTATCTGTTGAGGTACATTCCTTCTATACCTAATTTCTTAAGGGTATGTATCATGAAAGAATGTTGAATTTTGTCAAATGTATCTTTTTCTGTATCTATTGATATGCTCATGTGATTTTTATCTTTCATTCTATTATTGTGGTATATTTATTTTTGATTTGTGTATGTTGAACCATTGTTTCATCCCAAGGATAATTCCCACTTGATAATGATGTATAATTCTTTTAATGTGCTGTTAAATTTGGTTTGCTAGTATTTTGTTGAGAATTTTTGCATCTATGCTCATCAGGAATATTGACCTGTAGTGTTCTTACAGTGTCTTTATCTGGCTTTGGTATCAGGGTAATACTGGCTTTGTAAAACGAGTTTGGGAGTGTTAGTTACCTCCTTTTTAATTCTTTGGAAGAGTTTGAGAAGAATTGACATTAATTTTTCTATAAATGTTTGATAGAATTCAGAAGTCTCTGGTCACTTTTATCAAAAATTATCATATTAGCAAAGCTTTCTTGAAATTGGCCATTTTTTTTCTAATTTCTGTAACCTTTCTTGTGAGAGTAGACTGGAGTCAGAGGAGAGGGTGTGCAAGAACAAGGAGGGAGATAGGGAGACAAGCTGTGGGCTCTTGTGATTATCCAGACCAGAGATGATGGCAATTAAAAGTAGTCAGATTCTAGTGTATTTTTAAAGTAGAGTCAACAGAATTTTCTGCCAATGCAATATAGATTGGGAGAGAATGGGAACAGTAAATGATGATTCTAGGAGTTCCAGCCAAACTGGAAAGATGGAGTTTCTAGGAACTGAAAGGGGAAAGACTACAGATGGAGGTGGTATTGAGGGAAGATCAGGAATTCCATTTTGGTCATAGTAGGTCTAGGATGCATATAAAAGCAATGACATCCTAGTGAACATGCTGAGTAAGCAGGAGGATAAATGAGCCATATATATGTTTGTATATATGTAAAGGTATAGTACAAGAATGTTTTACGCATTGATAAGAAAAAGACCTCTCCCCCAAAAAAATCCAGGAGGAAAAGAGACAAAAGAAACAATTTACAGAAGACATCTGAATGTCCCAATAAATATATGAACAGATGCTCAAACTCAGTAGCAAGGAGAAAAATGTGAATCTTACTATAAAAAAGAGACAATAGATCATACCTATCAAATTGGCAAAAATTTTGAAAGACTGCCAATAGTAGGTGTTGGCAAGGATGTAAGACAAATGTAGGAGCACTAGTTCACTGTCAATGAAAGTAAAAATTGGAACAAACATTAATGCAATCACTTAGCAATATACTACAAAGTTGATGAAGTCCGTGTTCTAATCCAGCAATTCCACTTCCAATTATATCCTTGAACTGTGTATCTTCAAATCAGTATTAGTGTTTTTTGAGAGTATATGGAAGCCTTTCAAAGCATACCAGGGTATTGGGAAAGAAATTAGTGTTAGACTTTCAATTTTCATATTTATTCTTTCCTAAAAGTGATCTACCTAAAAACAATGCCTGTTTCATTCACTCTAAAGCTCATATAACTTGTCCTATTCTTCCAACCCTTTTACAAATATCCTTCCCACTTTATAATGCTCGGAGCATTGACTTACCAGAGCAAATCACCCCAGAGCAATTTTTCCTTTGCTACAATAACTGGCAACACCCCAGATGGAAGCAGCTGTATCAGCCTGAGGCCCAGAGTAGGGGTAATATACAGCAGAACCCAACTAACCCAGATGGAATGTGGGAGGAGAAATAACGAAACTTTGGTGTTCTAAGCCACTGAAATGGGGGAGGTGTTTGTTACTAAAGCATAAATTGACTATCCTGGCTGATACAGAGACATGTCTCTTCCTATTCCAAACTTTAACCTGGTGCCCCAGTTTAAAAACCTCAGGGGCACCAAACAAAGAAGCAATTTGAGTTATTGGTTTCTTCTTTAATGATTGACTAATGTACCATACCCAAAGGTCTTTTTGTGCCTTATACATATTTGTTTTAAGATAGAGAAGCAGAGTATTAAGAACAGGATATTTTAGCCCATGCTGGATACTGTGAACTAAATTGTGGTGGAGGAAGATGGAAGAGATGATGTTCATTTAATGACTTCCTATCTTCAGTCACACTCCCGTTAACACACAATCTTTCTTGAGGAAAGTTCCACAAGAGCAGTGCAAGGAGAACATTAGTTAGAAATAATGAATTCCCAAAAGGGTTTTCCCACATAGTCACATGAAATTAACTTTTTTTATTTTTTTAAAGATTTTATTTATTTATTCATGAGAGAGAAAGGGAGAGGCAAAGATTTGGCAGAGAGAGAAGCAGGCTCCATGCAGGAAGCTCGATGTGGGACTGGGTCCTGGAACTCCAGGATCACACCCTGGGCCAAAGGCAGGGGCTAACCACTGAGCCACCCAGCATCCCGAGGTTAACTCTTTTCTTTTTAATATTTTTATTGGGGTGCCTAGGTGACTCAGTAGGTTAAGCATCTGCCTTCGGCTTGGGTCATGATCCCAGGATCCTGGGATCCAGCCCCACAGCAGGCTCCCTGTTCTCTCCCTCTGCCCCTCCACCCCCCCCCCCCCCCCCCCCCCCCCCGCTGGTGCTCTCTCTCACACTCAATTTTTTTTTTTTTCAAATTTTTTTATTTTAAAAAATATTTGAGGGATCCCTGGGTGGTGCAGCGGTTTAGCGCCTGCCTTTGGCCCAGGGCGCGATCCTGGAGACCCGGGATCGAATCCCACGACGGGCTCCCGGTGCATGGAGCCTGCTTCTCCCTCTGCCTGTGTCTCTGCCTCTCTCTCTCTCTCAGACTATCATAAATAAATAAAAATTAAAAAAAAAAACACTTTAAAAAATCTTTGAAAAAAATAAAAAGATTTTATTCATTTTATTTGAGAAAGAGCACACACATGCATATGCACGAGTTGGGAGTGGGGGCAGTCGGGAGGCAGAAGGGGAAGGAGAGAATCTCCAGCAGATTCCATGTTGGGCATGGACCCCCAAAGCAGGGCTCCATCTCAGGACCCTGAGATTGTGACCTGAGCTGAAACCAAGAGTCACATTCTTAATGGACTGAGCCTCCCAGGAGCCCCACATGTAGTTAATTCTCACAACTAGTCTCAAAATCCAAGGAAGTGCCTTCATCTGAAAAGAAATGGGTCTTTGAATAGTTGAAGCAGAACAAGTTAGTGACGTTGCTTCATTTACAAGAAACTGGAAAGATATTTAAACTACCTAACATTTCAAAATATACTGCATGGAATTAGGAATGACAATTCAATGGCTATCTTTCAGATTCAATGTATATCATTCAATTTAAACTTACCATGATTCTCACTACCTGTGTAAATATTCAAGGTACTTCTCTTTGTCTTAGTCACCTTGGCTATAAAATGGGAATAAATACAAGAGCTATCTCATAAAATTGTTATGAGAAATATACCAGTTGACATTTGCAGAGCACCTGGAACAGAATAAACACTATTTTCTACTAAATGACAAATAAGTTATAAAGAAATATTCCATTTCATAGGATATTAATCAAAGCATATTAATCAAATTGTATTAGAATTATTTATACCACTTACATAATTATATAATTATTATATAAGATTATATAAGATGATCTGATGTCACCTTATAAATTGTTTCTGGTTCCTATTAAATTGTGGCTCAATGTATTTACAGAAAATATACCCTTATTTTTTAAAAAAGATTTTATTTATTTATTTGAGAGAGAGAGTTAAAGCAGGGGCAGGGGCAGAGGGCAGACGGTGAGAGAGAGAATCTCAGGCAGACTCTGCACTGAGCATGGAGCTGAAACCAAGAGGCAGACACTTAAACGAGTCACCCAGGCACCCCAACTCTTATTTTTTAATAGAGAGAGAAAAGATATGTCTATTGAAAGTGCTGAAATTATTTCTAATTTTTTAAAATGCTTATTTCTAATCATTTCAATGATTCCTAATTATTTCCAGAAGATAGAAACAGGAGTGTCAATACACACACACACACACACACACACACACGCACGCATGCACACTTTCTTACCAAAAGAAGTCCGATGTCTTTGCTTACTCCTTTTCACAAATATGTAATTTTTGCAACATATAACATTGTATTATTTCAAATTAAGTAATGAAAAACATTGCTACTGTCCTATTTTATATTATGACTTATGAGAAGAATAATTTATATTAGAGCTATATATCACATTAACCTCCTCTTCTTCTATTTTACAAGATGCATTTTTATTTTTCATTGGCTTTCATAATATGCCTCCAAAAGTATGTTAACACACATTTGAATTTTTAAAAATGAAGTCATATTTTTTCTAACAGAAGCTTTAATTTGGCGGATAGCTTTGCAAATTAAATTTCAGATTGCCAGATCCCTGAGTGGCTCAGTGGGTTTAGCGCCTGCCTTTGGCCTGGGGTGTGATCCTGGAGTCCCAGGATTGAGTCTCCTGTCAGGCTCCCTGCATGGAGCCTGCTTCTCCCTCTGCCTGTGTCTCTGCCTCTCTGTGTCTCTCATGAATAAATAAATAAAATTTTTAAAAAACCGTTAAAAAATAAATACATTTCATATTGCCGTTTTCAATGAATCGAATTAAATAAATCTACAGTTCTAAGATTTTAATGAAAATATCCTTAAAACATGAGATTATTAGCTGTTTACTAAAAATTATCACATTAGAAAAGCTGTGTTAAATTTAAAAATATATTTATTTTCCTCAAATTTTCTGATTATATTGGTTTAAACAAGATGCCTCTAAGTAAAACTGAAAAAGGTATGATTTTTCGATAGGACTGCCAAAGTCTTTGTGGTGTATTTCCCAGAATCTGAGAAAGTAAATGACTAATACCTATATGATGAAATATTTTGTAAGTCTAAGTCAGGTTGTTTCCAAATCTTTGCTTTCAATGAAATTGAAAGAAGATCTAAATGAGTTGTCACCTGACAGGCCATTAACATTTATGATAGTTATATTATTTTTTACAGTATAACTCACCATAAGTTCAAATCATTAACATAGTTTTAGCAAAATACTCCATTCTCACCCACTTTTCAAAAAAGATTTTATTCATTTATTTAAGAGAGAGAGAGAGAGCACATGAGCAGGAGCAGAGGGAGAGGGAAAAGCAGACTCCCCTACTGAGCAAGGAGCCCATGTGGGGACCGATCCCAGGACCCAAGAATCATGACGTGAGCTGAAGGCAGATGCTCAACCGACTGAGCCACCCAGGCTCCCCTCTCATCCACTTTTTTATATGAACAAGATTCTCCAGCTTCAACTATAAAAATGAAAAGCAGGAATAGGTGTTATACTACATGTTGACAAAAGAATTTAAATTAAAAAAAAATTTAAAAAACAGACAGTAGAATTAGCCACTATGTTCCAGAAATTCAAAAGTTTGCTCAGAAAATTAATAGATCCTGACTCAGATAGATGCTAAACTTGGTGCAATAATTGTGTGAGATAAGGGAATAGTTGGGGTAAGTAGCAGTGACTACTTTTGGTTTTAAAAGGAAGACTCTTGGGGCAGCCCGGGTGGCTCAGCGGTTTAAGCGCCGCCTTCAGCCCAGGGTGTGATGGAGTCCCACGTCAGGCTCCCTGCATGGAGCTGCTTCTCCCTGAGCCTGTGTCTCCGCCTCTCTCTCTTTCTCTGTGTGTCTCTCATGAATGAATAAATAAAATCTTTTTAAAAAAAATAAAATAAAAGGAAGACTCTTCAAATAACCAATGGACTACCTTTTTCTTTGGAATTTTCTAGACCTCCAACTCTAGAAAAGCAGTATTTCAATGCCAGTGTATGTGATAGAATATAGATGCATAAATGAAGCTTTCCTTCAGATTTAACAATTGTTTAGTAGCAAAAAATACTTTGCCCGAGTTATTGTTTGCCCTGCAAACTACAAGTTTATAGGGCATGGATTGTGAATAACAAAAATGGACTGATTGCATTCTGGTCAGGATGACTCCATGAAGATTATCTGTGCAACACCCTTTCTGATTTGTTTTTTGCTATGGATTTTATTTAAACTGTATACTGAATTCCGGGAATATAATTTTACCAGGAATCACTGTTATAAGGGCTAATGGTTGTTCCATGCCTTTTATGGGAATGGAGACAGAAAATTGATAATATTCAGTGTTTTGTGAATGTTTTTAAACCAATAAAAGTGAAACTCTTTTTTTAAAAAAAAAAAGAAGCAGGAATAGTATTTATGCTGAACTCATAAAATTCATAAAATTTTAATATTTATGCTTAATTAACCATTCACCAAAATAATTATTATGTTGCCTTGACCAGTTTTGTACTGCTTATAATGGTGCTAATAACTCAATTCAGAATAAAATGTTTTAATATTCAGAGTCTTTCGGTCACAGGGAAAGAACATGTTTAAATTTTTGACATGCATTTTGTTGTAGAGAAATATGATAGGATAATAGAGAAAATATTTTCAAACATCAAAACATGTATTAGGATAAAACTCTAGAGTTGATTGGAAACCTGAGTTGAAGCTAGAAAAGAGAACAATGTAACATTTCAGATTATATAATAGAACTTAAATTTCTTTATACTGATGGCGATAGTGCCTATCAATCTGCTTTGACATTTGTATATTTTGAACAATTGTACTTTAAAATACTGATATTTACAATAAACTGAAAATCACATCATTTGCCACTATGCAAATTTTAAATGTAAACACTTTAAAACTACCTTTAAAATGTGCAAGAAATTACAGTTTGTCAAGACTATTTTAGGGGTACATAGACAAAAAAGTTGCCTTAAAGAAATTCTCACACATGTGCACGTGGAGACATGTTACAGAGCATCATTCTAACATTGCTTGAAATAAGAAAAACTAAGGGGAAAATTATATATTCATCAACAGGAGAATAGGTAGGACAAAAATGGAATGCTACTAAACAGGAATAAAAGGGTGAACCAGATGCGTATCAGTTAACACAAATGGATGTCAAGACCATAATGTTGATAAGAAATATATTCACATAGATGTTTCAACCAGTAAAAAAAAAAAAAAAAAACATTTAAAACTAGAAAATACAGAATAAAAATTTTAAAACATGCGTGGAATTATAAACATCAAATGCATAATAGAGATGAATCCTTGAGAGAAACGGAGAAGAAAAAAAATTAGATTGAGGAGGAATATACAAAGACTTTAACTGAAACTGTAATTCTTTTCTTATTTAATAATCCTGAGGCTGTTCAGCCAAATGGCAGGAGGAAGGCATGGGACTTGTCATACACCTATCTTTATAGTTGAATAATTTCATGATAGAAATAGCTAAAAAGAGGGGTGCCAGGATGGCTCAGTCCATTGAGCACCTGACTCAATCTCAGCTCAGGTTTTCAGATTAGGGTCATATATTCAAGCCCCACATTGGGCTTCACAGTGGACATGGAGCTTACTTTTAAAAAAAAGAAAGAGGGATCCCTGGGTGGCGCAGCGGTTTGGCGCCTGCCTTTGGCCCGGGGCACGATCCTGGAGACCCGGGATCGAATCCCACATCGGGCTCCTGGTGCATGGAGCCTGCTTCTCCCTCCGCCTGTGTCTCTGCCTCTCTCTCTCTCTCTGTGACTATCATAAATAAATAAAAATTAAATAAAAAAAATTAAAAAAAAGAAAGAAACAAAGAAAGAAAGCCAAAAAGAAACCCGTAGTACAATGTATCCTAAAATGGTAGAGAGAAGAATATACATACATAATATCTATATTATACATATATATGTATCTCCAACAGATTATATGAAAAAAGAAAAATAAAATACAAAGAAAAAAACAGTGCATAAAAAAACACAAAATACGGTAGTGGAAGTAAGTTTAAATGTATCAGTAATCAGTATTCATAAAGAGAATAAACTCACTATTGAAAGATAAAGATCCTCAGATTTTTTTTTAAGCCAGCCACTTAAGGCTTACACCTTAGATAAAAGGACACAGAAAGGTCAATTATTTCCCAGGGGAAGCCATGGATTTATGTGCATTTAACAATGCACATACAAAAAGCAAAAAATCTGACAAAAGTATGAGATTTGGATAAACCACAATCATGGAGAAAGATGATTGCAAAAACCAAAACCAAAAAACAAGCAAAACAAAAAAAAAATTCTTTCAAGTGCCCATAGAACAATGACAAAAATCTAACACAGATTAGCTTTCAAAAGAAGTCTCAACAAATTTCAGGTCACCACACAGATCACATACTGTTCCCACAATAAAATTAAATTAGAAAACAACAATAAAATAACAATTCTTAAGTACTAACATATGTTTGAAAACTTTTTTTAATGTACTTTTAAAATAAGGAGAAGGGACTCTCAGGTCCTAACCAGTCCAATTTTCTAAAACACTGGAGTTAAATTTGAATTTAAGCTCCACCTCAAACAATGGCAGTAACATATGGGATCCACTAGATGTCAGTGTTACTTTATATTTATTTCCATTTGCTCACATGGCGGAGTCAAATCACACGAAGACCACCCAGTTCAGAGAATTAGATTTCAGACCCAGTCCTAAGTCCGTTTAGGTTTTCACTCAAGGATCTTTAAATAATAATATTTGGAATAATTTTAACATACTTTACAAAAGTAAACTTTTATCATACAATTATTTTCCTAAACCTCCTTCTGTGTATTTCCCACGGAGTAATTTTTAGCTTGCTAAAGCAGTTTTGTATGATTTTAAAGGCCTATAAAGAAATTCCAGGCAACATGTATTTTGATTGCTTTGGGAACAAAAAATCCTCTATATTCTTTGATTCATAGATGTGCATAAAGTGAGTTCCTCTTAGAAACACAGCCTGGGACAAAAGTAATATTAATATTAAAAGAGATCTTTAAAAACCATCTATTCTAACTGCCTGCATCTAAAAAACTGAAAAATGGGCCACTATTCTATTTTTAAGGACTGCAGGGAAGGAAATCATCAGTCAGGAAGTTCTTCTTCCCGTCTAATCTAAATCCCTCCTGATGAAGTTTAATCCCATTTCCTTTAGCATGAAACTTTCTAGTGAGGTTGAAGGAATAAACTGCCCATCATCCTCATGTACAGAATAACCCTTTACTTTCTGGAATGTGGGTACATCAGTCTTCTCACCCCTTAGCCACGGCAGGGATACCTTCTAAGACCCCTTCTGAAACTGCGGATACCACTGTACATACCTTCCTATGTTTTTTTCCTTATGTATATTTTCTTGTACATACATTCCAATGATAAAGTATATTTGATAAATTAGGCACAGTAAGAGATTAAAAATAATATCTAATGACAAAATAAAACAATTATAGCCATGTACTATAAAAAAAGTGATGTGAATATAGTCTCTTTCTCAAAATATCGTATTCTACTATATTTGCCTTTCCTGTGATGATGTGGGATGATAAAATGCCTATGTAATGAGATGAAGCGAGGGGAGTGACATAGGCATTGTGTAGGAGCGCCTCAGCAGGAGGATCATCTGCTTCCTCCTCATGGTTGTCCGGCTGTTGGTGGGGAAACAAGCCACAGAAAGCCAAGCCGAGGATAAACAGGCGCTACTGTATACTACTAGGCTCTCCTAACTACAAAGTGGATCTCAACATGGGAGGCAGGAATGAGCAACTGTCAAGTTAGTAATAGCCCAAAAGTCATCGTGGTCAAAGAGAGTCTCTAACAGAAACCCTGTAATGTAGAGACCTAGCCTTGACTTAAAGAGATGTGAGTTCTTATCTCCTCTTGATTTCACTTTCGCTCTCAGTCGTCTTAGAGGGTTGGATTAAATATAATCCTGATTGAGCACCTACTATAAGCAAGGTGCTTTAAGTCATTCTTGTAATTTTTACAACCAGGCGGCAAGATAGGAGGGATTATTATCACCAGTACCATTATGATTATAATCATATCCAAATGAGGAAACTGAGGTTTGGGAAGGCTAATCAATTTGCCCAAGGGCACACAAGTGGTAAAAGACAGCTGGACTTTCAGCTGTGTGGGACTCCAGGGCTGTGCCTCTATTCTTCAGATTCTTCAAGCTTTAGAGTGATGGGCTTTAAAAAAGGAAACATGAAAAAAGGAAGTGAAGGTGGATTTCCTTATCCAAGTCACTGCTCCTCCCTTAACCTTAATATGGGTAATTGAAAACACTGTGTGCTAATATATGATGATCAGCTGTTCTGTTTCTATACTAGGGACAGAGGTATACTAGGGACTCAGATATAAGAAAGGAGTATCTTGTTGTAAAGATCATTACAAATGAAAATGGTTACCAGGGCACCTGGGTGGCTGAGTCAGTTAGATGTCTGACTCTTGGTTTCTTTTTTTTTTTTTTTTTCCAGAATACATATTGTTTTTTTTTTAATTTTTTTAAATTTATTTATGATAGTCACAGAGAGATAGAGAGAGGGGCAGAGACACAGGCAGAGGGAGAAGCAGGCTCCATGCACCGGGAGCCCGACGTGGGATTCGATCCAGGGTCTCCAGGATCGCGCCCTGGGCCAAAGGCAGGCGCCAAACCGCTGCGCCACCCAGGGATCCCATGACTCTTGGTTTCGACTCAGGTCATGATCTCAGGGAGGTGAGATCAGGCCATGCTCCCTGATCAGTGGAGAGCCTGCTTGAATCTCTCTCCCTCTGCCCCCACTCGCTCTCCCTTGCTCTCTCTAAAATAAAAAAAAAAAAAATGTTTAACATTTAAAAACAAAACAAAACAAAATCAAGTGAGAATGGTTACCAAGGGAAGTTGTGGGATCTACTATTCTGTCTTTAAAAATAAGAAATATTTGCAATTGTCTGGGATTGAATCTGGCCCTACCTGAAGTCGTTCTTCCAAGTCCTGGTTAATCATGAACACTGACGTTTAGGGGCTCCCTCGTCTCTGCAATAAAATAACTGTTGTCTCATTTTCTCCTTCCTTTCTTCCTCCCTTTCTCTTCCTTTCCTTTTCCTCTCTTCTTTTTGAAACAACCGAAGGTGAGGTGGGGCCAGGGAGAGGGGGTGATAGGGAAATGAATGAAAGTGGTCAAAAAGTACAAACTTCCAGCTATAAGACAAACTAAAACCTGGGGATGTAATGTATGGCATGGTGACTATAATAATAATACTGTATTATACATTTGTACGTTTCTAAAAGAATAGTTCTTAAAAGTTCTCATCACAAGGAAAAAAGTTTGTAACTATGTGAGCTGATGGAAATCAGCCCACATTGTTAAGTAACTAAGCTTACTGTGGAAGTCATTTTGCAATACACACATGTATCAAATCGTCATGTTGTACACCTTAAACTAATACAATGCTATATGTCAATTACATCTCAAGAAAATTAGAAAGAAATTTTAATTACAAAACTACCATACATTTGTTGAGAAGAAAAATTAAACTATGTAGGCATATAGAAAGTGAAAAAAGATTGAAGTTCTCTTCTGCTACCTTTCCACTCCCTTTGTCCAGGTGGTAACCATTTATAATAGTTTGATGTGTATCCTTTATGGCATTTTCTATGCATTTACAAAGAAAAAGGAAGGAGAGAAGCAAAGAGAAAGAAGGGAGTTCTTTTTCCAGAACTGAGGCAATGTTATTTATGTTGTTCTATTGCCCGGTTCTTTCACATGACACTATCTCATACACATCTAATATTTATACTTTCTTGTAGCAGCTTTACAGTATTTATTATCTAGATGGCCATCATTTGTTAACCATGGCCCTATAGCTTTTTTTTTCTTTTAAAGATTTTATTTATTTATTCATGAAAAACACAGAGAGGAGAGAGAGAGAGAGAGGCAGAGACACAGGCAGAGGGAGAAGCAGGCTCCAGGCAGGGAGCCTGACAGGACTGGATCCCGGGTCTCCAGGATCATGCCCTGGGCTGAAGGCAGCGCTAAACCACTGAGCCACTCGGGCTGCCCTATTGATAGACATTTAAATGGTCCCCAATTTGTTTTTATTCCAAGCTATGCTATAGTGAGGTCATTGCCCATATATCTTTTTGCACTTAATGTGAATATTTCTAGGGACAGATTTCTATAAGGGAGATAGCTGGGTCAAAGGTATGGCAGCTATAGTTTTGATAGGCCATCAAAGTGTCCTTCCAAGTCTCTAAGAAGTTACAGGTCCACCAGTTATCAGTTTAGGATTTTTTTCTTTTCAGTTCTTTCTGTGTAATAGAAACAATTTTTGCTTCCACAAACCAGCAAATAGACAAAGGCTTAAGGATCATAATTTAAGGAGCCTTATTCATCTTTCTTTCAATGTTCTATGAAATTGTTACTTTATCTCATAGAGAGTGACAAGAATGAAATTGGTTTTTTTCTTGGCTTTTTCTTCTTAAAGACTTTGGTTTTTTCCAGAAGAGTTCAGGTTCAGGGCCAAAACAAGAAGAAGGTACATAGATTTCCCATATATTCCCTCCCTCATAGACTCCCCCATTATCAATAGCCCCAACCAGTGGTACATTTGTTACAATTGATAAACCCATCCTGACAGGTTATAATTACCCAAAGTCCGTAGTTGACATTAGGGTTCACTCTTGGCATTGTATATGCCATGGGTTTGAGCAAATTATAAATATCCATCATTATAATACAACCAGTAATCTTTTTCTTGTCTGCATATTTGGCCTTTTCCAGGATATCGCATAGTTAGAATCATGCAGCGTGTAGCCAATTTCAGACTGCCTCTTGCACTTAGTAATATGCATTCAGGGTTCTTCTGTGTCTTTTCATGGCTTAATGTCTTAATACCCACTTATTTTTAGTGCCGAATAATATTCTATTGTCTGGATGTACCATAGCTAATCTATCCATTCACCTACTGAAAGACACCTTGGTTTCTTCTAGGTCTTGGCACTTATGAATAAAGCTGCTATGAAACATCTTTGTGCAGGTTTTTGTGTAGGCATAAGTTTTCAGCTCCTTTGAGTAAATACCAGGGAGTACAAATGCTGGATCATACATGCTGAGTGTGTTTAGTTTTATAAGGAATCACCACTCTGTCTTCCACAATGCCTGTACCATTTTGCATTCCTACCAGTGATCAATGAGAGCTCCTACTGCTCCACATCCTCATCAGCATTGGGTATTGTCTATGTTCTGGATTTTAGCCATTCTAATAGGTGTCTAGTGATAACTCATTGTTGTTTTAATTTGCAACTCCCTGATGACATGCGACATGGCGCATCTTCTCATGTGCCTGTTTGCCATCTGTAGGTCTTCTTTGGTGAGGTGTCAAAGCCTTATCCCATCTTGTAATCATGCTGTTTTCTTATTGTTGAGTTTGAAGTATTATTTGTATATTTTGCATGAGTTCTTCATCAGATGTGTCTTTTGCAAATATTTTCCCCCAGTCTTTGGCTGGTCTCCTCATTTGCTTAACATTATTTTTCACAGAGTATAAGTTTTTCACTTTAATGAAGTTCAACTTATCCATTACTCCTTTCATGGATAATGCTTTTGGAATTGTATCTAAAAATTCATCACCATACCCAAGGTCACCCAGGTTTTCTCCTCTATTATCTTCCAGTTTTATAGTTTCACATTTTCCATTTAGGTTTTGATCCATTTTGAGTTAATTTTTATTAAGCATGTAAGCCTGTATCTAGATTCGTTTTTTTGCATGTGGATATCCAGTTGTTCTGGTTGAGGAGACTATCTTTTCTCCATTGTATTGCCTTTGCTCCTGTGTCAAAGATCAGTTGGCTGTTTCTATGAATCTACTTCTGGCCTCTCTAGTCTGTTCCACTAGTCTGCCTGTTTTCTTACTAATAGTACACTGTGGTGATTACTACAGCTTTTATAGTAAGTTTTAAAGCCATGTAGTGTCCATCCTACAGTTTGTCCTTCCATGTTGTGTTGACTATTCTGGGTCTTATGCATCACCATAAAAACTTTGTAATCAGTTTGTCAGTGTCCACAAAATAACTTGCTGGAACTTTGATTAAGTTTGTATGGTATCTATAGATCAAATTTGGGAAGAATGATATCTTGACAATGTTGTTGGCTTTCTAAAAAGTTTTCTGAAGTAAAATTCATATACAGTGAAGCTCATACATCTAAAGTGTACAATTCAATGAGTTTTCATAACTGTAATAGAGAATATTTGTACTATCTAAGAAAATTCCATCTCACCCATTTCCAGGAAATCCCAACCTCATGAATATTCTCATACACATTTTTCTGTGGACATATTTTCAGTTTCTTTGAGTAAGTACCTAGCAGTAGAATTACTAAGTGATAGGGTAGTTGTATATTTTTCTGAACACATTACCATACAGATGGTGCCATTTTATATTCACAGTATGGTATTCCACAGTCTCACCAAGATTTGGTATGAAATTATATATTACTATGGTTTTAGTTTGCAGTTTCCTGACAATGACATAGAGTATTTATTCTTGTACGTATCTTTTCTTTTGCAAAGCATCTGTTCTAGTTTTTTATCAATTTTTTAATTCTTATTTAATTTTTAGTTGTTGATGTGTAGGAGTTCTTTATGTATTGCCTATAGAAGTCTTTTCTCAGATATATGCATTATATTTTCTCACAATTTGTGGCTTGTTTTATTTTATTAATGGGTCTTTTAGATAAGCAGAAGCTTAAAAGTTTTGACAAAGTCCAATTTATAAATTTCCCTTTTACGTTTAATGTTTTTGTCTTCTCATAAGAAATCTCTGCTAACCTATGGTCTCAAACATATTCTCCTATGCTTTCTTCTAGAAACTTTCTAGTTTTAGAGTCTAGGTTTAGATCTAAAAACCATCTCAATTAATTTCTGTGTGTGGTATGAGGTGGGAGCTGAAGTTCCTATGGTTTCAATATGTTTATCCTCTTTTTCCAATACTATTCATTAGCATAAAGTCATATACTCCCTTATTTTCTTTTATTATCATTTTAAAGCCTATAGGACCCATAGTATTATTCTCTATTTCGTTTCCAGTATTGGTTATTTGTGTTTCTCTCTTTTTCTTGACCCGCTTGCTATGAGTTTGTCAATTTTATTTAATTTCTTCAAAGAAACTTATTTTGGCTTTTGTTAACTCTCTCCATTGTTTTCTATTTTGTCAACTTTTGCTCTTTTAAAAGAAGTTTTATATAAGGAAATTATCTACATGGCTGAATTACTCCTTATTTTAGAGCAATTTAAAGTGAAATCTTTTATCATTGGTTTTATCTTTTTCTTTTATTAAAATATAAAAAGAAATGCCTGAGTGGCTCAGCTGTTGAACGTCTGTCTTTGGCTCAGGTTATGAACCCATGGTCCTAGGATCGAGTCCCACATTGGGCTCCCCACAGGGAGCCTGCTTTGCCCTCTGCCTGTGTCTCTGCCTCTCTCTCTGTGTCTCTCATGAATAAATAAATAAAATCTTTTTAAAAATAATAATAAAATAAAAAAATAAAAATAAACAGTAAGCTCTTTGAAGAAAAAATATTTATCTACTTTTGTATAACTATTCTGGTATTCTTTCTTGCTTCTGTTGATCTGAGTTTGTACCTGCTATCATTTCCATTTAGCCTGAAAAGTTTTCTTCAATGTATCTTTAGGGAGTCAGACTTTACCTTAATTTCTGAAGAATAGTTTTGCTGGATGTAGAATTCTAGATGAACCGAATATATCAATCAGCACTTTAAAGGTGTGCTATTGTTTCTGTTGAAAAGTCAATGATAATCTGTATCACTGTCTCTTTATGTGATGTCTTTTCCTCTGACTGCTTTTCAGGATTTTCTCTTTCTTGTTGGTTTTCAGAAACTTGGCTAAATTGTGCCTAGATGTGGGGTTTTATAGTTAACTTACATGGGTTTGCTGAGCTTCTTGGACCTATAATTTGATATTTTCTACCCATTTGGGTGGTTTTCATCTATTCTTAATTTTGTTTCTCTTTCTCTCTCCTCTTCCTCTGGAACCCAATTAAATGATTTTTAGACTGATATTTTCCCACAGGACCCTGAAGTTCTTTTCACATACTTGTAAAACATTTTTTTTTATCTATTCTTCAGATTGGATGGTTTCTATTGATGTCTTCAAATTTCCTGACCCTTTCTACTACTTTTAATCCTATCTGTTGAATTTTGTTTTAAATATTATACTTCTCAGTTCTAGAATTTCCACTTGGTTCATTTTTATAGTTTCCATATCTTTGCTATAATTCCCAACATGTCCCTCATTATGATTATCTGATTCTTTAAGTCCTCTGACAAATATATAATAGCTCCATTAAAGTCTTAGTAACATCTGGGTCATCTTGTATGATTTACTATTTGATCACACCTTTTTTGTTTGTTTATTCATATGTCTAGTAATTTTTTATTGTATACTGGACATTGTAGAGGATTCATTATAGACTCTGGTTTCTGTTATTTTCCTCTGAACAGTATTTAATCTTGTCCTAGTTGATAATTACATCACTGGCTGATCACCCTGAACTTGTAAAGACTTGGTTTGATACTTTGATGGGGTCTGTTTCATTAGGCCTAGAGCACATCCTTTAAGTATAATATCTAGTCTTTATATCTAAGGTATGACTTTTCTAGAGTTTAAGTAAAAATCTTGAAAAATTATGAAGCTCCTCAAACTTGGCAGGACTCTGATTCTACACTCAGTCTCATGCAGTGGAAAGAAGCTGAAATCTCTGTTCTGTTCTTTCAGCCTCCCAGGAGTAGTTTTCTATGGGGCAACTCAAAATCTCCCCTGCACATGTATAGTTCAGGGGTCAGCCCAGGGCTTGAGAGGACGATACAAGTGGATTTGGGGGTCACTCCCACTGTGATCCCTCTTTCTGGGATTTTCACTCCTCAATTTCCAGTCACTGTGATAGCTCCCAAACTCCACTCTCCAAACCTTCAGGCCAATAAGACAACTTTCTGCTTGAGTTTTAGTTGTCTTGTACCAGGCAGACTAGAGCATTCTCAGAAAATTCATAAACATATTGATCTTATCCAGTATAGTTCCTTCCTTCAAGGTCAATTCCCTCCAGTTTCTGACTGCTTTTGGTCACTGTCTGATATGTTTAAATAGTTTTCTTGAATATTTTGTCTAGACTGTATAATTGCTATCTGTAGAAAGGATAGTCTGTTACATGGTACTACATTGTAACCAGAACCAGATCATATATCCATAACTTTTTCATTTGATTTCACCCAAGTAAGAGCTGCCTTCTTTACTTGCAGCAAAGATTTCAGCATCTTGAAATTTGGGATAAGCCTTTCATTTTTCAATCAGTGGTTCCCTCTTCTATATCTACATTACTTTACTGAAAGGGAGATGCTCCAAACAGAGAAACAAATGCTTGACTTCCTTGGGACAATCTCAAAAGAAATACCAAGTCTGCTTTTGCTTTAGTATTTGTAATAGCTCAGGACCATAGCCTTCTAAAATTCTTCAGCCTGAAAGATGTGGCTTCTCAGTTTTATAAATAATCCTTGAAAACAGCTCTATGACTGACCATCTATGTAAATAAGGGAAGCCTTTGTTTTAATTTGTTTTACTGGGTAGACTAGACAAATTAAGGGAAGGAGAGCCAGGTAAAAGAATTTAGTAAGCTGGGAAATGTCGGATGTTTCTTTTGTAGGACGTGGTTTAGAGATTCCTAGTTGGAAAGGCCCATACCATAAGAGTTCCGGGTGGGTGCCATGCCACACAGGAAACAATTGTACCCTGCCCCTGGGAGTAAGCCAGAGAGCTAACAAATTCAGTGTGCATTGAAATGCTTCATCAACAGGCCTTCTGCAGGGCCTGCCCTCTCTGCTGGGTCACTGACCTTTATAAGTGCACAGTCATGGCCACCGCCTGACAGGCATGAAAAGAAGACAGACAATGGACGAGAAGGAGACATGCACAGAGGGGGAAAATGCACTCATTCAAGGGATTTACTGGTCAGAGATGTCATGTCCTATGCCCAACTCCAGAATGCAAGTGACGGTGTTTAAACCATGCATACCAGGCCAAGGAAATATAAGAAATGATTATCATTAACATAAAAATATCTCTGAGAATCATGATCAATTTTGTAGCAGCAAAGAAAAATGTAGAAATTTGTTCTTTGCTATAAATTTTTTTTTACCAACTTCTAAAAGCTGTAGATCATTAAAATTGATTAGAGTGTCATACAGCCTGATTTCAAAGGCATTCCAGACTCCAAAGACAGCATCATACGGTGGCTTGCAAGTGGGCAAAAAAAATGAATTTGGGTCCTGAATTTGTCACAAAGTAGTTGTGTAACCTTTGGCCACTTGCTGCAAACCCTCATTCTCTGTCTCTGTGTTAAGTAGGTGCTCTTATGGTACAATGACCCCATTTCCCTAATATTTGAGGACATCTGTTTGTTACTGTCTTGTTGTATTCTCAGATGATTTGTACAGTTTCTTGTTCAGGAAGCTTAAAAACCATGTTAACATGGTGCTTTTCAAAACGAGCTTCTGGAACCCTAAATCTTTCCTCATTCAATAAGATGCTCTGGTGTTATTTTACATATTAGAATTCCATGTAGGCCTGTGTTTATTTTTATTTTAGTTTTTAAAGGAACCTACTACTAGGGGAAAAAGCATTTGAAATCTCATTCTCCAAGATGTTCTTTCTATCTCCAAAGGCCTGTAATTCCTGTAGTAAAAAAGGAATGTATACATGTGTACCTTTTATTGATAAACATTTTTCAGAGGCCTCTACTAGTGATAATAAATTACATAGCTCTACTATTCTTGGCCCAAATACGATTTTGATAGAAAATGATGTATTATAGATGCATATGGAGAGAGACATGTGTTCTGAGAAGCCTAGTCTGGAAGAGGAGCCCTGTCCTAAGTTGCTTTTACACCCATCCCCCACTACAGAGATAGGTCCCATAGAGTGGTGTTATCAGCTGATTCTGTCCACATTTCATGGTCTTACCCTTCTTGTCTGGTTACATTAGCCTAAGGGCATCTAAAAAATGGCATCTTGCCTTGGCTTCCACCCCTAAGTGCCTAACAACCCATCTTGCTTCTTGGAGAACTTCTCTTGATGATCAGTTATTCAGGGAAAGTAATCCACTTGTAACACAAACTGAACCCAGACATAATTATGTGCATATGTCTGCAGAAAGGACAAGTATATGATGCATTTCAAAGCCAAATACAAGTGATTTCTATTATTAATCATCAAGAAGTAATCTTTCTTACTACTTTTTTCTACAAATACAGAGTAACTAAAGAATTAAAGTGTGTGAGCAATCTGCAAGTGGGCTCCCAAGTCTAAACCACACTGATATTTACAGTAGCTTTCACTTGAGAACGTACTGTAGTGATTCTTTTTATTCCCAATGCACAAAAGTAAAGAAACTTAGTTCTGGAAAGGATGACATCAAAGTTCATTTTAAGATGCAAGTAATCATTTTTCTCTGCTAAAGAGACTGAACTCTCTATGACAGAACATAAATGTCTGATTAAGGGTAAAGGTGAAAGCCTTGGTTCATCTTCTAGAAGAAGCAGATGATACTTCCTTGTTAGTCCCTAAGCCTGTGTGATTGGAATAACCATTCCCAGGGCTCCATGAGAAATACTCATAGCAGGGCTATGTGTGTGTTTAATATAGTTAAATCACTGTGTTTAATATAGTTACTCCCCAAATACAAAGGTGTTGGACCACCCTCTAGGAGTTTTTATTCAGTTGAATGAAGACTCTCATAACATTCATGTAGCCTAAAATATCACAGTCATATACTAAACATTTTGCACAGTTAGGTTTTTTAGATACATTTTTAGTTTGTTCTTAATTGCTCTATTCATTTTTTTATTTCTCTATTCCTAGAGTTTTCTTGCTGGAGCAGAGGGTGAGCCACATTTAAATATAATAGAGAGAAAAAAATATATATAATAGAGAGGACTGTTAGAATTCTGAGGAAAGTGAGTATGCTAACCCCACCCACATCATCAGGAGAAACTTCCTGTGTGAGGTAGGATTTAAGTCATATTAATTTGTCCCAGACCACACCAAAATTAAGCTGTTCACATCCAAAACATTCCATGAATTCAGTTGCGAGGAAGAATTTGTTCAGCCATGTTATGGATTCATATTTCTCTCCTCTCCCAAGAAGGTCTGGGTGTCCTTATAAGGGAGAATGCCCCTGTTTCCCACAGTGTGGAGAGCTAAATAAATACTCTCTCACAGTCAATGCAGAGGTAACTTTTTTTTAATGGATTAAAAAAAAAAAAAAGCAGTTCTGAGAGCCCATCACTGTTTCAGCATCCCCATTCAGAGAGGGGGCTTTTGTCTCTCTCTCAGTGGGAGCTGCCATTTTAATGGGGCCTCCAGCGGGGCCTAGTTTGATGATGTGAAGTAGGTCTGGAAGAATGGAGGAATTTTTTTTAATTTAGATTTTGGTTAATTTAACTATACTAGCTTTCAAATGAACTGAAACTTTAAAAAGTAAATACATGGTAAATGCAGTCAAAAGCTGCCACCAAATAATTTCAACAATTTCTCATTTCTGAAGCTTTCTCATTTGAAAACCAATCCCTTGAAGTTCTAACAGGCATTAGGGCATCCCCCTCCCATCTGTTTGCAAAAATGAAAATCAAGAGAGTTCATTCTTAAAAATAGGCCTGCAACATACACACGTACTTGGACACAAAGATACACTCCTACGTGCTAGATGAAAGCATCTTCCAAAAATTGCTTTTAGCTGATTGGTGATCCAAGCCAGAATTGAGATGGCTTTGTGGTAATTCTGGGGTTTCCCTTGGGCCTGAGGCAAGAGTACAAAAGTACTCAGAGGACTCCCCCTCGTGCCATAGCCTCAGGAGTGTCAGCATTACTGCCCCCCTTGCCCCAAAGGGGGGATTCCAACCTCCCACAACATACTTTCTAGATAAAACTATTGCTCTCAGGAACAAGGCTGGAGCCTGTGGAACCAAACTGGCCCTCAGACCGCTTTCTGCGGGCCTTGGCATGGGACCTGCCCTCCCTCAGCCCACCCCAAGGCCTCGAGGCCACACACTGGCTGCTCCTGGCAGCTGTGCACCCAGATGCCAACCACTGGAATGTGTTTTATGTTCCTCAGTCTCTGCTGGCTGGCCTCACTGGCTCCAGTGCTGGGCTAAGGCAGCAGGAGAACTGACATGAGATCAGTTTACAGATGAGCCTCTCACCCTTACGGGAACTGTTTGCCTGCACAGACTCTGAGCGGGAGGCACACACTGAGCTCCTTTATAGGGCTACAGGACCACGGTTCTCTTTGGCCAGATTTCTTTAGTAAGCCGCTGGACCTGCTGCACCATCCCAGTACTGGGGGGCAGTGTGTGTATGTGTGTGCGTGTGTGCTTGCACACCCATGTGTACATATGTGAGCTCATGTTTATATGTAAAGGGGCTCATTCTTTGCAGAAATGAATGAATGGATGAATTAATGAATTCTTTTCAGTATAGTTGACACACGTTACCTCAGCTTCAGCTGTATAACACAGTGACTCCATAACTCTGTATTACACTGTGCTCATCACAAGTGTAGTTGCCATCTGTCGCAACACTACCACAGTATCATCAACTACATTCTCTATGCTGTGCCTTTTATTCCCGTGAATGAATGGATTTTTAAAAAGTTGGTAGAAGAACTCACGCATTTCCGAAAAACGCAAATATCTGGCAAGATGCCGCAGGCTCATATATGTTTTTGTAACATATCTATCCATGATTGCATTCTTGGGGAATTCACATAAAGATATCTTGCAGTCGAGCAACCAGCACAGTACAAAAAAGTACTCCTTGATTGGGTTGAAAGTGAGGAGAAAAAAAAAAAAAAAGGAAGAAGAAGAAAAACTACCCTTGTGAAATAATTTGAAATTCAGCTTTGCATTTTTCTCAGTAACTGTTCCCAGCAACTGGGGGATGAGAGTGGGAGTGGAAAAACCCATCCATCTTGGTGCTGTGCCTCTCAGAAGCAACTGTAAAGTCTTGTAGGCAGTCTGCAATCTGTGTTTGTTTCACATGTGAAGTTCTAATTCATCATATGTGATAACATTTGGTATCATGTCATTGCGTCATGTCATTCATTGGCAAGTCAGTCCAGAGCTTCTCCTGCTTGCCAGTGTAGCCCTTTGGAATATAAAAGTGTGAGGCCTTCCACCACCAAGAGCTTAGAAGATGATAAAAAATCATTTTTACCTCTTTTTTATCTTTTCAACGCTTCCTAAAGGAAATGACAACAGCAGATGCAAGACACTAGGCAACATCTGAGCCAGGGATGAGAAGTCAGGCTCTGCAGACCCAATTTTACATGCAGTTCATTTTTGGAGAAGGCATTTAAAAGTGGACATCCAATTATGTACAATCTTGACAGCAGATATGCTCTAACTTTGAAAAGAATTTAAATCATAAATGTATTACTTTCTTGTAAAAAAATACAGTACAGAAATGTTTAAAGTAAAAAGTACACATTCTACCCTCATTTCTTCTCCCCAGAAATTATCACTTACTAGTCTATGAGTATCCTTCCAGTCTTTTCGCACATGCACATATATAATGCACATGTATACATAACATATATATGTGTTACACATACATGTAAAATGAAATACATATTTAATATATCTACATAGACTGAATCTATTCTCTTTAATGGGATTTTATGAAATATATTGTCCTGTCACTCCCTCCTTACTCAAAAATGTATGTCAGGGACAACTTGTCAGTTTAAGCGATTCTAGAATGAGTCTATAATATTCCAGAATATCAATGTACTGTGATTTATTTAGTCCTTCTTATACTTATGGCTATTTATGTTATCCCAATTTTTTTCAGTAATACAAAAAATGCTGTGGTAAAAGTTCTTGAATATCATCAATGTTCAGCATATTGTATTCAGACACACTTGTGCTATGCAAGCAAGCTATCAGCTAAGCAGACAGAAAGTACAAGAAATGAAGTGTGGGTATTGAATCAAGTATAAATCTGCAAGTTGCAAAGCAGTGGGTTGCCTTGCCTGTAGAAGCAGTAGACTCACTAACAGTTGTATTTGAGTGTGAAATATATTATTTTTCATAGCCATGACATTCTTTGTTCTTATAATATCTTCAGAAGATAACATATCTGTAGGTATGCAGAGCTCTGTCCCCAACGCTATAACTAAGAGAAGTGTGGAATTGGCTCCCCCATATACCTTTGAAATAATGGGAAGGACAGGAATACTCATGGGGTTCTCTGCAGCTAAAAAGACCAGCATTAGCTATAACCTGCAGCTGTGTTTGTCTCCATTTCTCAAGGCTGGAAATCGAAAATTACAATTTATTTTTCCTTAGGTTTATTTATTTTATTTATTTTTAAAGATTTTATTTATTTATTCATGAGAGACACAGAGATAGAGAGGCGGAGACATAGGCAGAGGGAGAAGTAGGCTCCACACAGGGAGCCCAACGTGGGACTCGATCCCAGGTCTCCAGGATCACACCCTGGGCTGAAGGTGGTGCTAAACCACCAAGCCACCTGGGCTGCCCTCCGTCAGTTTAATATCCTGTCTATTCTACCTTCTTTTATTGTGCACCCTTTTTCAAAGTCCCTCACATCGTTATTAATCGGGTCTAGAGTCGTTCCTTTATTATTCAATTATTGATATACATCAGGATATAATAGAGCTCAATAATCTCCAGTATACCAGGAAAAAATAATTGCCATTCACCATCTGGACCAATGAATCTTTTTTTTTGGTTTGTTTGTTTGTTTTATATTGTTAAGTCATTTATAAATAATTTATAGAAATAAAGAGACAGTCAAAAAGATTTTGTTTGAAATCTTAATAATAATTTAAACATAGAAAATTCAAATTTATATTTCAGATTTTCCTGCTTCTGAAAGTATGCATGCCCCAATGGGTAGTATCTTTAAAATCCAACTGACAGGGAATGCCTGGGTGGCTCAGTGGTTGAGCGTCTGCCTTTGGCTCAGGTCATGATCCCAGGGTCCTGGGATCAATTCCTGCATCAGTCTCCCTACAAGGAGCCTGCTTCTCCCTCTGCCTATGTCTCTGTCTCTCTCTGTGTCTCTCATGAGTAATTAAATACAATCTTTAAAAAATAATAAAATAAAATAAAATCCAACTAACAATCCATCACCTGCCATGCAGGAGCCTGGATCATTTCTATACAAAGCACTAATTTTGGATTTCAAATACCTCTGTAGTAGATTTTAGCTTATCATTATTCCTGGGTTTTGTAGCATTTGGCGTTATCAAATGCAAAATAGCTCTGGACATATATCTAAAATAAAATTGCTCTATCATATTAGTTTCTGCACCTGATAGAAATGGAAATTAACAGGTTATTATTTGCATATACTTGAAACCAAGTGTCATATATTTCCAGGAATCATCCGAATCTTACAGTGTTTAGCAATTTTAGTTTGTGTGGGAGTATGAATATGAAGTATAATGTTTCAGTGAGCCTCCTCCTGTAAGAGGTATCTGAACTCTAATGCCCACTCTTTCCCAGTGAAGTTTCCTGATGCCACTCTAGCTGCATTTCCAGTATAAAAGTTGATAGGGCCTTCGGGAGCCTACATCAGGCAGGTAACCAGGTCCTGAAGGAAGGATGGAGCATGGGTCTCTCCCTCATTCATTGGGGAATTTCTCATGGGAATCAGAGTACCTTACACCATTTAGAGTACACCAGAAGCTTGTTGTTCTCCTTACTTGTTGTTCTTTGCCTACCCTTCCCCTCTTTTTCTTTCTTACAACCCAGAATTCACATTATAATGGATTTTACGGTTTCACCATATAGAGCTGGTTCAAACTCCCTTTACAACCAGATTAATTGCTTGCATGGAATAACTTCATCCATATCCTTTGCAGATTGTAAATCATCAGAGAACAAACCATAAGCCATTTTCAGATACATTTTCAGAGGTACAGATGCTGGTTCTCCCACCTCCTAGACAGATGACCTTGGGCCACTCTTTTAACTGCTCTAAGCTCCTATCAGCATAAAATCTACTTCACTGGAAAATATCAATGATTAAATGAGATTAAAGGAAAAGTTCTGGGGCACTTGGGTGGCTTGGTGGGCTAAGCATCTGCCTTAAGCTCAAGTCATGATCTCAGGGTCCTGGGATAGAGCTTCACATCAGGCCCCCTGCTTAGTGGGGAGTCTGCTTCTGCCTCTGCCCCTCTACTCCCCTCAGGATCTCTCTCTCTGGTTCTCGCTCTCTTTCAAATGAATAAATAAAATCTTAAAAAAAATAATAAAAGCGGAAAGTTCTATAAATGAGCCCACCACAGTGCCTGGCCACTGTAGAAGGAGCCAACAGTGTTTATGAAGTCTAAATCCTTTTAAAAAACAATCTCATTTGGAGAATAACGCATTGCATGAAAAAGATTAGCCCCTCCAAATCTCCAAGATTTTAATTTATAATAAAAGATTTTCTTCTTATATATACCATTTTAAGTGAAATATGGTGGTTTTATATAAAGTAACTGGTAAAGGTTTGAATAATTTTGTGTTTATGTAATTTCACTAGGTTTATCCTAATTTAATAAAAGAGGAAGCGGAAGTATATGCATTTGATTACTGAAGGAGAAGACAATTTTTTCAATAAAGTTCTTATGAGCCAATTTTCATTTTTTCAGAATATTTCATTTTTATGGAGTGAATCTAGACCTGAGTCAAGTCATAAAGGCATGTTTTACTGAATTTGAGACCCAACTACTTTTGAGGAACTAGTGTGCAATCTTGAATCTCATCAAGAAAGCATTTGAAACCAGGGCTGCTTATGTGTGATTATTTTCATCCTGTCAGAATGGTCATTTACTTAGAATCCAAATTATTCATTTAGGTTTTCTTTTTTAATCCATTATTCACCACCTTTCTTCCTCATCCCTCTAAAACTCTCTCCTCTATCATCCCTACCAAACTATGAAATAAGATGTAGTGACTTGTGAGTAGGAGGATGCTTGAGGTCTGCTTCACATACTACACCGTCACCGGTATATGAAATCCCACTATTCTCATTTTTTGGCTTGTTAGATTCAAAGTCTCACAGGTACAGAGATTTTATCTATTTCTAAAACTACCGTACATATAGTGGGTACTTTACACAGTTTTTGACATAAAGTGGTGCCCAATAAGAGTTTGTTGAATGAATGCAACACTTTTAAAATTTCTTACCATGATTTAATAATGCAAATACATTCAGTAATAATATAGTCTGCATATCCATCACTAGAACCATCAGGGTACTTAGATGTCCACTATGTGCCACAACCATGCTAGTCCCTTCTGCACAATGCACTTAGCAACTATGATGAGGAATCATATTCCTGATGTTTGTCTGGGAGCAAGTATTATTTGGGGGAAGGGAAAGGATGTGTCTAAGGACACAGAGCAGCTTGGGAGGGAGAATCATACAAGGGAAAGCTAATAATAATAATGGTTTCATTTACTGAGTTCTGACTGTGGAGCATTTATTCCATTTTACCTTCATGCCAACAATATGAGGTTATTTCCACTTCACAGATAAAGACTCTGAGGCTTATAGATGTTCAGGAACTTCCCCGAGGTCATGCGACCGATGTATGGCAAGGCTAAGCTTTGAAACAGTTTTCTGACCCTAAAGCCTTGTCTCTAGTCACAATGTTTCTGGCCTTTACTTCCACAAGGGCAGAGGGTTCCCGGGACAGGGTGAGATGGGATTTGAAGCAAAGAGAAGTGTAAGCCAGTGTGCCACCAGACTAGCCTCCTCTACATCATAAGGTTGTTTAGAATACACTCTATTTAGGACAGAAGGTAATTAATACTCATAGAGTTTAATTATCCAGTTTTACTCTTTCTGACTGAAAGTCACTTGGGGACAACCCAAGATACTAGACAACATTCTCACCCTTGGAGGCTTATAACTGAACCTTGGAATTTGTGTGGGAAATACCAGAGGTCCTGAGATAGAAAACTATTTTAGCGAATGTACTAGCCATAATGTGAGATTCTTATGTTTCCTACCGCTGAAGTTGACTCAACCGCTTACCTCTGCTTCCCAGTCTTCTGAGAAAGCAATGGCAAATTCTAGAAAAGTTACATGTTAGGGCAGGGAGTACAAGGTGTCTCATGCAGTCTACACAGATTCTGAGGCCTTAAACCAAGCCAGCAAATGCCTGCATATGGAAGCAAACCCCCCAGAAGCAGAGAGGTCTGGCTTTCCACATAGTGGGGTGGCGAATTAGCCATGTCTAACGAACCAGTGGAGCTGGTCCCAAGAACTGGTTTCCCTGAAGGTTTGTGTCTGAAGAACCAGAGAGTGTGGGCTTTTGGAGGGAGAATGCAGAGAATAATGTGGTGTGTGTCATGGGTTCTAGTTCTTTACCTCAGCCCCCTAGACTCCTGAGCCCTGAGGAGGCAAAACCTGAAGGAAGAGTTTTCCTGAGAAACTCTGTGAGGCTGGAGGTAGGAGCCATACTGCTTAGGGCCTGGTGGCCAAGTAGGACAGTCAAGTAGGAAGAACTGTTTTCTCCATATTGGTGTTAGATGCCACAGCATTTTCTCCTTCACAGATGGCTCTGGTCATGCTCATGTTAAGGACTGGTAACCTAGAAAGCACTCAGGGCCCTCGATCCCAGACAAAGGCATCAGTGCTCACAGGTGAGCAGTGGGGACGGTAGTACCATTCAATGCCTTCAAAGGTGGCTGAAACCAACAGAGAAGCTATAGAAATACCACATGAAGATACTGGGTGTGGGCTTCCTTTAGATACCTTTGCAGCCTTCTGTGAATGAATTCCAAAGTTGCTGAAGATTCTGTGTTTAGAGATAGTTCAAAGAGCTAAATGCCTTGAATGATGACTTCAAATGTGACCCACAAAGTCTTGTATTATCTAGAAAATGGAATTTTATGCTACTAAAAATAAGTTTTGAGAATCCCACACCCACTCGTGGAAAAATGACCTGGGACCCTCTCACTTCTTTACCTTTCTTATCAGCGCCTACCCCCTTCTGTCATCCCAGCCTTTCTCCTTGTCCTTGGGTGTCCACACTCAGCTCTTCCCTGATGGTGGATGCACTGGGCTTCTCCCAGTTCGACCTTTCTCTTTCTTGAACACTGTTGACTATGGATTACTCCACCCCTCCCCAATCTTGGCCCCTCTCAGAGGACCCTCCTTCCTCTGCCTAGCTTTGCC
The DNA here is from genome assembly GCF_018345385.1 of Vulpes lagopus. NCBI lineage: Eukaryota > Metazoa > Chordata > Mammalia > Carnivora > Canidae > Vulpes > Vulpes lagopus. The sequence continues at coordinate 18,294,297 of NC_054836.1, read as the reverse complement.
CTGCCTCTCACAAGGAGAGTCAAACATATAGAGGAAAACTTTCCACGCTAAGGTTTAGTGAAAGCAGACAGCAAGTAATTGAGACCCTCCACATAAAAGCAAAAAAACAGACATCTGTAGTTTACATGATACATGCTTCTAGGTTAAAGGACAGTATATTACAAACATAAATGACACTTTCAGAGAAGCATATTGTATATATTATAATTCCTAACATTGTAAAACAAGAATGTTAAAGTCCCCTAAAGAGAGAGGAGACCATCTGTGGGTTTATGACGTGAAGCAGATGGAACAGTATCTGAGAAGGGCTTAAGTTTCCGTTCCTGATATTGTCATCAATTCAATCATAACTTGAGCAGTCTGAGAAGGATGTTTTCAAATCCTAAGGTGACATAGTATTCAGGAGGCACCACAGAAATAATGGAGAATTCACCACAATGATTGACCATCAGTTATGTTCCTGGCATACACATCATCCCATGTGTTGCCAAATGTTAACCCGTATACTACCCAGGCAAAGCAGTTATGAGAACCAAACTTTTTCCCTCCTAGATTTTCCCCTGATGTCGCTATTTCCAGTATTGTCTGGCACAAGAGTATTTCAAATCTTTTCCATAGTGTTCCAAGGTCTTGCAGTGGAAAGAATCATAAAGGAAGCGCATAATCTCACCCTTTCATCCAAAGGGAGTTTAGCTCTATAATACAAACTATTGTTGTCTTAAAGCACGACAGCTACCAACTCTACCACAGGCCTCTGAATGAGAACCCCAAGGGGTCTTGGAATCTGCGTTTTAACATATTCCACAGGTATTCTTTTGCACACTGAAATTCAAGAACAACCGTCCCAGAACATCTTAGTTTGCTATAAAAATATGAGAAAATGTTCCACAAACACTATGTTATTATGTTCCTCATATAATCTTAGAGGTTGAAAAGAATCAGAGTATTTGTTGTTTAGTTTGTGAAGTGTTTTTTTTTAAAGGAGTGAAAGATATGCTAAAAGTTGAGGAGGAAAGCTTGTATGATAAAGATCCCAGGAAATGAATTGTACATGTCCTCCAAAGGGGGATTAATTCAGTAGGACCTACACATTTTTACAACCTGGATTAAGCCCGTTCTTACGGCGTCATACAATTAGAATTTGTGAGAGCAGGATTACTTCACTGGGAAATCAAAGCAAAACAGCTTTCAAAATATCATATGTCTTTTCCCACAGGCATAATACACAAAAAACGATTTAGGCAAATTCACCCAGTGGACACTGTTTATTACAACATACTTTCAGTAAAGCCTCTTTGGACTAGATCAGCTCATAGCAGCTTGACATGGAATGCCCAAACATTGGAACAGCTGCTCTATAAGTGAAATATCTTGTTACATTTTCATTAATCAACCAACTATTCAGAATGTCCTGTCAGTGTGTCCCACAAACATACAAAGTCCCATAAAACTATTCAAAATCTGCTAAAAATCCAATGAACAATAATAGATATTTCTCCAAAGATGGTTCACATTCAGTCACAAAGCCCTTTCCAACATCCTTTGTTCCGGTGTACAGAGTAAATTTAGCTTGCTTATTTATTTATTTATTTATTTCACCTTGGACTACAGCTAGCCGCAAAAGCTCTTGAGTTCCCCGTAATAATCTGGCCTGTTCCTTAGTTCTAGGTGGCCTACCAAGCCTCAGAGTAACATCTGATTTCTCCTGCACCAAATGGTCTCACCATCCATCTCCAAATCCAAAAGATTTAGGTTGCTGTTAAAGAAGGCTCCTGGGAAGATGAGGTTTGACTACCCAGGTGATCCAATTTACCCCTAAGCTTTCCTGAGAAAAAATCTGAACGCACTGACCACTAGCCAAGCCAGATCTAGTCCCTCCTTTTCTGCCTTTCAAAGTAATTGTAACCAAATGCAGAAATCCCTAACAAGAGCTTCGTGGATGGGCTTCATCAATTCCATAAAATGCTTGAGATTGTGTGTGAAGATTTTAAATGTGCATATCCAGTTCCCCAAGGAGATTGTCCGCACCTTCCTACAGTTTTTTCAAAAGGGCCCATGACATTAAAGGTTATGGCATTTACATCTGAAGTTCAAACATAATAGGACGGAGTTAGAACCTACCCCTTATGCTTATTGACTTACTCTTAGTTTGAGCATTCACTTCTTTGTGTCATGGGTACTACCCATGTACTCAGAAAAAGGTAAGTAGCTTGCCTTCTGTATCAGTCAGGAATTGGCTTTGCCCGCTGGTAACACAGATCCTGTCACAGTGGCTTAAACAAATTAGGGATTTATTCTTTCTTGTAAAAGAAATCTGGGAAGGGAAACCCAGAGTCTTTATGCAACCACCGAGACGCCATTAGAGACACAGGCTACTTCTCCCTTCCTGCTCTGACATCCTCAGGACCTAGCTGTGTACTAGTCAAGAGAGCTGCCATCTGTCTGTTTTCCTTTTAAGGAACTTTCCTAGATGTTCCACCAAATAAAATTACTTTACATCCTTATTAGCCAGAACCTAGCAACAAGGGAGGTAGAGAAGTAAAAGCTTCATAGGCAACTTGCTTCCCCATTTGCCCCCAATCAGGTTTTTATTATTAAGAAAGAAGAGTAAAACATGTTCAGTAGGCAACTAGCAGTCTTCTTTATCTTTTATGAGAACAGATGTTAATGAAGTGCCTATTTTCTGCTTAGGTTTCCTCAGGAAGAAATTCTCTGTAACACCTATTCATTCAAGAAAGCAGAAACGTGTCTATGAAATACACTGTTCTACGTGTTTGTAGTTCTCGTGTGTTTCTCTCTCCCTGTCTCTCCACCATAATCTTTCTCACAAGCTGGCACCTGCTCACAGCCACACACACACACACACACACACACACACACAGGTGCCCAGCACTGCCAGAGCACTTGAAGCTGATTCGAGAACTGCTGACAGAACCCTGCATGCGCGTTCACCTGCGCCAAGCGCACCTGCCCTCACAGGACATTCCACCTGCTGCCACACACAACACTGGATGAAGAAGGGGAGACTCCCCTCCTCCTGCTGCTCTGTTTCTCAGTGTTGAAGAAAAATGAGCAGAGAACCCGTCTGTGTCCCCGGAGAATTTCCTTTGCTGTGCTCAGCCTTTCCTTGGATCCTCCTGAGCTTTGTGAGTCGAGTTCACTTTCCTCAAACCCACTTCAGCCGATTTGTGAGGTGGGATTGGGATCCCGAACTCTGGATGTCTTTCCATAGTCTACCTCACTTACTGGGGTTTACATGGTAGACCAGATGGGCTGCTTTGCTGTCTTTTGTGAGAAAACATCCAGAACCTCATTTATCTTTCCTCCCCTTGAAGGATTCTGATTTATTACCCAGAATGAGTTCTCAAGATGACATCAGCCCGTCCTTGGGAGCACGGTGCACGTGTCCTCCAGGGGTCAGAGGGCATAGGAGTGTTCTAAGGCCAAATATTTCTGGGTCCTAGAACAAATCACTTCTGCTCACTAAGCCCGTTTCCCTGTCAGTAAAATGGCAGTGATCGTGTCTGCTCCAAAGATGGGGAAATGAAGCTCTTTCCCCTGAGCAGCAGTATTTTCCACTAATGGGTCCATCCTTGTGGCTGCTCGGGCGGGAGGGGAGCGTCCCATCTGCGAGCAGGCCCGGGCCGGCCGCGGAATCTGCACTGCAGAGTTTCACTTCCAGTCCTTGGAAGTAAGGGGGGCTTCGGGTTGTGCCAGGGAAGGGGGCCCAGTCCGCTGGGTGAAGGACAGGCGGGGTTCCGACCCCCACGGATGGTTGTCCTGTCCTCCGGCCAAGACGCTAGGGCTGGAGGGTGAGCCCTGAGCCCCCAGGGGTGCGGCTCGGGGAGGGAGCGGTGCCCCGGGAGGTGCTCAGGGGCAGGCGCGAAGGCCTGCATCCAGGACGGGCTCTCTGCTTGGTTTTCCGCCCTGAGAACGGTGCGCAGAGGGGTCCCAAGGGCCGCATGGAAGGGCTCTTTAAAAACAATTCAACTGCAAGCCGGAGATGCTGCGGCTGAGCGGGCTCTCCCCTCGGCCTGCCAGAGAGCACAGCCCTGTCTGGCTTCCTGTGAAGCTGCTCGGGGCCCAACATCTTCTCTCCGGATCCTCTTCTCAGCAGCGGCCACAGCAGTAAATCTTCAGAGAGGCCTCATTAGGCAAGTTCCTTTTTGAACTCCCTCCACCCTCCAGACCTCTCGAAACCACCACTGCCATTCTAGCATGTTATTATTTTTTCCTCCTAAGCTTGCATTTTCCTCGATCCTGGCACCTCGGCCTCCCCACACGGCTCTCTCTTTCCTTCACGGACTCTTCCCTAGCTGGAACCCCTCCAAGGGTGTGTTCGTGCAATCAAAAACTTCCCTTTTTGTTTTATCGCATCACTGAACATACCAGATAAGGCCCAGCAAAGGGAGAGAGGGAGGGCTCCGGCTGGTTGGACTGGGGGCGGTGTGGCGGTGGGGGGCAGGTGAAGGGGGCACAGGAAGAAAGCAGAGGAAATCTTCACTTCAGCTCTGAGGACCACGTAGGGACAGCAAACAGACACATGGGTGTCTGGTGTGGCCTCTCCCCATCCGACCCCTCTCAGGAAGGCCACCTCTCAGGAAGCTGCATGCCCGCATTCAAACCTGCAGCCGATGACAGTCCAAGACCTGAAAAGAGCCTGTAGAACAAACCAGACACAAGATACAGTAAAACACAGATCCCAGGGCATTAAATAGTTAATTTTCAGCAAACCCAAAATTGCATTTCCATCATGTGCAAGCAGTCAGCTGCTATTGTAGGTCACCGAGATACAACGCATTATTTCTACAGTTTGTGGAAAACATTAGGCAGCTGTAATAAAGTCAATGGTATTTCCTTCCTTACTGAAACATGACTTCAGTAAATCCCTGTTTAAATTTTTTTCCCCTTTCTAAACATTTCTCTCCATCTGCACGATAAGTCAATAAAAGAAATTAAAAGTTAAAATGCCTAATGAAATTTTATCAGGCATGAAATGGCATTTAAACCAGAGTTGCCACCCGGGCTTAGATGGATGAAAGCTGACCCGAACTTGAGGGGTTTATAAAAAGCAGGGGGAGGGTAACAGCAAGTTTCAGTGGCCTTTATGTATTGCAGCCACTGAAAAAGAAAATCATTCCAGAGAGGCATTCCATGAAACCGAGACTCGCGGAGCAGTTAAGATTTTTACAGGAGGTACATCATTTCTGTAAACCTCCACATTCTTTCAGGCCGCCATTCGTTTTTTTCTTATATTCACTTCTTTGCGCCCACATGCTTGTTTTGAAATCAATCTTCATCTGTGTACGTCTGTCATGATCCCAGGAAGAGTGGCAGGAAGAAAGCCTGAGAACTTTAAGAAGAAGCAACAGATGGGAAGGGTAGAGGACTTAATCTTTCTTAGAGATGAGCATTGGGATGTGCCATGTAGGCTCAGAAAGAGTTTTAAATAAATGGGCATGGGGCCGGGGCCGGGGGTGGGGAATCATTCTCCCTTGTATAAAATTATTTTAATAATTATGTATTACTGCGTACTTAGGACATAACAGACATCTCATTTTCATAGGAGTCTGAAAAGAAAAGAAGCCATTCAATGCGTGTGAGGATAGTTCTCAGATTTAACAATTTAAAAGATTAAACTTCTTTGAAAACAAATCCGAGTCATCCTTCATGCAGAACATCCACTGAAGTCAAGAGGCATTCCATCTAGGAAGGGACAGCAGTGGCAGACTCTAATTGGAGAGCATATTCAGAATTTTCCAGAAATATCCTATAGTTTGTAGCCAGAGGGCTGTGTCACAAAGTGGTTGGCCTTGCTGATTGTCTTGGTGGAAGGAAGCTGTTGTCCAGCCTGCAGAGCAAGGAGAGTCACTCTATCCATTTCTAATGGCTCTGAAAATCAGCATGGGACAGTGGTTTTCTCACACCCTGTTCCATTCAGCTGCACTTGAAAAGCCAGCTGCCAGAGTGCTGAGCCCAAGCAATGTGGAAGAGAGAATCCTTGCCTCTATCTGCACACCGGCCATCAGGTAGGTAGGGAACTATGTTTGTCAGCCGGGGGCAGCGTCACAGCACCAACACGATTATGAATGCATCCTACCAGCACGCACCTACACTGACAGTATTAAAATTCCCTTACTTCAGACAAGGTGATACCATTTTCAAGTATTTGCACAGCTTTCAGTGTCTCCCAAGTTTTTTAAATCATCCAAGAAATCTGGGTCTGCAAGTCCACAGAGAATGTGTTTACTTTTGTTTTTAAAAAAAATCCTGGTTTTCTGTAACAACAAAACAACTTGCCCTAAGTTTTCAAACTTCTGCCTTAGCAGGCTAACCCCAGAAATCCTGTAGTATTGGAGGCTCTATGACACTGAAACACACAAAACACTTCCAACAGCGTGCTTGGTAATATTTGGAGGGACAGTTGACCCCGATAAAAAGAGTTGCAAATTCTATGCACCAGGTCTGCACAGCTCCAAGGATGGGGAGCCCTCAAGATCTGCAGCTATGCAGGCAGTCTCCAGTGTTTACAGCCCAGCCACCAAAGCCCAAACAAGGCTCTTACCCTTCTGCACCAGACTAGGTGGGAGCAGAACGCCTGAGCTGTTGCGGGCTGCAGGGGAGATTCATGACTTACCCTGACTACTAAAAGGCAGAGAAATAGGTCTGACACAGCAAAACTCCGACTTAAGGAAATGCTTTCGTGATGGATACATCACGCAGACTGTGAGGCAACAGTGGAGGTGGAAACACCACCAAGTCAGACCAACAGAGGAGACAAAAGGGTGCGCGTGGTGTGGAGAGGACTGCTGGCAAGTCGGCCATTTCTGTCGCATCTGCCACAGGTGGGGACCCTGCAGTAGCAGCAGGGCGAAGCGACATCTGGTGGACCAGATGCTTGCATAATATTGGGGCCTTTTTTAAGAAAAAAAATTCAATGACATATAAAATTATGTATTGATGTGAAGATTTATTTAGAAGGGGCCCAGGCAGGGGAAGGGCCCTGAGGTTTAAGCTTCACTGGCTTCCCAATAGGCCCAATAGGCCCACCACTGGTAACAGTATCTTTCTCCTACAAGACGGATGCTGCATGAACACAGCTCCAGTCGGTTGTGCAATGGCCAGACTAATGAGGGGCTATGTCTTTGCAGGAGGAGGTCTGCTACAGTTTTACAAAGATTCATGTTCTGTTAACATTTCCATGTCATAAGTTTACCTCTTCATCATGTCTTTCCAACTGACAGGGTGGGCACTTGATCTTGAATTTGACTCCCAGCCGTTATCTCAACCTCAGGATTATTTTGATTAGAAGGACATGCAGATTTGGGCTGTTAAGGGCTAGATCGGATCCCCTGAGCACACAGAGAGATCATCTGAGGCTTTGTGGTGAAGTCTTTCATGAGACTCTGTATTCTTTTGTGTTCTCCCTCCCTGTAATCTTCTCCCCAGGGATCACAGTATGATCCAAACAGTCACTTGCCACTAATACAACTTGTGATCACGTAAAGTTGATTCAAAATCAGAGTCAACTTCAAGCAATTTGGAAATCTAAACTAGTCATTTTAAGCAGCAAGTTAGAGGATGTGAATGCAAAACCAGTCTAAAAAACATTAAAGGAGATACCATTGGAAATAACTGGCCCTTCATGGATGAAGACCTCAAATGTCATTAAAAAGGATAAAAAAAAAATAATGGAAAAGATTTTTAAGCAAGGCTCTGTCAACCTAATATCTTATTTTGTGGTAGAGACAGTCTAACTTTATTAGTCTTAATTTAATTATTTATCTCAGATGAAATCTGTGGGATGGTGGCTCCCATAACCTTCTACACTCTCAGACCAACTGTGTTTTATTGGTTGATTCCAGGAGGAAAATACAGCAAATTGCTTCTAAATCTTTCCATTCTGCTTTCATTTATTGACTCAATAGGATTAACAGTTAAAGAATCCACTCCCCTTCAATCCAACAGCAGCAGGAAAATCTTGATGCTGCAACTGCCTTTGATATTAATATTCTTTTTTTTAAAGATTTTATTTATTTATTCATGAGAGACACAGGGAGAAAGAGAGGCAGAGACATAGGCAATGGGAACCCAATGCGGCACTCGATCCTGGGACTCGATCCCGGGACTCCAGGATCACGCCCTGGGCAGAAAGCAGGCGCTAAACCGCTGAGCCACCCAGGCATCCCTGATATTAATACTCTAAATAACATTTTATGAACTAGAAAGTGGCAAATAAGCTTTTTTTTTTTTTTTTTTTGAGGAAAATTAGACTGAAGGTCCCTAGAGAGGGGTTTTGAGCTGGATGGACACAAGTGAGACAGTTAACTCCCTTCTACACAAAGCTGGTTGCCTGGAAGGTTAGTCCCCAGAGCTGGTGTGGCCAGTGGTCATAACAATGCTATCAGAATAACTGTATCTTCCAAAAGAAATTGAGGCATCATTCCAGGGCGACACAACACATTTCCCACATTACAGAAAGAATCATAAAATTGTCAAAATTGCTATGACTGTTACCTATCAATACATGCAAAGTCTATGTTTTTTTTTTTTTCATTAATTCAACTAACATTTGTTCGGAGATTAGTTTATATCAGACACAGGTATGTAGAGATGCTTTTGAGGAACTTAAAATACATTATATATATATATATATATATATATATATATATATGTATTTACCTCTCACATATTTACCACACAGATACCATACCTTCCTATACACACACACACACACACACACACACACACACACGCAATTGGTTATTTCCAGCTATTTTAACTATCTCTTACAAACCCAAGAACCTCTGAGTCACTTGAGGAGGCAAAACATGTCACAAAGTTTAATGAAAAGAAATCATGAACTCATAGGAGAAGCCTTTGGGCCCCACACAGAACCCATGTGCTCTTCTCTCACAATTCCAACAAGTTCGATTATCTCATGTCCAATATAGCAGTTTACAAAATAAAAGGCCAATACCAACAGGAGGCGAGAGAAGCTATTAAATGAACACAGGAAGTAAAAAGTATAATAATTTTGCCCAGGGACAAACAGCACTACATCCTCAATAATGCGTGAATTACCAGGCAAGATTAAATTTGTTCAGCATATCCCATTATGAAGACAAGGAAGTGTACAATTCATTTTAGAAAAAATATTTTGTTTTTAAGCTGGTAGTTTGTTACATTTCTTCAATAGTACTGATAAACAGATGAGCTGCTATTATGTAAAGACATTTGTCACATTTATCAAGTTTTGTCTGTCACTAGTTTAGGGAATGAAAATTATAGATAGGAAAATAATTATAGAGTGGTAAGTGTGATATAATATACACTTCTTCCACTGTGAAAATACTCTAGCAAAACAAAATTTTGTGTCCCAAAGAAATCCTTTGGTGACAGGGTAGGGAGGTTTCGTCCATTCAAAAGACAAGGCTCAGGCTCTGTCTTCAGCATAAATCCCCTTGATTTGTGACATAATAGTTTGCATGACTAATGTTTTTGATTCCTCATTTCTATGGACTGAACTGGTGAAAGTGATTCTACTTTCCCTGGAATTCCCAAGACCTAAAAGTGAGCTTTTTGCCATTTCAAATACAACCTGCACAACCTGTTTTCAAAGCCTCTGAAGTGAGGTGATCCCTTGCACTAGGAAACCATGGGAGAGCAAGATAACTTGACAATCTGAAAAGTATTGCTGTTCAGTAATGCCGCCCACTTGCCTCCCATGGTGCTGGAGACCTGGTATTTGTGACCTCCATGACAAATTACACACATCATAGACACGAAGTGCTTCATTTAAGGGGTTCGTTTGCAAGAGAACATGAAAGCAAGAACTTATAATGAATTCTTAGGATACTTAAGGCTTAAAAGCAACTGATGTAAATTATTATAAGAAGCAAAGGGATGCTTCCAGAATATGTACAAGTGTTCAGAGTAATTACATGAGAAAAAGTTCCTCTCTCAGTATTTCCAAATTCGACAACTCTATGCAGAGTATAGTAAAAGCTGGAGGTTGTGTGCCATCTGATTTCAAGATTTAGGATAAAGCTATACAAATTAAGCCCATGTGGTATTTGTGTAAGAATAAACAGAAGACAGTCAGAAATAGATCAACACATATAACTGATTATTTTTTGACAAAGATTACTCAATGTAGGAAAATAGTCTTTTCAATAAATGGCTTAAGAAAAATTGATATCCATATGCAAAAATCATATGGTCTTTACCACCATATACAAAAATTAATTCAAAATGGTTCATTAGCATAGATGCTAATACTATAAAACTTCTTGGGGGAAAAAAAGAATGGGTAAAAATGTTACCTTGATTAGGCAAAGATTTCTTAGGACATAGAAATCATGAACCATGAAAGAAAAAAATTGGTAAACTGGACTTCATTAAAAATGACTCCTCTTTGAAACACAGCATTAAGAAAATTAAAAAGCAAGGCAAAGACTGGGAAAAATATTTACAAATTACAAATCTGATAAAGGACTTGTATCAAGATATATAAAAGAATGCTCAAAACTTATAAGAAAGCAAACCATCCAATTAAAAAAATAGGCAAAAGAATTGAATAAACAATTCACTAAAGAAATATAAATATGGCTAAAAAGAATTAAAAATATGGCAAATAAGCATATGAAAAGATGCTCAATGTCATTAGTCATTGCAGAAATACAAGTAGTATCACAAACCACGATGTGGCTCTTAGAGTGGGTAAATTTTTTTTTTAAGATGTATTTATTTATTTATTTGAGAGACAGAGAGCAGGGGGAGGGGCAAAGGGAGAGGGAAAGGGGGGAAACAGACGCCCAGCTGAGTGAGGAGCCCAGTGTGGAGCTCTACTAGGGGCTCCACTCAGGGCTTGATCTCATGACCTTGAGATCATGACCTGAGCTGAAATCAGGAGTCAGTTGCTTAATCAACTCAGCCTTCCAGAAGCCCCTAGAGTGTCTAAAATTTTAAAATACCAAGTGTTGAGGCTTCGGAATAACTGAAATTCTCATACAGTACTGGTGAGAATGTAAAATGACACAGCCATGTCTAAATGAGTTTAGCAGTTAAACATTAAATTTAAACACAAACTTACCATATAATGTAGGAATTCCATTTCTAGAAATTTACCTAGAGAAATAACATACCTCCAACAAAAACCTATATATAAATGTCAACAACAGGGTATTTATAGCCACCATAAACTGGAAACAACCTAAATACTCAATAACTGGTGAATGTATAAACAAATTTTGGTACCTCCATACAATAGAATAATACTCTATAATAAAATATATCAAACTACTGATATGCACAATGGTGTGAATCTCAAGAGCTTTGTGGTGAGTAAAAGCCGGATTCAAAGGCTTCCTACTACATTATTTCATGCTTCTGAACTTAGCCTCTTTAACATAATTAAAATTGCCATATAACAGAGGCATATTACAGACTTCCAGATTTTTGTGTGCATTTTCTATTTGGTCAAACTCATAGTTGTTGTTTTCTCCTTAATTAAACTGTTTATCAATGGAAGTTAAAGAGCTTCTCCTGAAATTTAACCAAAAGCTTTTTACCATTGGATGCTCAGTGCTTAAAACTAGCTTTTGGCCAGTTTAGACAGCCTCTCTCTCTCCACTTTGAAAATGGCCTAACTTCCATCTTGTTTCTGAGTCTAATCCCATCAAAGAAGACAAATGGGGACAATATGATTGATAAGGTTCTAGAAGAAAGGAACTTGAGAATTGATAAGAAAGATGGTAGCTGGTACCAAACTGGAACTTCACAATTTAGAATGGAAAGATCTGCTGTGATGGTGGTACCTGTCACCCACCAAATCTTCAGTGAACTATACATTTGTAGTTAATGTGTTATGCAATTTAACCCATTTCTACAAGGCATCTAAGCACTTAGTCCTTCTTCAAAGTAGAAGTAGAGGAAAATGAAAGTCACCACTATAGTACAGTCATATGCAATTATAAGAATGACACAATTTGCTTCTCTAAATTATTTTGAGAATTAAATAAGATATTGAAATAGCTTGTATAATACCAGGCACTCAATATATGTTTGCCAAGCTTTTATTTCCTTTCACTTCCTTTAGGAAAAGGAGAATATTTTTAGAAGTGGAAAAACCTCAGAGTTTATCTTGTCCAGTGTTTTAACTTTACAAATGAGAAAACCAGACTCAATGAGACTAAGTGTATTGTCAAGCTTACCCAGAGTTAGAAGTCCAACTTCCAGTTTACACACATATTTTTCCTAAAGCAACAACATATTTTTCCTAAAGTACCTGCCTTCAATTGCTCCGAGTAGCAGAGCCTGGGAAAGATTGAGGGAGAAGAGGTTTGCTCTATATATTCAGGGATTGTGGACTACTTTGCTTCAGGCTCTATGTTTGCTTTGGCTATTTTCATTTATTTTTTACTTCAAGAATGAGAGGCAATCTCCTCAGAGATTGCCAGATTTAGCAAATAAAACACAGTGCACACAATAAGATTTGGGCTTCGGATAAACAATGTATAGTTTTAGTCCCATGAAATATTTAGAACATAATACTGGCAACTTACCTGCCAACGCTATTAGGAATCAAACAACAGGTAGCTCACAACTGTAAAGATTTTTTTTTTTTAACCTTAAAGCAAATAAACAATGATAAAATGGTCCTGCATAAATCTTAGCTTCATAACCGTTTCTTCCCCATGAACATTTTTCCTCACCTAGGATCAGGACCACTATGATGAACAGACTCTGTGGCCGAGGCTGAATCTGCTGGGGATGGTGATAGGGCAGGAAAGAGCTGATGAAATTCCTGAGCAGCCTGGGGAAGACATGATTTGCTAAACAGGAATACCTAATTGTTTCCAGACAGACCAGAATTCAAATCCGTCTCTCTCTCTTACTAGCTGTGTGGCTCTATGACTTTGGGCAGGTTACTTAAACTCCACCACACCCACCCACCCCTGGAGTCTGCAAAATAAGGATACCTTAAGATTTTCTGAAGATCAAATATGATAATAGGGAGAAGGCACTGTGATCACTGTGCCTAGAATATAATAGCTACTCTTATAATGATCATGTCTTAAACGGTACATACATGTTTTATATACTTTTCTATGCATTTGGTATAGTTCACAATAAAAATTGTTTAAGCAAAATTGCTAGATGAGAGGTAGAGTGGTGAGTGTCTTGAAAGCCAAAATATAGAGTTTGGATGCTAAATTTTATCTTGTAGTTATAGAGGAACCATTGCTATCTACACAGTATCTGGGGTCCTGAATCCAGGAATCTCTCTAAGTTCCCTTTAAAAAACTACCTGGAAAATGGTGTAGCATATGCTTTCCAAGCAACCTAAACCGACACAGGGTGAACTGACCTGCCTCCTAAGCGTCTTCAGCTGCTCCCTCCGCTCCGATCTTGACAGAGAAGGAGATAAGAAGTTGTAACTCTTCCCATTGATCTACATTGTGGTGTATGAGAAATTAACAGGCATCAGACACAACCAGGAATAATTCCTATCCATCACTTATTTATTAGCAAGATGGCCTCATCCAAATCAATCAACTCTTTCTGAGGTCTGTACAATAGGGGTAATATCAGGGTAAGGTCTTAGAATTAAGACTCTAGAGATTACCTGTTATAGGAGATGCTCAGTATCTGTATTTTTATTTCCGCTTTGTTAGAACACTACCCTTAAGTTTTATGAGTCATAGATCCCTGAAGTGCTCTTTCTCACACCCATCATAAAAGTCTTGTGGGGCGCCTGGGTGGCTCAGTCAGTTGAGCTCTGACTCTTGATTTCGGCTTGGGTCACGATCTCGGGGTCATGAGATCGGCCCCACATGGGGCTCCCACTCCACAGGGAGTCTGCTGGGGAATTCTCTCTCCTTCTCCTTCTGCCCTACCCCGAGCTCACACACTTTCCAAATAAATAAATAAATGAAATCTCTGAAAAATAAAATAAAAATCTTGAGACTCGGTTTCAGAAGACTGCCCAAAATTGAGGACCAGTCATTTAGGCCAACATTGTTTAGAAAATTCTCACGGGATCCCTGGGTGGCTCAGCGGTTTAGTGCCTGCGGTGGGCCCAGGGCGTGATTCTGCAGTCCTGGGATCCAGTCCCACATCCGGCTCCCTCCACGGAGCCCGCTTCTCCCTCTGCCTGTGTTTCTGCTTCTCTCTCTCTCTCTCTCTCTCTCTCTCTCTCTCCCTGTGTCTCTCATGAATAAATAAATAAAATCTTTAAAAAAAAAAAGAAAATTATTTTACCACAGGCACCTGGGTGTCTCAGTCCGTTAAGCATCCAACTCTTGATTTTAGCTCAGGTCATGATCTTAGGGTTGTGAGATCAAGTCCCCATTGGGACTCTGCACTGGGCATGGAGCCTGCTTAAGATTCTCTCTCTCATCACTTCTCGGCCTTTTGGCTAAGATCAAGTGAAGATTCTCTCTCCCTCTCCCTCTGCCCCTCACCCCCACCCCCATCATGAGCACATGCTTGCTCTTTCTAAAGAAAAAAAGAAAAGAAAATTGTTTAACCAAAATATCTTAGACAGTTGACACCTGAGTGAGTCAGATTCTTACTCAGCCTTCCATTTGATGCTGTGTAGGCTGCAGTCCTAAGGTTCACCCTTCCCTTGCTCATGCCTTTAGAACCTGCAGATATGTGTTATCTGCTCCTTCTGTTTGGTTAACTTCAAGAGCTTCTAATCTTTTTATAACCAGTTCTGTTGGCTGCTATCTGGATTTCTTGTAGTGCCTTGTCTATTGTACAGTTTAACAGACCTCCACCCTGTTGCCTGGCAATCAGAAGAGCAATATAATTATTTAACAATGTGCTAGAGTTCTATCAGAGAAGCTCCTTAACTGGACATTTACATCCTTTGCTATTTGTGTGCGTGCGTGTGTGTGTGTGTGTGTGTGTGTGTGTTTGTGTATGAAAAGTATTACCTGAAGGTTTTTTTTTTTTTTAAGCTGGATTTTTATACAATTCCCTGGGCTAAACACCAAATAAAGACCCAGAGCGCCCTTCTGTCAAAAATCCCCCCTTCTTATGTCTCCATGCAGTCTCTTAGAGAGACAGCTGCTGTTTTTTACAACCTGGAAAAATTAATCAGACCTATTATTTTAGTTTTGCAGCTCTGTTATTTTCTCATACAATCTTACCTCTCTTTCTATTATGATGTCTTTATCTGTGTGACTCCAGGGACAGTGAGATCTCCAATTCTAAACCTAATTGCAGGATAACATAAGAACTGGAAAAAGTAATGACTCTGGGTCAAGAGAGGTAAGTGTTCATCCAGGCTCTGCCTCTAACCATGTGACCTTGCCAAGGCAGTTAGTTAACTGCTTTGGCTTCAAATTCCTTATTGATAAAATATCTAGAGAAGACATATTCTCCTTTAGGTTTGTGCTATGTACACTTTCACCTCTGAAGCACCTATCCTCACATTTATGGGTTTTCTGAATCATTCCCAATCACCCAGCAGAAAACTGCTTTTACTTTAGTTCAGTATTTGACTCTTAATTCTTGCCAAATTTCTACTCATACACTCTTGTATTAACTCCAAATGGCTCAGCTTGACTTAACATGAAGCACCTCACACATACTTCTGAATATTCGCTATAGATCCACTAACCTAGCTAGAGTTAGATCTACTATTCTCTGTAATTTCAAAAACAGTCATAAAATTTTATTTTTTAAAGATATATATATTTATTTATTTATTTATTTATTTATTTATTTACTTAAGAGAGAGAGAGGGAGCATAAGTAGGGGAGAGGGAGAGGGAGAAGCAGACTCCCCACTGAACAGGGAGCTTGATATGGGGCTCAATCCTAGGACCCTGGGATCATAACCTGAGCTGAAGACAGAGCTTAACTGACTGGCTACCCAGGTGCCCCCCCCAAAAAAAATTGTTTTAAATAAATAAAAATGTTAGCCATATAAATTTTGAAGTAAAATTCATAATTTAAAACTGAAATTATATATTTCTTGGTCAACTTGTGAAATTATTAACAATATTTTTCTTTAAAAAAAGTGGAGTGATAGAGGAGGGCTAACTTTAAATTAGGTTAGTTATCCTCATTCTATGCAAGATGAATTAGGAGGGTAATAACCAGATGTATTATGTTTATGGAAAGAAAAAAATATATATTCCAAATGTGGATTTGAAAACCTTCTCAGTCTTTCTTGAGACCTAACAGGGTTCTTTCCCCCTCAGAGCCCATCTCTCCCTGGTCACCATTTCAAGAAGAGCTGATTAAAGCATAGCAATAGAGCTCAGTGTTCCAGGAAACTCCCCAGGGCCTGGCCAGGAGCCTTAAGATAGGAGGTACCTACAACTTGAGTCCAAATCCTTGCATTATCAGATACTTCCAGCCAGAGTGAGGACCGCTAGTGACATGCACAAATTTTACTGACCACAAGCTACACCCAGCTCTGGAATAACAGCCTCCTATCCCCATCCCATGGTTATTCTAGAGGAAGCAAAGAGGAGGGGCACCTTAACTTCAAAGGTGAACCTATGTTAACATTGAGAAGAGGCTAGGTGTTTCATTGGTGGTGTTTTCCTTTGAATGTAAGTGTATGAAAGTCAATCCCTGTAAACTTGAGGTGAGGTATTGCACAAACTGCTTGTTGTTCTGGTTGATCTCTCCAGCCCTTCTTTTTTGGCTAGATTCAAGCTCCCCCATTTCACTGGACCACCCGTAGTGCTTGAGTGATCGTCTAGTCTTCAGTCTCACCTTGCCTGCACTGTCAAAGTACTCTCCCTAAAAACTGTAATTCAACTGGGATTTCCCTTAACCTTCATTTGTTCCTGATCACCCTCAGGATATAGTCAAAGTTCTTCACCGTTACCTACCCAAAGTCTTCCATAATCTTGACCCTTCATACTCACCTTGCCTCACTCTACATTCTTCTTCTCCCTCTTGCATAGTAAACTCCAGCAGTGTTGAACTTTTCATGTATCTCTGAACACAAAGTATTACTTCAAACTTCTAGAGTACCTTTCTCTTGGATCCTCACCCTCTTGTCCACTTCATTAATTCAAATTCAACTCCTCTGATAGATAGATACAACTTATATGCAATCTTCAAAACTCAATTCATAAAAATTGAGTAGAGTGGGAAAAATATCTTGTTATTCGTAGTTGCAAAAATTCTTATTACTAGTAATATTCAAGTTTTTTCATGTTTATCAGACATTTATGTTTCTTATTTGAATAATTTAATTCTTAATTTGTATCTATTATTCTATTTTTATAGTGTTTTTTTAAGAGCAATGCATATGAAAAAATAAAATAAAAGCAGGGGGGCCTGAGGGCTCAGTCGGTTAAGTGTCTGCCTTTGGCTCATGATCTCTGAATCCTGGGATTGAGCCCTGCATCACATCAAGTTCCCTGATAAGTGGAGAGTCTGTTTCTCCCTCTCCCTTTGCCCCTCCTTACCTGCTCAAGTGTTCTCTCTCTCAAATTAAAAAAAATTAATTAACAAAAGCAATGCATATGATATTTTTCTACAAAGAAGATCCATTTGTTTGCCATGTATGAAGGACAAACTTTTTCTTCCAAGTTATTGGTTGTCTTTTAATATCCTATTTTAGCGAGTAGTTATATTTCACTGTGAAGAATTTGCTTGTAGTTAAATTCTATCATTCTATGGCTGATGTGAGCTGATTTGAATTATTAATTATAGCAATAAATTATTCTCTAATTTTTAGTAAAGTGATTAAATTGCATTAATAAGAACAATAGCAAAAACCAGTTTATAAGTCACAGCCCCCAACATAGAGTGGGGGTTCAATAAACCACTGCTGAATGAAAGAGTGCACAGAAAGCCAGAATCCAAGTGGTGAAGCTACAACCTTTCTATCTTTAAGTCCCATCTTTCTTCTGACTTTAATGGCTTCAGAATTATCAAATACAAGATGTCATAAAAAGTATCTAAGCAAGTACCATTTTACGTCTAGTTCCTAGTATTTCTTAAAAGGTGACTGTCCCATCTGGA
This sequence comes from Vulpes lagopus, assembly GCF_018345385.1. Taxonomy (NCBI): domain Eukaryota; kingdom Metazoa; phylum Chordata; class Mammalia; order Carnivora; family Canidae; genus Vulpes; species Vulpes lagopus. Next base: position 18,276,292 of record NC_054836.1, on the reverse strand, counting down.
AGAGATCTGAGAAAACCAACCAAACCTTAAGTTTTCTCTATTCCAGAAGAATGCAGGGAAAAACTATTTCAATCTTACCTATAGACATTTTAATTGTTCTTTTGATTACACTTGATCCAGAACTTCTAGTACCTGCTCCCAGACCTACTGTGATAGTCTGGCCTCTTGAGCATTCACATAGTTATTTTGGGACTAACTTGGCCAGAATTGTTAGGGCCAATTCTATCCCACTCACTACCAGGACCTAGATCCTATATTAGGTTATGACTAGTGTCCAGACTTGGAGGCAAAAGGAGGTTCAATAGTGGCTCTGGCCTCAGTTTTCCTTATGTGATAGATTGCTTAAGGGCCTGAATCGTATTTTTTCAATACCTATCATATAATGTGAGAGATTAGCTTTTCTGGGAGAAACATAACATTGAAGATATTCACAAGTCATCCCAAACAATATGGAAAACCTTTTGGATTCCATTTTAAAGATGACACAAAAACATAAAACTCATGCAACTATCTGATATGTGTTGAGAACTTCTCTGGGGATAAAGCAGATCTGGAGATATCTAAAGCATAGATACTTGTAATAATTCATCGTAAATACATATAAAAGATGAAAATAAAAAAGCTAAAGCTTTTAAAGTATAATAGCTTAAGAGTCTAAAGGAAAAAAGACAACTCAAGAGGACATAGTATAATAGTCTTAAAAGTCATCTTTTTATAAACAATGCCTTTGCCACTATTCTACAGCAACATGACATGCCACACTGTTTAGGTCTGACCCAACTTCTTATCTCCAGCCCCAGCCTCTCCCCTGAACTCCAAACTCCCTGAGGAATTGAGTCTGTACTCCACAAAATACTGCCTTCTCCACTTGGGAGCTTAACAGGTTTCTCAAACTTAACACATCCAAAAGGACACCCCAAATCTCCATCCTAACACCTGTTTCTCCAGTAACATCCTTTATCTCAGTTAATCGCTACTGCCATTTTAAGTATTCCAGAAACAAACCTTATACTCTTGACTCCTTACCCTCTTTCTCTCTAACGTCCAATCCGTCACCAAATCCAGTTGCATCTATATACGGGGGCATACCCGTACCTCTCTCACCTCCACTGTTATCATCCTGATCCAAGTTACATCATCTTTCTCCTGGACTATTGCAGTCAACTGATCTTCCTGCTTCTGTCCTTGCCTTCTATAGTCTATTCTTAACCAAATAATCAAAGTGGTTGCTTTAAAATAGAAGTATAATAATACTCTGACCTTCGGTGGTTTTCTATGTCCCTCAAGGTAATATCCACTATCTGCAGTCTTCTATCATCCCCTACTTCCTCCTGAACCTATTTTGGTCCTTCTGTGCTTTCTGAAGAACTCTTATGATGTTGATATTTTACTACTTTCTAGAATATAAAGTTAATCTTTCAACTAGACTAATTATATAGCATAGAGTTACATATCAGAACAAGAAACACATGTCAACTGAAACTAACATTTGTGGTATAGGAGGATAAATAAAGTTGTATCTTGTGTTATCCAGTAACGCACATTTCTGCCAAGTCAAATTTAACAGGGACCTTCAGAGCTAGCTGGGAAGGACTCATCAAATTGTACTACAGCTTTTTTGGACGGGAGGGCCAGAGTCATCTACTGATTCATACACATACATACACACATGTCATTTCTTTTTTTGTGGTAAAAACACATAAGATCTAGTTTTTTAGCAATTTTGAAGTATTTAATATAGCATTGTCTATAGTCAGAATGTTAGATCTTCAAAATTTATTCATCTTTTAGTTGCAAGTTTATATCTTTTAATAACATCTCCCCAATTCCCCCAGCTTCTGGTAACTACCATTCTACTCTGTTTCTACAACTTCGTCTTTTTTTTTTAATTTTATTTATTTATTCATGAAAGACAAAGAGAGAGAGAGAGAGAGGCAGAGACACAGGCAGAAGGAGAAGCAGGCTCCATGCAGGGAGCCCGATGTGGGACTCGATGTGGGACTCGATCCCGGGTCTCCAGGATCACGCCCTGGGGCAAAGGCAGGCGCTAAACCGCTGAACCACCCAGGGATCCCACAATTTTTATCTTTCTTTGACTAGCTTATCTCACTAAGCATAATGCCCTAAAGTCCCATCCATTTTGTTGCTAATGGTAGGATTTTCTTTTTTCTCATAGTTGAATAATATTCCATTGTATATATACCACATCTTCTTTATCCATTCATCCATTTACTGATAATTAGGTTGTTTCCATATCTTGGCTGTTGTGAATAAAACTGTATAATAAACACAGGAATGCAGATTTCTTTTTCTTTTTTTTTTCTTCTTTTCTTTTTTATTTCTGGCTGAGTAAAGTATATTTTATTGATAGTACATGACAAGGTAAGGATCCCCAAGTCCCTCCTCTTCTTCAGGGGGTCCGGGTTGGAAACTGTGAAGGTAAGAAGATTCTCAGTATGTTGGGGGATGATTTGGGTCAAGGACTCCCCAACAGCTGAGGGCTTCTCTCTTCTTCTTGCTCTTGCTGGGATTGGTGGTCCAGGGCACTCTTACTCCTTAGAGGCCATGTGTACCATACCGTCTGCCACCTGGTTTCTATAGCCAAATTCATTGTCATACCAGGAAATGAGCTTAACAAAGCTCATTGAGAGGAATGCCAGCCCCAGCATCAAAGGTGGAAAAGTGAGTGTCACTGTTAAAGTTGTAGGAGACAACCTGGTCCTTAGTGTGGCTTTAGATGCCCTTGAAGGGGCCCTCTGATGCCTGCCTCACCTGATTCTTGATGTCTATACAAAGACAGCTTTTGGCAGCTTTCTCCAGGTGACAGGTCAGATCCACAACTGACACATTGGGGGTAGGAACACAGAAGGCCATGCCACTGATCTTCCCATTCAGTTCAGGGGTGACCTTGCCTATAGCCTTGGCAGCACCAGTAGAAGCAAGGATGATGCTCTGGGCAGCCCCTCAGCCATCACACCCCAGCTTCCCAGAGGGACTGTCCATGATCTTCTGGGTGGCAGTGATGGCAAGAACTGTGGCCATGAGTACTCCCCGCGATGCCAAAGTTGTCATAGATGACTTTGGCCAGAGGGGCTAAGCAGCTGGTGGTACAGGAGGCATTGCTGATAATCTTGAGAGAGTTGTCATACTTTTCATGATTCACAGCATCACAAACATGGGGGCATCAGCAGAAGGGGCAGAGATGATGACCTCTTGGCCTTGCCCTTCAAGGACCCCAGCCTTCTTCATGGTGGTAAAGATCCCAGTGGACACCATAACATACTCAGCACCAGCATCACCCCATTTAACATTGGCAGGATCTCACTCCTGGAAGGAGATGGGCTTTCCACTGATGACAAATTTCCTGTTTTCAGTTTTGACTGTGCCATGGAACTTGCCATGGGTGGAATCATACTAGAACCATACTAGAACATATAGACCATGTAGTTAAGGTCAATGAAAGGGTAATTCATGGTGACAATGTCCACTCTGCCAGAGTTAAAAGTAGCCATGGTGACCAGGATCCCAATATGGTCAATCCATTTACTCCAGTCTTCACCACCACATCTTGGGGATGCGGCTGGCACTGCATCAGAAAATGTGTCTGTGTCCGACAGGGAGAACTAGAGAGCCAAGATTTCTTTTCAAAATCCTGTTTTAATTTCCTTTAGAATGAAACCCAACAATGGGATTGCTGGATCATATGGTAGTTGTATTTTTATTTATTTATGTTTATTTTTAGAGAGAGAGCATGACATAGGGAGGGTTAGAAGGAGAGAGAGTATCCCAGGCAGGCTCCATGCCCAGTGCAGAGCCCGATGCCAGACTCAGTCTCAGAACACCAAGATCATGACGTCAGCCAAAATCAAGAGTGGGCCACTCTTGGCTGGCTCAGGGCCTGGCTGGCTCAGTCAGTTAAGCATCTTCCTCGACTCAGATCATGATCTCAGGGTCCTGGGATCAAGCCCTGCATCGGTCTGGGTGGGGAGTCTGCTTGCCCTTCCTTCCCCCTGTGCACTCTCTCAAATGAATAAATAAATAAAAACTTTAAAAAATAGAGTGGGCCACTCAACCTACTAAGGCACTGGTAGTTGCATTTTTAATTTTTTGAGAAATCTCAGTAATATTCTCCATAATGACTTAACCAATTTACATTCCCACCAACAGTGCACAAAGGTTTCCTTCTCTCCATATCCTCACCAACACTTATTAACCCGTCTTTCTGGTGATAGCCATTCTAATAGGTGTGAAGTGATATTTCATTGTGGTTTTGATTTGCATTCGCCTGGTGATTAGTGATATTGAACATCCATTTCATGTACTTGTTGACCATTTGGATATCCTCTCTTAGAGAAATATCTACTAAGGTCCTCTGCCTATTTTTAACCAGATTATTTGTTTTTTTGTTATTATTATTGAGTTATATGAATTCTTTATATATTTTGTATATTAACCTTTTACCCAATATGCAGTTTACAAATATTTTCTCAGTTGTATAGGTTGCTTTTTAATTTTACCAATTTTTTTTCTGTGCAGAATATTTTTAGGTTGATGTTGTCCCACTTGTTGATTTTTGTTTAGATTGCTTGTGCTTTTGATATCATATCCAAAAGCTTATTGCCAAAACCTGTGTCAAGGAGCTTCTTCCCTATGTTTTCTTCTCGGAATTTTATATACCAGGTCTTTCTTATGCTTAAGTCTTTAATCCACTTCCAGTTAATCTTGATGAGCCGTCTTAAGATAGGGGTACATACTTTCATTCTCTTTTGTCTTCCTTTTCTATAATCATTCCTTTCTCCTTCCCTCCTTCCTCTCCTTTTTTTGTTCTTCTTTTGTTTATAGAGTTTTCTTTTTGTCTCTAGATCAAAACCTTGTGTGTGTGTGTGTGTGTGCAATTGTGTGTTGGGGTGGGCTTTTTAAAGGAGTTTTCCAGTATTTACTTTATGAAAAAAAAATTTAGTTTTTCTCTAACTTTTAATGAAAGCCAAATGTTAGAAATAGTAATTAAAATGTTTACATTGAAGTAGATTGCTAGATCTGCAGTGTAGCCAAGCCTGGCAGCTTTTGATAAATTAGAATGAGCCACACAGGCTGGTCTTTTTTTTTTTACTAAAATGCCACAGTGTCCTGAAAGCAATTCCACCCCACACATTACCCCTGTTTCAGATCAGATGAACTGAGCAAAGAAAATGCCTCCCAACATGGCAAATTACCTATTGTATCAAAAGAAACTGGAAGATGTTATCAGTGGGAAGGATGGCTTTAGAAAACATGCACATCAGGATTTTGATGTAAAGTTTGATTTGGGGGCTTTTACCAAACTGCCCTTCATTAAGGGAAGCATCATTTCAGGTCATTCATGTGACTATCGTTCTACTTTGACCAGTCCAGGTACCACTGATACATTTCAGAAAGAAAAAAAAAAAAAAAGGAAGGTGAGGAATCTTTTCTAGCTCACTTTCCCTAAATGCCTTTATGTAAAAAAGGTTTCCCAGACCCCCAGAAGCACTTGTTTCACACTCTTCTGAGTGAATAAACCTTCTGTAGTCTGGAAACATATCGTTCTGAAAAGTTTCCACACTTTCTGGTGACACAGACATCTGGCAAAATACCTATGGAGCCTTCACATCTTCATATAACCCCCGCCCCCCCATGCAGCACTGCCTTCTTAATGAAATAAAGGAATTGCTGGTGAGCAAACCTTGCTGATGGCCTTCAATATTTAAATCAGACCTCCTGGGTGGCTCAGCGGTTGAGCGTCTGCTTTTGGCTGAGGTTGTGATCCTGGGGTCCTGGGATCAAGTCCCATATCAGGCTCCCTCCAGGGAGCCTATGTCTCTGTCTCTCTCTGTGTCTCTCATAAATAAATAAATAAATAAATAAATAAATAAATAAATAAATAAAATTTTTAAAAAAATAAATCAGACCTTCTGATCAAGGAATAAATCATCCCACATTTTCCCATAATTTGTAGTGCAGTTAGAAATTATCATGTAGATTTGTGGTGCTTAACACTGGCTACACACAGAGATTGTGTGGAGAGTTTTTTAAAATATTGTTGCCTGTGATCCATACCTGGGAAGGACAGATTGTCAGTATTTATTGGAAGCATTTACACACTCGCCTTTCCACTAATTCTAATAGATAGCTGGGCTAAGAATCACTGGCTGTTGAGGGATTTCTGATTTTTAACTCTGTGTTTTTATTGTTGTGAGATTTTCTTTACTGGCGCCCACTAACGTAAGCCTTTCATTTGTATGGTAGGATCAGAAACTTGAAACTCTTGTTTTTCAAGTGATCTTTAGGTATACATGTCAATACTGTGTCTGTGGAATGTTCTAAGTTTCTCTAGTGGTAGCCAGGTTCTCCAGAAGAAGGATATATAACCTGATTGCTTGGAAATATTCAGTAAGTCCAGGTGTTAACATATATATAGTTCTCAAGTTCATGCTTAGCACCTTAAAAATCTATCATCAGTTGCATAAAAAGCCAAAAATGGCCAAAGACTCATTCTCAGATATTAGAGGGCTTCTTCTCTCAAGGAAATTTGGTAAGGAAAACACAAGTTTTAGTTTGGTTTACATAAATGTGTGTGTGTGTGTGTGTGTGTGTGTGTGTGTGTGTGAGAGAGAGAGAGAGATTTTGTTAAAAAGAAAAAAAGCAGTATCAGCAACATGCACACTTTTATAAACATAAAAGTAGGAGTCTTATGTAAGTAAGAATCATACAAATAAAATGTGTGTTAATGCTGCTTCTGCTGCATTTGTGGCAGATTAATTAAATGACCCGTGCCAATCCATTAATGCTTAAGCAAACCAAAAAATTATTCTCTCCTTCACCAAAATCATAATCCTTCTCAAATTCTATTGAAAAAGCTATAAGAGAAAAAATTTAAAGGTGAATGTTTTTATGAAATAAATTTTTTCTCATAAAACTGCTACTAAACAAAAGTCAGTCAAGTTCTTCTTCCCCTGTCTATGCATATTTATTTCCATGCAATAAGTAAACTGGATTGTGCAAATCCCCAGAATAGAAAACTCCCAACATCTAGTGTTTGTTTGCTAAATGAGGAATAAGTTACATGAAGAACAATCTTTTACAATAAAATGAGTATGTTCTCTCTTAGTTTGATCTTATTTACTATCTCCTGTGTGTCCAAATGCAAAAGTGCTCTGAGATTGAATATAATACAGGATCAATTCTCCTTAGAAGTATTCTACTTCTTTATCAATACCTATCAGTCCAGAAGAAAGGTCATTTTCCACTGATTTACCAAGATGTCAACTTTGTATCATCAACAAACCAAGCTTCCATTACACTGTAGTAGGAGAAAAAGTAATCGTGAATGAAGGGAGACAGTCCCAGAGGCAGAAAAGGAAAGGTGACTGTTGTCAGAGCAATCAGGAAGTCTTCTCTAAAATTTGCTTTAATTTTGATACTCAAATGTGATTTTATCTATTTACCATGACAGTTGTCTTTACACTCATGACAGGAAGGACAATCACCCTCAACACATCATCTTCCACAATAGATCTTATAGCTCATTCGAAAAGTCAAGTCCAGTGCTGTACCTCATCATGAGGTTAATTTAGAAAATGATACTTTAACTGGATGATGAAAACTTCCATGTTGCAGGTCAATATTCAATCACCATCACATGATGAAAAAAAAGGAGCAAACGCTGGAGCCAGGATATAACTCAGTTTTGTTACATAAGTATGTACGACTTCAAGCAAATCACTTTACCCTCCAGAACTTCACATTCCTTATCTGTAAAATAGAGACAATGATACCCACTTTGTAGAGATATGTCCTTTTTAGGATTAGGAGTAGTATCTGTAAACTGCCTAGCACATAACTGATACTCAATAAATGGTAGCTACTATTTTCCATAACTTCTATAAAGAAAAGTAACCTGGTGAATGGCTTATAGAAGGTGCCCAACAAAATGAATTAGTTGTTTATTAAACATCTTTGTCTACTATATTTATTCATCCTTTTTGAGTCTACCATTTAAATCTAAGTTAAAAGAGCACCTGGGTGGCTCAGTTGTTGAGTGTCTGCCTTTTGCTCAGGTCCTGATCCTGGGGTCCTGGGATTGAGTCCCACATCGGACTCCCCGCAGGGAGCCTGCTTCTCCCTCTGCCTATGTCTCTGCCTCTCTCTAAATCTTAAAAATAAATATTTATTTACCAAATAATGACAAGAGTCATTTACCAAAAAATGACAAGATAACCCAGATTTTTAAAAAATATGAAATCATGTAAATGTACCAAATATACAGTGGGAAGCACAATCCAACATGAGCTCTGATGAAATTGAGTTTATGTGGCAGAGCTTGAAAATCAGCAAAGAGAATTTCTGACTCTCTTTTCTCTTCCCAGATGTCCCCACTTGGCCGTGACATTAGCCTAGGCACAAGTAGTCATCACATCCAACATGCAGACGGAGCTTCAACTCACATCTAAAAAAGCCACATGAGAGAGCTTTGTGGTGAGGCCTGGGAACTGGAAAGAGTAATCATGATGACCAGGGAGACAGAGAAAGAGAAAAGAGAGAGAAAAATGTAGGAAATAGAAAGAAGGGAAACTGACCGAAGCAACTAATAAGGACCCTTATCGTTCCGGATGCCTATTTTTAAAACTTCTTATAGTAAAATAAAACACAGAAACCAAAAACTGCACAAAGTCATAGCTTAGTGAATTATTAGAAGGGGAGCACCTGTAACCACCACCCAGGTCAAGAAATGGAACTTTGGTAACATCCCTGAAGCACCTCCATCTGTCCTATTCCAGTCTCAATGTCTTCTCTCTTCCCAGAAGTAAGCACCCACCTGACTACCATCATAGTCATTCCACTGTTTCTTCATGTTTTTATTACTCAAGAGTGGACCTCAAACATTCTAGTTAAGATTTGCTCTTTTAAAAAATTGGTATCTCTTTTAAGTCATTTTTATTTTAGAGATTTCCTGTCTATCCATTTCTTTTCTTGGCAATTTATCTGCTGAGGAACCCAGGGCATTTGATCTATAAAGATTCCCAGGATCTGAGTTTTGCCAATTGCACACTCATAATGTAGTTCAACATTTCCTCTGTCCTCCATAGTCCCTGCAGATTGGCAGCTAGATCCAGAGGCTTGATCAGGCTCAGGTTCTATACCTTGGGTAAGTCCATAAGTGGTGATGTATTCTTTTATCAGGAAGCATATGACCTAGCTCTTTATGTTAGTAGCCTTTGATGCTTGATGCCTAGATACTTTAATTGATTAGGGATTGAAAGATGGTGATATTCTAATTTTATCAGTATTTTTACATTTATTGGCTGGAGTATTTATATAAAGAAATACTTCTTGGGGCACCTGGGAGACTCAGTCAGTTAAGTATCCAACTCTTGATTTCAGCTTAGGTCATGATCTCACAGTTGTGAGACTGAGCCCCAAACAGGCTCCACACTCAGTGTGGAGTCTACTTGGGGTTCTCTCTCTCTTCCTCTCCCTCTACCCCTCCACCTGCTCACTCTCTCTCTCTAAAATAATAAATAAAATCTTAAAAAAAAAAAAAAACTTCTTTCATCTACTTTAAATTACTCAGTAGTATAACCCATACAGAAAATACAGGATAATTACTTAATTCTTTCCTCTTATTTGCCAGTGTTCAAAATAATTAATTCATTCTTTATCATCATTTAAAGGCAACTGATTAGGGGTTTTGTTTATATTATTACAAACCTATATGGATTTAAACATATTTGATGGTTCTGGCTGTTTCTACTAGACTGCTGCCATGAATACCAAGTTATCCCTCCAGTGTTTTAAAGGAAATGGTTAATACCTAATGCCGGGTATTTCTTGTGTCTTTACTTGTATGTGCCATCAGAAGGTTAAAGTTGGATAGATTTGCTAATCCTTGATACCACCAATTTGGCAAAACCTAGTTTTATGAACCCGTCCTCATAGGCGCTAAATAAAATGACAGCCCTTCCAAGTACTGGAAAACATACAATTTCACAAATTCATCCTAAGTTTATCATTTTCTAAAAAATACACATAATTTTCAACTTTACTGAGTAAATAAATAAGTCAATTGTTAATTAATTAATTAATCTCAAGAACCTGGGAGTCATGGAAAAAGAAATATGAGCCATTCAGCCAGCAGAGGGAGTACAAGTTAACTGACAAATCCAACCTCCCAAACTCTGCTTTCCTATTGGTGAAATCACTGATAATGTTTTGGAGTGAAGGAAGATACCAGGAACAAGACAAGACATATCTGTGCTTCTCTGAGTCTGTTGGATGCAAAGAAACAACACCGATTCTTAGTGAAGGGAAAATACAACAGTAAGGGGGAAAAAACTATTCCCATGAATTCCATCAGAGCCTTCTTTGCTCAGAATATAATACATCATTGCCCATAGCCTGATTGATAATTGTCTTGGTGGATATGAAAGGAGGAAGATATGATTACTATACTTTTTGTAAATTTAAAAAATAGAGGCATCCAGAGGTGATATGAATTCTCTCTAGTTACATCAATTCAGAGCAGAGGCAAAATTTAATATAAATCATCCAACTCCCATCCCAAGTTTTCACATGGGACGTTAAAGGGAAAAAGGGGGGAAAAGTTACAAAAGTACTTTGCAGTTTTTCTCCTTGTCTCTGCTAAGAATGATTCAATCAAGGCAAGAATAAGAGCTTGAGAATATAGAGCACCCAAGCACTCTCTGATTTCTTTGCAAATGTTCCTCTGGAGTTGGTGCTTTAATTTCTAATCAGTCTGAGTCAATAACGTATGGTTGTCAGTACCATTGTTGACTCTCACAATTTCTTGTCTCAATCCCATAGTTCCTAAAGCTTGGGGCTGGGGGTCACTGGCAGGGGTTTCGATTTGGGTCTTTCTATGTTTACACAATAGGGCAAGTCAATATCTCTCCTGTATCAGTGAATTCTGGACTAAACTGATCTATCAAGCATTGCAGACAAATGAAGACCTTTAGGGACAGAAAGAAGGCTCTCTGGAAGTCTCCTCTGCTTTTACATTTCATTGAATCCACAGACTCTCACTTGCTCCCCACAGAGATCTGAATGCAGCTGAATAAGAAAGGAAGAAAAGTCTCATGAGAAGAATGGAATGCTCTTACAATATTTTTAGGCTGCAATGTATACTGAATTCCATTCACACAGTCCTGCAGGAGGTTTGGCCCATCTTCACAGAGCATGCCACAACTCCTGCTTATTGCAACAGATATGTACATTTCTCAAGGACTGACAATAATTAAAGAAAAAACAAACTGGGAGGTTCTTTGCATAGGATTGTTGAGGCAGGCTTTCCCTTTTTCTTTTGTCGATACCTGTTTTATAAAAAGGATGATAAATTGGTGTTGGAAAGTTCAAATTTCTCTCCAACCTGATAGGCTCCTAATTGTGTACCTAATTCAAACCAGTTTTGGAGATAATGGAACTACTTCTAACTTCCCAAGAAGCTAATAAAAAGACCAAGAAATTTTTGAAGAATCTACCATCATTTTTAAAGAAGTAAAATTAACATGGAAATAAATTTTTATGAAAAAAAAGAAAAATTTTTCTTGGAGACACGGGTTGAATAAATGAGGACTTCTTGGTGGTGGCCATAAAAGAATGAGTTCCATTCTTCCTTTCACTGAACTCAAAGCATACAGGTTTCTACTTGCATGTTTATTTGCCTTTATTCTGTGAATCTACTCTGTCTATCACACATCAACAGACAGCAGGGCCTCCTGAAGTCCATTCCTTCCCAGCCCCAGAGCCTTCAACCTAGAGGCAAGACTTTAATCACTTCCAAGTGTTCTAAAACACCTAAGCTCATTTAGCTGTGTGAAATGAGTTAATGAAATCAAGGTCATTGTTTCAGATATACATAAGATGATTCTGCTAATCTTGTCCTCCTCTCTGTCAAATAAACACATTATTACCAAACATATCTATCCCCACTGGCATTGTAAATCCATTACTCACTGAAAGGGTAGGAGGATATGGTTGAAAACAGACTGTATTAAACTTGTCTCAGCCATCTCATAGCTCTATGAACTTATGTAGATTTCTTAGTGCTTCTGCTTCCTCACCATAAATTAGGAATAATAATAGCATCTACTACCTCATAAGGCTGTTGTAAGGATTTAGTACGTTATTCGTGTTATGTGTTTAACACAAAGGTGGGTACATAGAAAATGCTTAATCAATGTTATCTTAAGTTCAATTTAATGCTGTTGGTATTGTTGTTATTATTACTGCTATTCCTGTTGGACATTTTAAAGCCCAAGTTCCATAGTGCTAATTGTCCATAAGTATGTGTTACAGTTTAAGTTCTGTTACCTTACAGAACTTGGCTTTATATTGGCTTTAAAACTCAGATCCAAAAAAAAAAAACAAAAAAAAAAAAAACTCAGATCCACGAGGTACTTAGAATCCAGAGAAGGTAATACATGTTCATGAAAGCACAAGGGAGGCAGTAAACCTCTACTCTCAAAGCCACTTCATACATCACACACTTAAATCAACACAGATGAGCAGCAAGTAACTCATTGGTGCTCACTATGAATTTTCAATCTACTAAGGATGTTTTCTAGTGATGAAGCTTAAACAGATGTTTAGTAATGAGGAGTATGGGTATAATTTTAGACATGAAAAATAAAGTCTCCCTTCCTAACAAATCCAGAGTGCAGCCATTTATCTATTTTGCCTTTTGGGAGAAAAAAAAGAAATGAATTAGAAAAGTTTTCTGTTTCATTTTCATTTCTTCTCTTTTTAAAATAAAACATGTCATTAGTTCTACACCACGGAAGTCAAACAAAGGAACGAATAATTCCCTGATGGTTTAGAGAAGTATCAATATCTATTTCAGATCATCCCCATACCAATTTTTAGTGCACATCTACACAACTTAATCACTCCTCTTTAGCTTGGGTGTGTAGACTAGCTGAGAAGTATATCTTTAAGACAGATGGAAAAAGAGAATGTTCCAAGTACTTGTTTACATTTCAGTAAAAAGCAGTGACAAAAGGGGAGCAGTCATGAATATTATTAAAAATATCAATTTCTAGACAACTCCTCTAAGTGATTCTGATTCAACAAGATTGGAGTATGACCTGGGAATCTCTGTTTTCAAGACTTGTTCTGGAGATTCTTATGATCTGATACACTGGGGACACTGATCATCTGTTGCTTCTGCTTGCCCAACATCTCTTCTTTCCTCTGACAAAATCACCTCAATTTTCCTTTGAGAAAGCACTCCTCCCAAGCTCCCAGCTCCTGTGGGGGGTTGGGACTGACTGTACCAACAGCTCTATAGGGAGCCTTGGTCCCAGACCTGTTCAATCACTGTAATCAATAAATATCTCTGGTCACACTGATTGGTTCAGAGATAAGTCTAAAACTAAATCCTGGAATATTGAAACCATTGGAAAGAGGAGCTCTCTTTCTTCTGGATTTAGGAAAATTTATCCACACAAAAAAGAAGCCAACACCAACATGGAATAAATGGAAAAAGGAAAGACAGATTGATACAGAGAGAAAGACAGAGAATGGGAATGAGAATGAATATCTAGATTACTTTTAGATTCCCAGACTCAGACAATTTTTGTTTGTTTATTTTCAGGAAAAAAACAGAATCCATAATGACAGCAGTCAAAGAAATAAAATGGAAACACAGCTCAAAGTTTACAAATTCAGATGGAAATGTAAAAGACATAAGCTATATAACCAGTTAATGACTATTTTCTAAGAGTTTATTAAATAAGATATAGGAAACTATGGTAATCAGATATAGAACATAAGAATGAGTGCATTGTGGGTTTTTTCTTAAATACGTCTTAAGTTTTTTTTAATTTAAGTAATCTCTACACCATATGGGGCTTGAATCCATGATTCAGAGATCAAGAGTCACGTGATCTTCTGACTGAGCTAGTCAGGCACCCCAAGAGTTTATTGTGGTTTTTATATAGTTTTTCAAACAAGAAAGAGTTATGTTATGTTGAAAAATATATGTATATATGTGCCAAATAACAGAACTCCCAAATACATGAGGCAAAACCAGATAGAAATGAAGAGGAAAAAATACACAGTTTAATAATAATAATTGGAGGCTCCAATATCCTACTTTAAATAATAAATAGAATAGATATAAAATCAACAAGAAAATAGAAGACTTAATGCTATATACCAAGTAGAACTAAGATATATCTATAGAACAATCTATACAACAACAGAATACACATTCTTCTCAAGTACACATTAAATATTCTTCATTATAGACCATATGTTAGGGCACAAAACAAATCTAAATAAATTTAAAGGATTGAAATAATACAAAGTATGATCTCTAACCACAATAAATTGAAATTAGAAATTAATAGTAGAAGAAAATTTGGGAAATTCACAAATATATGGAAATTAAACAACTCACTGCTAAATAATCAATAGGTAAAAGACCAAACCAAAAGCAAAATTAAAAATACTTTGAGGCAAATGAAAATGAAAACAGAACATGCCAAAATTTATGAAATGCCCCTAAAACAGTGCTTACAGAGAAATTTATAGCAATAAACACTGGTTAAAAAAAGAAGAAAAGTCTCAAATCAATAACCTTACTTTCCTCTTCAAGAACCTAGAAAAAGAAGAGGAAACTAAATGCAAAGAAAACTGAAGAAAGAAATTAATAATGATTAGAGCAAAAATAAATGAGATAAAGAATAGAAAAACAAATAAAATCAATGAAAATTTGTTCTTTGAAAACAACATCAAAATTGGCAAACATTTAGTCAACCAAAAAAAGAGAAGATTCAGATAACTAAAATAAATTTTTTAAAGATTTTATTATTTTAGAGAGACATAGAGGGTGTGGGGGTAAGGGGCAGAGGAAGAGGGAGAGAGAATCCTAAGACTCCATGCTGTACATGAAGCCCAACTCTGGGCTCAATCTCACAACCCAGATATCAGGATATGAGCTGAGACCAACAGTCAGACACTTAACTGACTACGCTACCCAGGAACACCTAAATAAGATTTTAAAAATAATTAAAATTGGGCAGCCCAGGTGGCTCAGCGGCTTAGCACCACCTTCAGCCCAGGGCATGATCCTGGAGACCCGGGATCGAGTCCCACATCTGGGTCTCTGCATGGAGCCCGTTCCCTCTGCCTGTGTCTCTGCCTCTCTCTCTCTCTCTCTCTCTGTGTGTCTCATGAATAAATAAATAAAATCTTTTTAAAAAATAATTAAAATTATAAGGGAACTACGAATTGTTGTATGTCAACAAATTAGACATCCCAGTTGAGATGGACAAATAGCTCTAAGGAGACAAACTACCAAAACTGACTCAAGAAGATATGGAAAATCTGAATAGGACTATGACAAGTAAAGAGATTGAATTAGTAATCAAAAAATATCTTACAAAGAGAAGCCCAAGCTTCACTGGTGAACTCTACCAAACCTAAAGAAGAATTATTACCAATCTTTCACAAATTCTTTCAAAAAATAAGAAAGGAAGAAGCACTTCCAAATTCATTCTATGAGGTCAATATTACTCTCCTACCAAAACCAGACGAAGATTTCATGAACCTGAATCCAGCAATATGTAAAGATTATATACCATAACCAAGTAAAATGGATCCCAATGTGCAAAGTTGGCTCAACATATAAAAATAAATCAATCTCATATATCATACTAATAGAAGAAAAGACAAAACCACATGATTGTCTCAAATGGTGCAGAAAAAGTATTTGGCAAAATTCAACACTCTTTTGGAATAAAAAAAAAACTCAACAAATTAGAAATAGAAAGCAGCTTCCTCAACCTGATAAACAACATCAATGAAAAAATTCACAGCTAATATCAAACTTAGTGGTGAAATCATTTTGCAGAACTTAATTCCATCATAGAATACATTGAAAATGCTGCAAGCCCTGGAGTTCTCTAGGTCAAGATTTCATATTTTATTCTGATCTTGACAAGAAGCCATCAGAGGAATTTCAAGCAAGGAAGGATTGATTATGATTTGATTTTTATTTTTAAAAAGTACTTTGGTTACCACGTATCCATCCCACTTGGATTCCATTTGTCTTGGGGGTTGGGAATAGGAGAGAGCCCTGGTGTGATGAACAGATTATGGGAATAGTCCAGAAGAGAGATTCTGGTGGTCTGGATGAAAGGTGGAATGGTAGAAACAGAAAAAGTAGTTGTTTTAAGAATACTTTTAGAGATAAAGTCAGTGGTTCTAAAATGGGTTCAGATATGAGGATGAATGAAGGAGATGTTGTCTCCTAGAATTTTGGCTTCAGCAATCAGGCAGATGGTGAGTGATGCCATATACTGAAACAAAGACCCTGTGGGGTTTGACTTGGGAAAGAAAGATAAAAGTTTATTTGATCCACACTAAATTGAAGATTCTCATTTAGAAATAATGTGGAGATGTCTAATAGGGACCTGGATATGTAATTTGGAACTCAGAAGAGAAGTCAGAGCTGAACATAAGATTTGGAAATCATCAGCATACAATATTTAAAGCCATTGGATTAACATGGTTGATTTGAAAAACTGCATAAATAGAGCAAAAAAGGAAGGCCATGATAGAGCTCTGTATTGCTCATATCTATAGCTTTCTGACAGAGAAGATGGAACTCACAAAGGAGACTAAGCAGTTAGGGAAATAGAAGGAAATCAGGAGAGTATGGTGTCATGGACTCCAAGAAAAGTAACTGTTTCAAGAAGGAAGATGAATACATTCTAGGGATCTGCTGTACAACATTATGCCTATAGATAACAATACTGTATCGTATACTTTAAAAATCGGTTAAGAGGGTAGATCACATGTTATGTGTTCTTACCACAATAAAAAAAAATTTTTTTTAAAGATTCATCCATTCATTTATGATAGACACAAAGAGAGAGAGGGAGGGGGGGCAGAGACACAGGCAGAGGGAGAAGCAGGCTCCACACCGGGAGTCCGACGCGGGACTTGATCCCGGAACTCCAGGACCGAGCCTCCCGCCAAAGGCAGGCGCCAAACCGCTGAGCCACCCAGGGATCCCCCTAAAAAAATTTTAATAGATAAATATTTTTTTTAGGAAAAAGGAAGGAAGTGGTGATCAACTTTGTTGACTACTGCTGAGAGGGCAAGGAAGAAAGGAATGGTAGAATGGCCACTAATGTTTAATATATTGGGATTATCGATAATCTTGACAAGCACAAAGTCAATGAAGTTACAGGGACAGATGTCCACTTGAGGTTGGTTAGGAGAAAATGTGAGTTGAAAAAGTAAAGGCAGGGCAGCCCGGGTGGCTCAGCAGTTTAGCACCTGCCTTCGGCCAGGGTGTGATCCTGAAGACCCAGGATCGAGTCCCACATCGGGCTCCCTGCATGAAGCCTGCTTCTTCCTCTGCCTATGTCTCTGCCTCTCTCTCTCTGTCTCTCATGAATAAATAAATAAAATCTTAAAAAAAAGAAAATAAAAAGTAAAGGCAGCAACTCTAGATAACACTGAAGAAAATTTTGATGAAGAGGAGCAGAAAAATTGAACAGAAATTTGAAGGATGGATTCTGAGAGTGAATAATTATTCAGAGTGAGTGAATAATTATTCACTCTCAGAATGGGAAGGAATGGAACATGGTGGAAGTCGTTGACCAGGTGTCTTTTGACCTGCGTCAAAACACATCATCCATAGTAAAGAGCAGGAAGTTGTAGGAGTCATGAGGCAAGTTTTCATGGGAGAACATGAGGGAGTTCCCATCTAACTGCTTCTACTTTCCTAATAAATATAAGCTGATAGTGAGCAGTGAGGTCAGTGGAGAGACTGAGTAATATATCAGTTTCAAAGAGAAGGAGTGAAATGATCACTTGGGAATTGCTAGGGACTGAACTGTGTCTCTCCCAAATTGTCATGTTGAAGCCCTAACCATCAAGGTGACTGTTTCTAGAGATAGGGTATTTAGGAGCTAATGAAGGTGAAATGAGCCCATAAAAGTGGGGCCTTGACATGATAGGACTATGGTTTTATAAAAAGAGAGAGAAAGAGGGAGAAAATCTATGCCACGTAAGGACACAGCAAAAAGGTGGCCATGTGCAAGCCAGGAAGGATGCCCTACCAGAAACTAGAACTAGCTAACATTGGTCTTAGACTTCCTGCCTTTGGAACTGTGAGAAATTAATTTCTGTTGTTTAAACCACCCAGTCCATGGTATTTTTTTAGTGGTACCCTGAAGAGACTAAGATAGGAACATAGGAAGGTGAAAATATTATTAAAGTTGAGTGAGATTGTGGACATGTTGAATGCCCAGCTTAGATTTGTGGCTATGGAACTTAAAGAGAGACCAGGACATACAGTTGTGTGTGTATTTTTTCCCCCAGCTCTTTCAGCTGCTCAGATGCTGACACAGCATCAGCAGACAGATAGGTTTCACCCAGGTCATGACTTTGGAGATAAGTTCAGCCAAGAGAGGACAGAGAATTAAGGGTATTCAAAAGACAGTGTTTAGGTGAGATGAGACAAAAATACTGGTGATGAAAACTTTAGAAATAGATTCCTCTGCCTCCTCTCTGATATAAAGATGAGCCTTCCTAAGGAAGATTAGGCTAGGGGCACCTGAATGGTTCAGTTAGTTAAGCATCTGCCTTCAGCTCAAGTCATGATCCTGGAGCCCTGGGATGGAGGCTTGAGTCAGGCTTCCTGCTCAGTGGGGGTCTGCTTCTCCTTCTCCTTCTGCCACTCTCCCTGCTTGTGCTTTCTCTCTCTTTTTCTCTCTGTCAAATAAATAAATAAAATCTTTTTTATAAAGAAAGATTAGGCTAGATATTCTTTACCCATAATTGCAATGCAATATGCAAAATTTTGCCATATCAATACAAAATAATCCACAATGAGTGACAGTGCAACACTTTTAAATAATCATGATGCTACTCATGTGTATATTGCACTGCAAACTCCCAAATAAACTGGAGATCCAGGTAGACAAGAATCAGATGAGTACATATTTGTTTAAGAAACTCTTTCAGGATAGAACTTTAGGTAACTCTATGTCTCCTCACCCTTTAGATTTTTCATTTCTAACATTTTTTCTTCAGAGTTTAATATGTTTGATTTCAGAGTGGTATCAGTATGCATAAGAGGAAGTAAAATTTTACAGATGAAATTTTGCCTTGAAAATTAAATTATGTTCCAGTCTTCCTTCCTGTCCAAATTTTGAGCTAAAATCCTGAAAATGAAAACCATTTCTAGACTCTATGAATGCCCTAATCCTAAATTCTTCCTGAATTGTGAAGTGGAAAATTAAATCATTTTTGTTGGAAAACTCTCCCTGTTCAATGGGTCCAGATCAGCACTCAGATGATGTCAGCAAATGTTACATTTTTTTCCAATTATGAAATGAATTATGGGGCGCTAGCTAACCACAGTCAGTCATTAAATAAAGCTATTTTTGCCGATACATTGTTGTCCTGCCAGAAAACACAGGTGTTTTGTTTTTTAAAAAGTTTTTAAAAATTGCTTTAAGAAAAGATTGTATTAACAGTCCTTCAGCACAAGCAATATAGGAGCGTAAATAAGAAGGTGCCATTTGTAGAGAATTTGTGTGGCAAGGGTAGAGATTGTATTTTCACACACGAAATAAAGAGTTGCTTTATGTCCATGGAATTGAAACATTTGGGCTGTGATGTATGAAGACAGTGATATATGACCATGCATTATTTAAACACATCTCTACACAGAATCTTAAGAGTTGAATGAAAGGCACCTTATAAACATGAATTATTATTGTGAACAAACTTTCTCAGATTGGTATTTTCAAAGAATGTTAGTTCACTCATTCTATGATGATTCCCGAGGGTTTCAAATCATAGTCTCAAAAATGATGGCATGTACCTCTCTCAATATAAAACATGTACTTGTTAATAGTAGAACCAGAGCCGTACTTTCATTTGGAGGCAATTCCTTGAAAGACAAATGAGCGTAACATTTTTTAATTGGCCCAATAGTCATAATGGCGATATTGAATCATTTTGCATTTTCAGTAATAATATTGAGCCTTCTCATTTTTTCTCTCTTTCAATCAACTGTCTTCAATTCACATATCACCAAATTATTCCTTAACTAAGCAGCTGCTTTCAGTTGATTCATCTAGGAATTCAATTATCTCATCCAAACTATGACATCTTGGATCATGCATTAATGGCATGCTTATGGAATGAAGTAGTTTTCTGTTTCAAAATGACTTTTTTCCTCTGTGTGTACAAGAGAGTATAAATGACACATATCTATAATCCTCAGAACTCAAAAACTAATGCAACAATCAACTTCTCATCTGGGTTAAAACTATCTTTAAAAAGAACAATGATCTATTGTCAAGCATAACTTAATAAACTGTTGTTGGAGATAAATCCTAGGGTTTAAGTGTTGAAAATACCACTTTAAATGTATTCTAAAATCCATTTCTAAGAACTAGGTTGCCCAGGTTTTATTTCAGAGTTTCTAAATTCTTTTAATATGGACTTTAGAAAAACCTCCTCCTAAAAGTAATTTTGGACAATCTCATTTTGAATACTGATATACTAAGATTCTTCTTCAAATTTTCAAGAATGTTTTAAAAACGTATTTTAATCAACAGTCCATTCAGTATTACACTAATTACTTATTCACAAGTCTGTGGAGTTCACCTGAGGTACAAAAGCATTTTTTTTGAAATACTAAAAAGACAAATTATTTATGAATCAACTATTGCCCATACAAAATTGAATGATTCAGTAACAGCCTGGTAGAGAGAACCATGAGTTAATCTGTTGTTCAACTAAATGTTAAGGACACTTTGTAAAATGAGAGAACTCAGATCAATGACCAGATTTTATGCTATAGTGACATGATTTTGAAAAAAACAAAACAAAACATTATTTTTCTCTGAACATGTAACTCCAAACCACTTCATTCTTTCTATTTTAAATGTGACAAATTCTGTCATCAAGTGTAATTGGCAATATGTTGTTCTTAATCAAAGGTTCAGGTTGAATGACCAGTTCAATGTATGTTTTATATAAAAATGTAGCATATAACTATATACATAATAGATGGTGATGAAATTATGAAAATAATAATCATCATCATCATCGTCATCATCATCATCTTTGGTGACTAAAACTTTGTGCCTGTTCCACTTGCTACCCCTGAGCCTAGGCAGGCAGTAGGGACTGCATTCCATAGATTCCCCCCAATGATAGTAGCCTCTATGATCCAATTGAGGCGGTGCAATGGCTAAGGATAAACTCTGGAAGGCTGAAGAGCCATGATGGACTAATCAGTGGTCTTCTTCAAAATTCTAGGGAAATTTCAGTGGAGAGGAACACACACAGAATACTTACCTACCTAAAGGTAAATTTGCAAGCTGATAGATTAAAGGATAAGATTATTCCCATAGCAGAAGAGTTATAATTCATCTCAGAACATTTGAAGAAATACATTTTCAAACGTTTGCATATGACTCTTTAAATTATTAACAAAGGAAGACATTAAAAGCTAAAATGCTATCAACTACTGATGCTTTTCAAAAGTATAAGTTCACATATTCATTTTTTAAGATATAAAACTATTGATCACTGTTCACCACCATTTACAATAAACAATACACAGTTGGATAGCATTCCAATTACTACGAAGTTAAGTTTTTCCAGGCTTCTGCTGAACCTGTAACCCAAATACTGAAAAGGTTGCACCTACAGGCAAAGAATGAGTTGTGGGTAAGGAAAAACATGCAGATCAATAGTTTAGATTACAAAAATTTGTTCACTTATTCATTCCAGCAGATCCTAAGTTGCCAACATCTCTAACCACGTGACAAGGTTTCCATGAACAAAGTCTTATACATTAACCTTCTGGTCGACATAGCACGAGGATGCCAACTTCTAGTAAAGTTTTGCTAGAAGGAACCCTTTGAAGTCCATTTAACTAAGTCTTGCTTGGCTAGTTAAAACACACCAAGATTTGTCTAGTGTTCTTTTCTGGGTGGGGAGATTGTTGGTACTGATAAAATTTTCCCATTAGGAGTTTTGCAAATAAACTTGCATTTATATGACTATAGTTATAGATATTACATTCTGATAAGACTGTTTTTAAATTGTCCAATTTGAGTTGTTTACAATATATTTAAATTGTTCAATTAATGACAGAATCATCTATTTAATCTGAAATATGAAGGCTTCAGGAAAACTTTTAAATTTATCTCCTAATGGTTTATTTCTCAGATTGCTTAGAATGAAGGCATTGCAAAAACACAGGTTTATCCATGGTTGTGAAAGGGCATTTTTGTTTTTGTTTTGGCGAAAATTAAAAAAAAAAAAGAAAAGAAAACTACACACACACACACACACACACACACACACAAATATATATGTGCACGCCCACAAAAGAACAAATAAACATCTCAGACTAGTCCTTAGGCATATATGAGTTAAACACAAATTCTGATTAAGTAATGACTATGGAGATCTTTCCCAACCTTTAAAAAAGCTGTTCTCTAATGCAGAGGAAATAGTATACTATGATATCAAATGTTCTTTCCTGATAAAGGAAGCAACTAAGAAAGCTTTATTTATTTGTTCAAAGCAACCAGTGCTACAGATTAAACTCCAACTCCTGAGATACTACGTCAAAACAATATATCAAATTAGATTTTCATTAGAATGTAGTTATTTCTTCACACTAATAAATAAAAAATCAAGACCCAGATCTTATATATAGTCACATAAATAATTATATAACATGATTACATATATAGTTGCTAACAATTCTTGAGCTTCAGTTTCTGGACAAGAATGCCAAATTAGTCTCTTTTCATTAAGAGGGGTTGCAATTTTTAAAATTGTATTCTTTTTTAAGATTTTATTTAGGGGCACCTGGGTGGCTCAGTGGTTGAGCATGGGCCTCCAGCTCAGGTCGTGATCCCAGGATCCTGGGATTGAGTCCAGCATTGGGCTCCCTACAGGGAGCCTGCTTCTCCCTCTGCCTACGTCTCTGCCTCTCTCTGTGTGTCTTTCATGAAAAAAAAAGATTTTAAAAAAGATTTTATTTATTTGAGAGAGAGAGAAAGAGCATACAAGTGAGTGGAGGGGCAGAGGGGCAGAGGAAGAGGGAGAAAACAGACTCTACACTGAGCAGGAAGTTGATGAGGCCAGAAAACCCATGGTACTGATCCAGGCACCTAAAATCCTGACCTGAGCCCAAAGCAGCCACTTAACCGACTGAGCCACTGAGGCGCCCCAAGGGATCACAATTTGACAGCACTTTATATTTGCCTCTTGCCAATACCAAGCTTCTTCTGAATCTTTCCATTTCATGAGAAACATTAATTCTCCACTGTTGTCTGCAGCATCAATTATTCATCTGAGATCCTGACCTCTGGCAAGTCCTCTTGGTTTGTCAGCAGCAGCTCTTTTCTCTGGTTTGCAATCATCAGAATCACTGGCAGATAAAGATTTTCTTTTTGTGCCATATTTTTCTTTACCCAGTTGTTTGAGAATTAAAAAGGATTTCAATGAACTCTATAAAATCTAATTTTTCTTCAGGTGTGCCAAGATTATCAGCATACGTATTACCTTCCACTTCAGAAATACTCCTCTACCTTCCTAGTCACTACACACCGGTCCTGTGCTCTTTCCACCACAAGTTCTTCATTCAGGCTTTTATTGTTTCCATTCTGGTTCTTTCCCATTTTTCCCAGTGTAGTTTTATCGGAAACCATGTCTTCTTACAAACCTGAAAAGCTATTACTTGCCTTCTCTGAGATGCCCCCAGGTGTACCACTTCTCCAGCACATTGGACCTCAAGCTCCATTTTATTTTTAATTTTCATGTTACTGGACATCTTTTTTTTAAAGATTTATTTATTTATTTGAGAGAGAGAGAGAGAAAGAGAGAGAGAGAAAATGCGGTGGGGAAGGGCAGAGGAGAGGGAGAATCTCAAGTCTCTACTCAGTGCAGAGCCTGATGCGGAGCTCAATCTCACGACACTGAGATCACAAGCTTGAGATCACAAGCTCAACCAAAACCAAGAGTCGATGCTCAACCAACTGTGCCATCCAGCTGCCCCCAGACATCTTATTTTTAATTTTCATGTTTTAGGCTGTAAGATACAAGCCGAATGTCCTGCACCGCAAGATATGAGGCTCACTTTGGATCTCACCATCTCTCCTTTGGACCTAGCCCCACTCCCCCTGCCACATCACACCTCCATGCATACAACATCTGGTCACTGACTTTGTCCACACAGGCAGAAAAGCAGAATGGAGGGCTCTTGGAACACATGTCCCTCATATTTTGGGGATGGGAATAAAGACACATCTTTATGCAGAGAGCTCTCCTAAGTCCTCAGACACCTTTGAGCATCACTTTCACAGGCCTTCCTCCCTCCTATGCCCTCACCCTCCAGGCCTACCTTTAATTTACCCTGGTTTTCTTTCTGATTCAAGACTCACCATCGACGGGACAAAACCCTGAGCAATTATGTACACTTCACAGGAATAACCATGTACAACTGCTCTCCTTTTCTCATCAGGATATCTTTGGTGAACATTTTTTGACAGAGCTGCGCTGGGAGTGGCCCCAGGGAATTTATCCTCCTTGTCTTCAACCTTGTTTCCTCAAGAAACTGCTAGTGGTCAAATGATAAATGTAAGAAAACTCCTGAAGCTTCCCAAAACATATTTATAAGGAGATTCTTTCCTGCTTTATTGAAAATTAATTGACCATATAATTGTGGGTTCCTTTCTGGGGTTTCTATTCTATTCTATTGATCCATGTGTCTGTTTTCATGTCAGTACCACACTGTTTTGATCACTACAGCTTTGTAATATAACTTGAAGTCCAGAACTGGGATGCCTCCAGCTTTGCTTTTCTTTTTCAAGGTTGCATTGGCTATTTGAGATCTTTTGTGGTTCCATACAAATTTTAGGATTGTTTGTTCTAGCTCAGTGAAAAATTTTGGTATTTTGATCGGGATTGCATTAAATGTCTAGATTGCTTTGGGTAGTGTAGACATTTTAACAATGTTTGTTTTTCCAATGCATGAGCATGGAATGGCTTTCCCTTTCATTATACTCTTCAGTCCCTTTCATTGGTATTTTATAATTTTCAGAGTACGGGTCTTTCACCTCTTTGGTTGGGTTTATTCCTAGTTATCTTATGGGTTTTGGTGCAATTATAAATGGAATGTTCCTTAATTTCCTTTTCTGCTGCTTCATTATAAGGGGGCATTTCTAGGATGGTCTGTATATCAAAGGCTGGCTGCAGGCTGGAGCTGCCATAATTGCCTTTCTTTCCAGCACATCCACCATCCCAACTTGGTAGCTTGTTGCACAAGAAAATATGCTATGTAGCTCAGTTAGACTGATGTATTTTCTAAAAATGTTTGTATCAATGAGCTTTCTATGTGGGAAAGAATCTTTTAAAAGAGCATTTATTGGGTTCTTGTCTGCTTATGAAAGTAATGGAAACCCAACTTTAGAAAAGCATAGGAAGGAAAATAAAAATCATATGTTATTCCACCTCACAGAGACAATGTTAACATTTTGAGGTATTTCCTTTCAGCTGTGAGAGACAAGAAAGAGTTACCACAACTGGGATCATGGTAAATTATAAAGGCATTTTTCATATCTTGCTTTTTAAATTTAACACTACAGCATGCATTTAACATTCAGCAAATTTGAATGGACTGTTGTAAATCAGAACTGTACTTGTCTCTGAAAATTATGACCATTTTCTGGTGATATTAACTACTCTTCAAAAGCATGATTTTTTAAAAGCTACAGTGTTCAAAAAATTTATTTTTATATAACACAATTACATTCTTCTCCAACTTTTGAACCTACATGTTTTTCTTTTGTTTTAATAGCTTTATTAAAGTATAATAAACTGCACATATTTAAGATATACAGTTTCTTAGTTATGACCTATGAATGTACCTGTGAAACCATCATCACAATCAAGACAATGAACAGATGCCTCTCCCAGAAAACAAGAGTTTTCTTGTACTCCTTTTTAATCCCTCCCTCCTGTCCTTTCCCAGCCCTATCACTATCTCATATCTGTTTTCTGTCATCCTAGATCAGTTTGGATTTTCTAGACTATTTTATGAATGAAACAATATGCTGTGTACCCTCTTTTGTTTGACTTCATTCACTCCTTATAATTATTTTGAGATTCATCTATGCTGGGCTGCAATCGGTATCTTCTTTCCTTTTATTGCCAAGTAGTATTCCATTATATGAATATACCATAATGTATTTACCCATTCACCTATTGATGGACATTGTTGTTGTTTCCAGTTGTTGGTTATTACAAATAAAACTGCTATGAACATTGCACAAAGTGTCTTTGTGTAGCCATTTATTGCTTCTCTTTTAGATACTCTACACAAAGGCTTATATACAAATGTTACAAATGTTTATAGTATCTGAGGATGAAACATCTTGGCCATATGATGTGCATGTGTTTCTTTTTTTTAAAGATTTATTTATTTATTTGAGAGAGAGAGCAAGGGAAGGGACAGAGGGAGAGCAGACTCCCCACTGAACACAGAGCCTGATGTAAGGCTCAATCCCATGACCCTGAGATCATAACCCAAGCAGAAATCAAGAGTCAGATACCCAACCAATTGAGCTACCCAGGCACCCTGGGTGTGTGTGCCTAAGATACTGTTAAACTGTTTTCCAAAGTAGTTGAACCACTTCCATTCTCACCAGCAGTTGAGGAGGGTTCCAATTGCTCTACATCCTTGCCAGCACCTGATATGTTCAGTCTTTCAAATTTTAGTTATTCTAATAGGTATATGGTGGTATCTCATTATGGTTTTATTTTTTATATTTGAATGTTATATTTTTTATATCCCTGATTACTAATAATATTGAATATCCTTTCATGTCCTTAAATCAATCTGTTAGACAGATTTCTCAAACCTTAAATTAGGTTTAACCTAAAGCAATGACTTTTAGTCACAGAAGAATACTTCAAAATGTAAGCTCTTAGAAAATTCTTTCTTTAATGATAACTTCCACCATTTTGTCTCACTCCTATTCAAAGCACTCAAGGATGCATAGAAATAAAAGATTAATTATTAATTATTATAATTATTAGTTATTAATAGATGATTATCAGTGATGATGATGATGATTTAAAAGTCTTACCTAATCATCAGGTGGACAGCTTGAAAACAAATCTATTTTAAGGAAGAACATCACCATTCTAAGTACCAACTACCACTTTCTAAAAGACCAACTATCCCAAGATCATCACAGTTATTATATTACTTTATGCCTTTCTTAGAAATCTCCCCAATTATTCAAGGTGAATTTTACTTAGCAATTTTGATATGGGTCTCTGATCACTTCTGGCTTGTTTCCCCCAACCTAATTCTTCCTCAAATTTTTTATCCCACCCTGTTATACCCCCCAACCCATTCTCCCTTCTCTCAATAGATGATCTGTTCCTCCCGTCTTCAAGAGAATCATCTCTTAAGGACACCTGGGTGGCTCAGTGGTTGAGCATCTGCCTTTGGCTCAGGGCATGATCCCAGGGTCTGGAAACTGAGTTCCACATTGGGCTTCCTATTGGAAACCTGTTTCTTCCTCTGCCTGTGTCTCTGTCTCTCTCTCTGTCTCTCTTGAATAAATAAACAAAATCTTTAAAAAAAAGAAAAAAAGAAAATCATCTCTTGTCTGTGATTTCTACTCCCTTCTTTTCCTTAATTTATAAATACATCTACTTCTTCACTCTTGCTTTCCTCCTTTGCCTTATGTGAGAAACACATACTCCTCCTCTTATCTGAGGCCAGCGCTGCCTCCAAGACTGGAGGCATATCTCTCCTCCATATCTGTAGGCATCAGTATTTAGTATCTGTCTCTTCCTTGTATCTTTAAGTCTTGCCTAACGAGTCACTCCATTCCTTCTGCATCCAAACTTGTTTAAGATTCTGGTGGCTTAAGATCAAAATCTCCCTTCATTTTGTGTTCTTCAAATAAAATTGTCCTTCCCTTCAGATCCAAACTCCCAGAAAACACAGATGACCCCCACTGCAGTATGGCCCCAGTCCACTCCTTGGCCTATTTTTGCTAAGGATATCAAAGGTCTCCTAATGAAATTGGACAGCCACGCGCAGAAGAATGAAACTAGGTCGTTCTCTTACACCATACACAAAGATAAACTCAAAATGGATGAAAGATCTAAATGTGAGACAAGATTCCATCAAAATCCTAGAGGAGAACACGGGCAACACCCTTTTTTAACCTGGCCACAGCAACTTCTTGCAAGATACATCTATGAAGCCAAGGGAAACAAAAGCAAAAATGAACTATTGGGACTTCATCAAGATAAAAAGCTTATGCACAGCAAGGGAAACAGTCAACAAAACTAAAAGACAACCTACAGAATGGGAGAAGATAGTTGCAAATGACATATCAGATAAAGGGCTAGTATCCTAGATCTATAAAGAACTTATTAAACTCAACACCCAAGAAACAAACAATCCAATTATGAAATGGGCAAAAGATATGAACAGAAATTTCACCAAAGAAGACATACACATGGCCAACAAGCACATGAAAAAATGCTCTGCATCACTTACCATCAGGGAAATACAAATCAAAACCACAAGGAGATACCACCTCACACCAGTGAGAATGGTGAAAATTAACAAGACAGGAAACAACAAATGTTGGAGAGGATGTGGAGAAAGGGGAACCCTTTTGCACTATTGATGGGAATGTGAGCTGGTACAGCCACTCTGGAAAACTGTGTAGAAGTTCCTCAAAAAGTTAAAAATAGAGCTACCTTATGACCCAGCAATTGCACTGCTGGGGATTTACCCAAAAATACAGATGCAGTGAAACGCCGGGACACCTGCACCCCGATGTTTCTAGCAGCAATGTCCACAATAGCCAAACTGGAAGGAGCCTCGGTGTCCATTGAAAGATAAATGGATAAAGAAGCTGTGGTCTATATATACAATGGAATATTACTCAGCCATCAGAAACGACAAATACCCACCTTTTGCTTCAATGTGGATGGAACTGGAGGGTATTATGCTGAGTGAAATAAGTCAATCAGAGAAGGACAAACATCATATGGTTTCACTCATACAGGGAATATAAGAAATAAGGAAAGGGATTATAGGGAAAAGGAGAGAAAATGAGTGGGAAATATCAGAGAGGGTGACAGAACATGAGAGACTCCTAACTCTGGGAAACAAACAAGGGGTAGTGGAATGGAGGTGGGTGGGGGGATGGGGTGACTGGGTGACGAGCACTGAGTGGGGCACTTGATGGGATGAGCACTGGGTGTTATACTATATGTTGGCAAATCGAACTCCAATAAAAAAAATATACAAAAAAAAAAAAAAAGGTTTCCTAATGGTCAAAAGCACTGGACACTCCTCAGCACTGATCTTACTTGACATTGTAGCTACTTTTGATCCTGTTGGATAACTTTCTCCACAATTCTATGCCACAATTCTCTTAAAATTGCTGAAATGGTTTCTGTTATCTGCACCTGAATTCTAAATGATCCAGCCTCCTTCTACACTTTATACTACAAGAGGACTAAACAAACTCTGCACTGCCATGCTCATACTTCTCAAGCTCTGTTTACGGTGTTAGCTCCACCTGGGAGGTCCTCCCCTCCAGATATGCACAGGTTACTTGAGTGAGATTGGAAACTTTGCACACAGTTAAGGAGCTGTCAAAGAACTATGGTCTGTAAATGTGTCCCTGGATTTGTAAACGTTTCCCTGTAACATTTCTCCTAAATCTTTCTCCTGTTCCTGATTTGCTAATGATAAAATATCACCTCAGTAATCAGTTCCTTATACATCTGCAAAATTCTGGCTGATTTCCCATAGCTAGCTACCATCCATTACCATCTCTTCTTTTAAAAAGTTATGCTTTTAATTCCATATCTATTTGTCTACCTCAAATTCCTAAGAGCAAACCAAAAATAAAAGTCTCTGAGAAATATCTATTTTTCTCCAGGAATCCATTTTCTATGGTATTCGTGGAAACCTTCCATAACACAAAAAGAAATAGAAGCGATTAGAAGCTTTTTGGAAAATACAAAATGAATTTTTTCATTCAATTCCCTGTGATCATGAGCCTGAAGATTTTATTCCTGGGAAGAACTAGCTCTCAAGATCATGACATGGCCCCTGTTGTATATGGAATTAAAATTGATTTTTCACTGAGTAGTAGAACATTAGTGCTAGAAGGAATTTTAGTAACTGTCCCTCTCCTTCCATGAATGAGGAGATAGAGACCAAGAAGAGAGAAATACCATACCTATAAAGGTCTAGCATACTTATGGCAGAGTTGTGTCCCCTAATGCCAATTAAAGTATCATTCTCACTACTTTTCAATGCCTTTCTTTTTCAACATTTGCAACACTGATTAATAGTCTGCAAGATTCAGTTGTTATATTATTCATTTTGGAGAAACTGAGAAATGGAGATTTTTACACCATGCAAGCTAAAGCAAAGAACAACATATTCAGAATCTGGAAACCAGATTAATCTTTTCAAATGATCACTCATTCTATCCTAGGCTGAGAGGGATCCTAGGAATTAGTACATGATACAGGACAATTTAAATTCAATCTCTCATCTTATATTTCTGCTGAGCTGGAATAGGCAGACTTTCTGATGACTGCTTAGATTCAAAGCTATCCTTCATATGTACTAAAACATGAGTCAATAACTTCTCTCATTTCAAGTGTATTTTGGGCTTTCCACAGGGTTTCCAAATATGTATATTTCTCAACCTAATTAACATAGCCATCAGTATGTGAGGCCTCTTGCTTAACCAAGTAAAAAGTAAATCTCTTTCAATCAGACCTATCTTATCACCATTCCCACCGCCTTATTTTGGAGCTTCCTAACTATTTAGGTATGAAGACAAGAACTATAATACTTTGTGAACCTCTGCAAGTTAAGAAACTAAAAAAGAACCAGGGAAAGTAACTTGGCACTGTTCCAGATGCTCATGTGCACTCTCATACATATTAGTCCCTTAGAGAATCAAGCCTGAATGCCACCCCAATGCTGATGGGTAGCTCAACCAATTCAGATAGCAGTTTTTACAGATCTAACTACTGTTGCTCAACTGGGTGTCCATGGAAACTAAAAAATTGGTTTGTTGCCTAGAGAAGTGGAAAGAAAACCAAGTCATTTGGTTTCTATGTGGTTTCTATGAAGCTAAGGAAATTTTTTGGCAAATGATAAAAACAAGGATGGCTAAAGCTACATGATTCTCTTGGTCAATTCTTGATCTTATCAGGAAATATTCCCTGTGTTTATTACTCAAAAATATGAAAATATTCTAAATAAAGGAGTACCAGATTCTCAGGTTATTTGATTCTTGGCTGGATTGGAAACAATTCCTTAAAAGAGTGACCAATATATGCAACAAAATCTAATAGGTTTAAAAGCCCTTGGATTCATTACATATGGAAAATGTTTCTCATCCACAAACTCAACAGAGTTCCAAGTATGAAAGAAAAAGCCAGTATTTAATAAGGGTGGAGGAGACTGAAACACCTATTCATTAATCCTATGGAAATATTTGTCACTCATATGTGGTTTAGGGAATTGGGTAAAAATAGCACCTTCTCAAGAATTTGTTCATCTGGCCATAGACCTCTATCTATCTGAGCAAGTAAATATGACATAACAGTAGACAAGGGACTTGTACAATGAAGTCCCTGATAAATAGGACTTAGCATATGTTGGCATGATTTGACAGCATCTGTTGGCTTGCCATCAGATCAAAAACAACTCCTGGCAGATCTCTTTTTTCAATGAATGCACAAAATTAACCAGGCCAAGAAAAGTATACATGAGTTATAACCAAGAGTTGGCCTGACCTTAGCTATTCAGAATTCAGGATAATTAATGCTGCTTCTTAGCTTGTCTTAGAATACTGAGAAGAAATACCTATAAAAATTCAACTTCGGACATGAAAAATAGAAATTGGTTTTATTCATGAGTCATGAGCTAAACTGACCAAAAGGCCAAGTAAGGAATGAAAATTAATATATGGAACTGAGTAGAAGCAAAACAATAGCACTAGTGTGATGATAAACATCATTGACACAGGCTCAGGGCTGGAGAATAGCAGGAAGTAATGATGACAACTGTAGAAAAGTATGGAACACATTTCTTCTCGAAAGGGAACGGTCACTGTTCCAATGTAGATATTTGATGCCATGCCTTCACTTATTGCAAAGGAGGTGAGGTTTTGCTTGCCCACATCTTTTTGGAGTACCCACAGTGATCTATTTATTTAAGGAAAGAATAGTAAGAAAAAAAAAAAAGTAAACCCAACCAACTATAATAAATTCATAAATCATTAAAATTGCTGTGTAATTTTTTACAAATAAAAATTTGTATGAAAAAATATAACTTCACATAAACTGCTAAAAATATTGATGTATGTGCATACGTATATAAACACACAATACATGCACTGATTCATGGCCTAGAGATAAAGGAAAGCTGACTTGGTTAGAACACCAAAAACTGAAACATGGGCTCTCAGTCCAGTGGAGAGGAGGAAGATGTTCTCCTGCTTCACCTTCTTCCTTCATGTTTCTGGGCCATCTCCTCCGTGTGTTCTGGCTTTGTGTTTTGGGTTTAAGTCATCAAGAGGTTACAGTAAAGGAGCGCCCGGGATGATGCTGACTTCTCCTCTGCTATTCATTATAAGCCATCCCACCTCATTCATATTATTTTTCAATCCAAGATCTTTCCTGACTTCTCAGTACCTTTGAAACAAAGTCCCAACTCCTTGGTTCAGGTCTCAGTGAGCTTCCCATATGTACTCTGCTGCTCCACACACCCTCACCTTTCACCTGACCCTTCTCTTCACAATCTCTTGTACCCCACTACCACATTGATATTTTCTACCTCAGAACCATACATTTGCTCTGTTCTTCTTTACACCTACTTGTCCTTTAAGATCCACTTAAAATCTTACCCTATGTAGGAATCTCTCCTAGACCAGACCAATCCAAGGTGATATCTCTCTCCTCTAAATTTCACATGGAATCATAATAACAATGATGGTGATCCCAGCTGGAATCTGTGTTAAATGTTCTATTTGCCTTACATTATTCACTCCTAGCCCCTGCTTCTCTATGAAACACATACTATTATTATCTATCCCCATTTTATAGATGAATAATGGGTGTGGATTCTGGGAACCAGAGATATGTAAATCAGTGACCTCTTTACTGGTAGAAAAATAGGAGTGCCTGAGTGGCTCAGTCCGTTAAGTGTCTGCCTTCGGCTCAGGTCATGATTCCTGGGTCTTGGCTTAGGTCATGATCTCAGGGTTCCAGGATCTAGCCTGAGTCAGGGTTCCCAGCTCAGCAGAGAGTCCACTTCTCCTTCTCCCTCTCCTCCTGTTCCTCCCTCCCCTTGTGCTCTCTCTCTCTCTCTTTTTCTCTCTCTCTCCCTCTCTCTCTTCTCATACTCTGATAAAGCTGTAAAAAAAATGGTTCTAAAAGGTCAACCCATAATATTGTCTTAGAAATCTTCAATTTAGAATTTTCACTTAAATGAAAAAACTTTAAGTGTAATATAAACATTTGTTGAGATGATCTGGATGACCAGCCTATAACCACCACCAGGTATTATTAGTTCACATGCCCTATTCTTGTTTACAATCTCATTCTCACCACATGAAAAGCCAAAAGGCCCCAAAGCAAATAGCACAAATGAGAGGCTTAAAGTCATCTAAGTAGCAAAAAGTGGTGGGAAAACCCAGCCATCACACACTGTATGGTAATAAAGGGAAACCAGACTCACAGAACCCACCCACAGGAGCCAGGGCCATGTTAACCCTGGTGTGGATCTACTGTGGAGTCCTGCTTTGTCTGCACCATCTCATTAGGTATTAGCAGTGACAGTAACAGTGAGCCTACCATGAAGCACTTGTTATAAAGCAACTCTTTTAGGAGTCTTTAATATTGTTTTGGGGGTGTATTCAATAACTGTCAATGTTAAAAACAAGATCTTTAAGAAGAAAACTAATCATATTGATAATGATAATAATAATAATAATTCAAACCATGGTTTATAGTGCTCAAAATCAAAAGAACCAAGTTAACATAAATGTTTCTTTCCTATATTGAACTGAAAGTTCAAACAAGACTGTTTTGTAATTTTATTTATAGTAGATTCCTAAATTTGTCTTTGTTGTGTTATTTGAGTAAGAACTCGAAGTATTATGAATTTAAATCTAGCTCAATCACTGTGTCTATTAAATGATATTAAAAATTGACCTCAGCAAAATAAGTACATGTAAATTATTTTTCTCTAAAAAGTTTCTAGGCATTTCATTTTTGTGAGGATTCAGTGAGGCAGTCTGTAAAGTGCTAAGTCAAGAAATGCAGATTTTAGGGGTCCCTGGGTGGCTCAGTCAGTTGGACATCAGACTTGAATTCAGCTCAGGTCTGAATGATCTCAGGGTCCTGGGATCAAGCCTTGCTTGCGTTGGGCTGCACACTCTGAGGGGAATGCTGCTTAGGATTCTCTTTCCCTTTCCCTCTGTCCCTCCCCCCTGTACTCCTACTCTCTCTCTCTCTCACTCTAAAATAAATAAATAGATCTTTAAAAAAAAAAAAAAAGAAATGCAGATTTTAGAATTGTGCAAATAACTCATGATCGAAATGCTCATAGTCTGAAACCATGATGAAGCTATAAACTTCAGAGAAAGCAGAACATAGTCAACTTCAATTAACTAGAATGTTGGAGACTGATGTGTTTTGTAAAACCAGAAATTTAATTTTCAGTTTTAAGCCTCCTTGGAAGCATCTGTTAAGGTATTTGGTATGCTTTTCTCATTATAGAAGATAATTTCACCTTTATTTTATGACCTAGAAACTGTCAGTGTCTCAGTTTTATCTTTCAATAATAAATTCTTATAGATCCAAAATTACAGAAAACAAAAAAAAATTACTCTTTAAAAAATTAGGGTTAAGGATTTTTTAATGCAATCCTCCCCCTTTTTTTAAGCAATGGAGTGTATAACATGAGGTTTCTTAGGTTGCAGTCCAGTTAATTGCAGTTTTATTGTGCATATATGGCTACTTTGATGTAGGATAGATAGGCCTGACTGCAGGGAGAGAGAAAGGAGGTGAGTCATTTGTCCCTATGTGCGAAGCAGCCAGGAAAGTTTATATTCCATTTTATACACTTAAACTGAATGAGTGCTATGGAAGAAACTGGGGGAGGGAGGAGGAGAGACATAAAGAGATGAGCGAGATACTGTCACCAACTTCTTAGAAATTTAGAGCCAAAAGAGAAATCGAAACTTTGTAATCCTATTGCTTCAGTGGACCTGAACACAGAGTTGCAGTGATTAATCCTAAAACTGAGAGAACTCTGGATTACAATATCATCCACAGTGGTGGTGACAGCTTTGTCTATTAGAAAGTTACACTGTCAACCCATCTAATTAATGGACTGATGTCAAGACAGGGCCAGTTCCTGAGGGAGTGCCACAGGGTCGAGTGCAGAGCCCTGTCCTGCTAACACTTTTTTCAAAAATGAGAATAAAAAGCTATTTTGCAAATTTATCAGATCTGCAGTTAAAAACA
Source organism: Vulpes lagopus (assembly GCF_018345385.1). Taxonomy (NCBI): domain Eukaryota; kingdom Metazoa; phylum Chordata; class Mammalia; order Carnivora; family Canidae; genus Vulpes; species Vulpes lagopus. Next base: position 18,240,652 of record NC_054836.1, on the reverse strand, counting down.
AACCAGAAAGGACAGCAAACACAGGATGAGACTCAGGATCCAGAGAGCTGAAACATTTGGCTGAATTTAACAAGATGATTACAAAGGGGAAAATGTAAGTTCCTGCACTCTGGCCCATAAAAAAAAAAGAAAAGAAAACAAACACTGTGCACAAATACAGGATGGGAGAGGCATGGAATAGTGTGTGTGTGTGTGTGTGTGTGTGTGTGTGTGTGTGTGTGTGTTTTAAAGAGTCAGACTTGAACTGGCTTGAACTGACAACCATCAAAGACATATTAATGATTAATAAATAAACAAAACTCTTTATCTTCATTATTAATCAAATAAATTAAAACAGTAATCCCTCAGTCTACCAAATGAGTAAAGATGATAAAGAAAGTCCTCATAAGTCCTTCTGTAACAATTTGGCAATATGTATTGAAAATCATAACACAGGCACTTGGGTGGCTCAGTCAGTTAGGCACCCAACTCTTGATTTCAGCTCAGGTCATAATCTCAGGCTCGGGATCAAGCCCTGTGTCAGGTTTCACACTCAGCAGGGAGTCTGCTCAAGATTCTCTCCCTCTTCTCTGCACCTCTCCCTGCCCCTGGTCTCTCTCTCTCTATCTATCTCTCTCTCTCTCTCAAATAAATAAATCTTTTTAACAAAATAAAATCATAATACCATGCAAACCTTTTATCCTAATAATTACACTTCTAGGAATTTTCTTAAATAATTAAGGATGCACATAGTGTTTAGCTACTACAATATTAATCACAGGATTTATTTTCCCAACTTTATTGAGATATTATTGACATATACCATGTAAGTTTAAGGTATACAGCACATACATATATATATTGTGAAATGATTACCTAAATAAAGTTAGTTAACACATCCATCACCTCACATAATTACCTTTTTTTTTTTCCCCTGGTGGTAACATTTAAGATTTACTCCCTTAACAATTTTTAAGTATATAATACAGTATTGTTAACTATAGTCATGATGTACATTAGATGCCCAGAATGTATTCATCTTAAAACTGGATGTTTGTATCCTCTGACCAACGTCTCCCCATTTCTCCCAACCCTTGGCAACCATCATTCTACTCTATATTTCTGTAAATTTGGCTTCTTAGATTCACATATTAGTGAAAACATATAGTATTTGTCTTTATCTGAATTATTTCATTTAGCAGAATATCCTTGAGGTCTATCCATGATGTCACAAAAGGCAGGATTTCTTTCTTTTTAATGACTGAATAACATACCATTGTGTGTGTGTGTGTGTGTGTGTGTGTGTGTGTGTGTGTATGCATGGGTGTATATCACATATTCTTTATCCATTCATCTGTTGTTCCCATATCTTTGCTATTATGAATAATGCTGCAATGAACATGGGCATACATATTTCTCTTTGAGATCTTGTTTTCGTGTCCAGAAGTGAGATTCTATATATACTGGATCATATTTTTAATTTGTATTTTTAATTTTTGAGGAATCTCCCTACTTTTTTCCATAGTAACTGTACCAATTTACATTTCCAACAGTTCACCAGGATTCCCTTTTCTCCACATCATCAACACTTACCTCTTATCTTTTTAATAATACATATCCTAATAGGTATGAAGTGATATTTCATTGTGGTTTTTATTTTCATTTCTTTGATGATTGGTGATGTTGAGTGTGAACTTATTAGCCATTTTGATATCTTCTTTGGCAAATGTCTATTCAGATCCTCTGCCCATTTTTAATTAGGTTATTTGGGTTTTTCTGTTATTGAGTTGATGAGTTCCTTATATTTCTTGGATATTAAATTTTTATGAGATAGGTATGCAAATATTTTCTTCCATTCCATAGGTTGCCTTTTCATTTGTTAATTGTTCCTTTTGCTGTGCAGATGCTTTTTAGTTTGATGTAGTACCACTTTTTTATTTTTGCTTTTTTTGCTTGAATTTTGGTGTCATATTCAAAATTCATAGCTAAGACCAATGTCAAGGAGATTTTTCCCCATTCCTCTAGGAGTTTCACAGTTTCAGGTCTTATATTTAAATCTTTAATCAATTTCAAGTTAATCTTTGTAAGTGTGTAAGATAGAGGTCCAGTTTCATTCTTTTGCTTGGGAATATCCAGTTTCCTAGCACATGAAGAGACTATGACAGCAACACATACAGACACATATACACTTATATGCATACAAGTGTCCCAAGGTGGGAAATGGGTATATACATTATGGTTGTTGGGTTTGGGTTTTTTTTTTAAGATTTTTCATTTTTTTATTCATGAAAGACACGGAGAGAGGCAGAGACATAGGCAGAGGGAGAAGCAGGCTCACTGGTGGGAGCCCGATGTGGGGACTTGATCTCAGATCCCAGGATCACACTGTGAGCTGAAGGCAGACACTCAACCACTGAACCACCCAGGCATCCCTACATTATGTTTTTTTAATATATGAGACAATATTAAATGAATTTGTAGAAATAAATGTATTGAAACTGGTGAAATGCAAATAAGATGTACAGTCTAGTTAATGGTATACTAATAACAATTTTCTGATTTGGATAACATACCATCATAGTTACTACTGGAGGAAGCTAACTGAAGGGTACACTAGAACCTAATATTTTTGCAATTTCTTGTGAGTTGTTATAATTTCAAAATCAAGAATAGGAAAAAATCAATGTATTAAAACAGAAAGCTGTTCACAATATATCTTTGAATAAGATATATCAGAAATATCAATAAATCAGAAAATATAATTCTTTTTTTATAAAATATACATGTAATTCACGTAATTATGATGATGGTAATCAAGTGCCATTTTCTGAAGTCATGTTTTGTGGTTACAAAGAGTATCTGATCTAAATCTCACAGCAATAAGATAAATGTTGTTATTTCCACTTTCCCAGTGAGGAATGAGATTAGGAGAGATTATACAACTTTTCAAATGTTGTAAACAACTGGCCAGTATTTCAGAATTCATGCTGTTGGCTATGTTCCACAAAACTTACCATATGATTTTTTTTTACAGTCTAGAAAGGTACATATCAAAATTTTTACCATAGTTATCTCCATAGTGAATATCAGTAGCATTATTTTTCTTTTTTCTTATTAGGTATGTGCCGTTTGTGTAATTAAAAATAATATGTATTTTTAAGAGACTTGAGTGTTTTAACTGAAAGCAAGGTCAGTATGATTTCATAGGTTGAAACAAGTGTCAAAATACCTAAGTTTGACTATGTTGACAGAAAAATAGTATGTAAAATAAAGATGCCATATCTATGATGCAGAGATAAGATGTGATCTGGCATATAGAGCCACTCTTGATAAAGACATTGATATAAAGACTGAAGGTTATTTATAGAAAAGCAATCAGAATGGTGAGACAATCCAAAATCACATTGTAATACTGATGGTAGAGAGACCTGGGGACAATAAGTTTAGAAAGAGACAGACTCAGAGACAACATGATAACTGTCTTAAAATTTTAAAGGGTCGACACAGTAATAATCATAAGCAACTACCGTTTATTGAGTGCTCACCATGTGCTAAGTACATACAATCCTCACGACAAACCTATAGGGTATTATATGAATATATTAATATTATTCTCCTTTTACAGATGAGGAAGCTGAAGCTCAGAGAGGTCAGATGACCTGCCAAAGTCACATATGTATTAATGATAAAGTCTCTATTCAAGCCCAGAACATGTCTGTGCTATTAAGCATCACACAGGGCTATCTCACATCCCAACAAAGGAAAAGGGACTGGAGTTTGTGTGACTCCTCATGAGTAGAATTAGGACCACAGAAGAGATATTCAGAGACACAGTTATCAGCTTAATACTTGAAAGATTTATCTCAGAAAAATCAAAGCTATTTAACTATAGGATGATTTGCCTTAGAAGATAATGAATGCCTCTCCGTACATTTAATGTAGGTTCAGTGATTCAGTGGTGATCTCAGAGAGATCTCAAATTTCATTTTGTATCAGAATCACTGGAGAGAGCTTTATAAAACATAGATTGCAGTGCTCCACCTCCAGAGATTCTGATTTAAGTGTCCTGAAGTGGTGAGATTTGTGAATTTACAATTCCATCAAGGTCCCAGGCAATGCCAGTGCGGCTGGTCCAGGATCACCCATTGAGCTCCCTTCAAATCTTCAATGTCTATTACTTGTTGAAAATCATATTCTATGGATGGGACAAATTTTGTGCCCTTCACAACCTCTCTCGTAGAATGACAGCCATAATGCCCCTAAGCCATACAACAAATTTTGTTTCTTTGCTTTTCCTATTCAAGTACCAGTCAATAGAGTGTCCTACATCTTTTTTTTTTAAGATTTTATTTACTTAAAAAAAGATTTTATTTATTTATTATGAGAGACGCAGAGAGAGAGGCAGAGACAAAGGCAGAGGGAGAAGCAGGGTCCCCACAGGGGACTCAATCCCAGGACCCCAAGATCACACCCTGAGCCAAAGGTAGACACTCAACCACTGAGCCACCCAGGTGCCCCTAGTGTCCTACATCTTTTAAAATGAACTTTTATTAAATCCAAAAAATAAAATAAACCTTTATAGCTAATTGTTGTTTTTAATTTCCCAGAGTTTGCTAGTATACTAGAGACCAAGACTTTTGGAGTTTTGTTGTTGTTTTAGAAATCCATCTATATTTCTGATAAAGAATGAATAAAACCAAACCTCATTAAATTATTAGACAAGAGTCTGATAAATCAGAGCATGTTCAAATAGTCCAAGAGGAAATGTACTTTCCTAATATGATTCACTCTTCAGCTGTTTAGCTCAATTTGGAATGGGAAGTGGAAATGCTATTGTTTGCCAAGAAATAAGGATGATGGCCATATGTTATGAACTATGCTTTATTATTTTCAACATTGGCAATCTTAGCATAAAATAGTTTTAATTTTTCAGAACTTCTGAACTGTATTCATGTTTACCTTAAGGATAGCTTTTCTTCCCCCACTTTCTGATGAAGTTTAAAATTGCCAAGTATTTTTAAAGTAGGCCAAAACCCCAAAATCAAATATTAAGAAGAAAGAATAGCTGCCTGTGGACTGCACCATTGGCCCTCTGCTTTCGGGAAGGCAGTTGATACAAGGCTCACAGCTGCTCCTTGACACACGAGATTGTCCCCTGCCAACCTGAACAGCCAGCATCCCCATATAAGAACCACAAGTGGCTTTTAAGGTGATAAGATAAAGTTTAGCTGCTGTATTTTATGACATAATTCAGTCGGTGTTCCTTTATAGAGTGCCGCTGGCTGCCTGACTTTAAACAGTCATAAACATTTGATTGTAGAGTAATTTAATTTAATGATTTATTTGATCTTCAAATCACAAGAGGCTGTTTTCAAAACACTTTGTTGCCATGTTGATCCTCTTTTAACCTATGGGATTAATAATTGATGTTGAAATATGGTTGGGAAAAAATTGACAATGAACTTCTTTCTGAAGGAAACAACACCTGCATGAAATAGCAGATTTACACAATAACTTCCCCAGATAAGAGATAGATACCTTTAAGTGAACAAACTTTTAAAATCACAGGCATCTTTGGATGGAACTCTTTCTAAAATGTCTTACTGCTCTCTTACCATCTTAGAATAATGGAACATACTTAAACATCCTTGATGAATCAACGTAATCCATATAAATACATATAACTCTATGGTATAACTAAATAGTATTCTCAGAGAGCATAGTCAAGATTTGATCAACTTATTGCCTCTAAAATGCCTTCAGAACCTTGTACCATGTGAGTCTTTTCTTGAATTTTTATAGTATTACACTCTGTGTTTCATTTAAATGTACTGACCATAGTTAATTTTTCCTTCCCTTTTAATTTGCTGTTAAATTTATTGTGCACTAGAAATCAAGGTTATTAAATTTACTGGAAGTGTGTACAAATGAGTATGAGGAGTATTTGTAAGAATTGTCTGTTACACCTAGTGTGTATAGAACTTGTGCCTTAAGTTTTAGCCTCTCAAGGAGTTTATTTTTAATTATTCCTGCTTCTTATCTGCTGTCCTGTAAATCAGGTTGCCAGATATGCCTCTACTTAAGAAAAGTCTAGGGACATCTGCATGGCTTAGTCGGTTAAGAGTCCAACTCTTAGTTTCCACTTGGGTCATGATCTCAGGGTCGTGATCTTGAGGCCCGAGTTAGGCTCTGCCCTCAGCTCAGAGTCTGCTTGAGATTCTTTTCCCCTCCTTTTCTCTCCCCCTCTGCTCCTCCTCATTCTCTCTCTCTCTATTTCAAAATATATATATATATATTTTTTTTTAAGTCTGCCATCAAGCAATGATAATAACTGATATTTGTTTTATCACCATGGTACTCTAGCCGGGCTAACTCTTTGTATTCAAATCTACATCTTAAAATGTAGCACCCACAATACCAAGTGGAACTGAGATGACTTTGCTTTTTAAAACCTCACATTCCTCCCTCCTTTTATCCTTTAGACCTCAGAAATGAAACCAGAGGAAGAGAAGAAGACATGACTTCAGATAGGGGCTTTACAACTCATCCCTTAATACCTCCTGCATTGAAGAAAGTCCCTAAATTGTAGCTTTTCATCTCTCCTACTCACAGAGATTAAGGAAGGAACAGGAATAGGAAAACAAGGAAAAATATATATTATTTTACCCTCCTGAAAGTCATGATTCTCTGAAATTCTTTTCAACTTATAAGCAGTTATTCTGTGTGCTACTCTCAGAAATAGCTTTCATCAAGTTAAAAAAAAAAAAAAAAAAAAGAAAAGGTCTCAATCTGGCCCTCAAAGGCCTTTACGATATGGCTCAATCCATCTTTCTAAGCCCATCTTCCACTGCTCTCTTTATGCCAAAACAAATCCTCCATGGATTCCACATCCCTTTCACTTCCCTGCCTTTGGAGCACTTACTAGGTGCTAATATATGCTCCTGAAAGGGAGAAAAAACAGGGTGGGTGTTCCAGGGTCAAATAAATATGGGAAATGCTAGATTAACCAGCATAAAACAGGTTTCTTTACTAGAGTACTTCCCAGAATCTCTTAAAATCCTAATGTTCATTTAAATCTCCAAAAGGGGGGAATCCCTGGGTGGCTCAGAGGTTTAGCACCTGCCTTTGGCCCAGGGCACGATCCTGGAGTCCTGGGATCGAGTCCCATGTCGGGCTCCCGGCATGGAGCCTGCTTCTCCCTCCTCCTGTGTCTCTGCCTCTCTTTCTCTCTCTATGTCTATCATAAATAAATAAATAAATATTTAAAAAAAATAAATCCCCAAAAGGGGATTACGGTATAGAACAAGAGTAACTACTCATCCCACTTTGCCTAGACAGTCCCAATGTACACCTGTTGTCCTGGTGTATTTAATAGTGTCTCTTCTGCTTCTAAAGTCCATCATGCTGTACAATATGGTTAGCCTGTATATAGCACTTTCTAAATTAATTTGACCAACACCCATTTCTCATAGAATGTCTAAGTGTCCTGTAGAATGGTTTGGAAATATGACCTTTGCCCCATTTTGCTAGCTGTCACCGCCAGCCTAGATCTCAAATCCTATCCCAAATAATTGACTCTCTGGTGAAAGTTTCCCCTGTTTTTGGTCCTCCACAACTGGAGTTACTCCCTCCCTCTCCTGAAGGTCACAATACTTTCTCTGTATCTTTACCTTGCGACATTTTGCACTTTCTGCCCTATTTTTAGTTTGAGGGTTCAAGCCTTCCCTCCTCTATAGTACCACCATAATAAAATCCAGGTAGTATTTCACGTTATACTCCACTATAACACCAAACTCAAAAAATATCTTTGAATGATTAAACTTATTTGCACCTGAAGCTGTCCTGCTCTCTTTCTCTTATTCCACAGAAGCAGACCCTCAATGCAGGCCAAGACAACCTCACAATGACCCTCTCCTCCTTTCTTGGAGACTTCTGCTGATTTTTTTTTTAAAATATTTTATTTAATTTTTCATGAAAGACACAGAGAGAGAGGCAGAGAGACATAGGCAGAGGGAGAAGCAGGCTCCCTGCGGGGAGCCCAATGCAGAACTCAGGCCCAAGACCCCGGGATCATGACCTGAGCCCAAGGCAGATGCTCAACCACTGAGCCACCCAGGTGCCCCAGAGACCTCTGCTGATTATCACCACACCTCATTTATGTCTCCCACCAGCACTTAAACATACTCAAGATTCTCCTGTCTTAAAACAGCCTGTTCTCAATTTGGCCTCTCCAGCTAGTACCTTAACTTTCTCCTACCTTTCAGTCTTTCACAGTTCACATTCTCAAAAGACTTGAATAAATGGCTATCTGTAAAAAATTAAGATTAAATAAAAATAGTTATTCACTTCCCATTCACTTGCCAGCCTACTGCCATCTGGCTTCTAACCACCCCCACCCCTGCCACCTCGGCACCCAAACTGTTCACATCAGTGTCTCCAATCACTTCTTTCTTTCTTTCCTAAATCCAATTGGCACTTCTCATTTGGGTTTGAAAACCTCAGATTCTGAAATGGGTTTGCCTCTTTGATTTATATTCTTTAAAAGTTTTCAATGTTTCTCAAAAAGTTAAACAGAATTACCATATGATCCAGTAATTCCCCTTCTAAGTATACACCCAAAGGAATTGAAAGCAAGGACAAACAGATACTCGCACACTGGTGTTCATGGTAGAAGTCACAAGAGCCAAAAGGTAGAAACAACACAAATACACTTCATATATTGAATCGGTTAATCAAAATGTGGTATGTAAATACCATGGGATATTTATTCAGCCTTAAAAAGGAATGAAAGTCTAATACATGCCACAACATGGGGTAACCGTAAAGACATTGTACTTAATGTCTTATTTTAGCCAAACACAAAAGGACAAAAATTGTATGATCCCACTTATATGACATACCTAAAAAAGGCAAATTCATAGAGACAAAAAATAGAATAGAGGTTATCAGGGGCCAGGAGAAGAAGCTATTGTTGAATGGATACAGAATTTCTCTTTGGGATGATGAAAAAGTTCTGGACATGAATAGTGGTAGTGGTTGTATAACATTGAGAAGTATTTAATGCCGTGAATTGGACACTTTAAAAATGGTTAGAACGATGAATTTTATGTTGTGTATTTTATCACAGTGGGGAAAAGAAAGAAAGGAGAGAGAGAGAGAGAGAGAAGAAAAGAAAGTGCCCAAAGTATTGAAGCACCTGAAATTAAAACTTTTGCAGTAAATACAGAAAAATCAGTTTCATAACTCCCTTCTGTTCAACCAGTATCTCATTCTGGGGAAAACCTACAGTGGGGAATTCCCAACCCAGGTAGGCGTCCTGAGTCGGCATCTTGGAAAAAGCTTTCCACTTAACCTTATCTCTAGCCTTTCCGGTGACACAGCCACACCTCATTTCACCAGCTAAAGCCTATTTTCCCAATAACTTACGTTATATAGTCAAGGAAGTTTTATGTCATTTATAATTGCTCTTCAGGTGGCATTGCTTGAACAGTTTTCCCTTTGGGTTTCCTCACTACTCTCTTACCCTTCCCCAACCTTCCTCTCCAAGTGGCAATGATTTATAAATGAGCAGATAGCCAAGGAGAGAACCAGCCACGTGCAAAATCAAGTAAAAGAGGTACGTGTGATGTGAATGGTCCCGGGTGGCTGGGGAAGGGCAGGAGAGTCCACTCCCACATGCAATGCACAGATGAAATCTCATCGAGCATTATGTTATCGATGTTCAAGGGCCTGCTTCTGGGGTAGTCTATATTCGTGTAATGTTTTCTATCGGAAACATGAGAGACACCTAACTCCGGGAAATGAACAAGGAGTAGTGGAAGGGGAAGTGGGCGGGGGGTTGGGGTGACTGGGTGACGGGCACTGAGGGGGGCACTTGGCAGGATGAGCACTGGGTGTTACGCTATATGTTGGCAAATTGAACTCCAATAAATAAAAATAAAATAAAATAAATAAATAAAAAATAAAATAAAATATTTTCTGTCGGCCGTGAATGGCCTGCTTCTGATGCCCAGATTTTCTGAAACCGCTGGGAGCCAGATCCATAAAGGTGATTGCTCTGGCTTTGCAGAGGGAACGCGTTACTCGTTAGTATTTGTTAATGACGTGCCCATTGCCTGATACGAAAGTCCTCATTCCCCAGTAAAGCATCTTGCTCCCTCACAGCGTTTGCTCCAAGGCTGTCATAGGAGAAAGCCCCTACTGTTTCAAAGTAGGAGCTTTCATTTGGTTTGGTAGCACTTGGGAGCTCCTTGTAAAATTCTCACTCAAGGGTAAGTGAGATGTCCAAAATCCTGCCTGAGGTGATTTTCACTGTTGGGAATTCGGTAGATTTGAGGGAGGACAGATAAAAGAACTGAGGCTTTTCAGTACACCGAGTTACTAAGGCCTGAGTATGGGCTGTGGTAGCGGAAAAGGAATTATTCCAAAAATATTAAAAACACAAGAAAGGAGGGTACTTGGTATCTCAAACCTTCATTTCTCTGAGCATCTGGTCCTTAACTTTTCGGAGCTAGAGTTCTCTATTAGAATAAAGTGACAGGAAGCCTTTCCTCACGTTTTTCTCCTTAAAAAAAAAAAAAAAAATCACCACAAGAGCTCTTTACCCTCATGGAATTTCGAGGAGATCCCATGAAACTGTGCGTGGATTGTGCCTCCTCCAAGGACACTCCCTCATGCACACGACGCTGGCCGGATTTTGTAACTGCGTTTATGACTGATTTACAGAACTTTTACTTGGCAGGCCCTGCTGTTACTGTTAGCTGGTTACTATGGATCTTTCAACATGCCACTCTGGCATGTTGCATTAAAAATAACCTCCCAAGACTGTACAGAATACATAGAACAACGGCAGTACAGTCATAGCTGCAGACTCCAGGCTCTGCTTCGGTGCCTACGTATCCACATGTGCTCCTGTGAGAAGCAACTGCAGGAGAAAAGTTCAAACACCTCCTGAAATGTCTGGTCACACTGTAAGCTTCCCCAGAGCCAAAGTTCTCAGAGATCAGCAGCATCGCCGCCCCCCACCCCTAAAAAAAAGCTATAGGCCAAAAGAATAACAAAACAAAAATCATCAGTATTTGTTAAGGGCACAGATCCAAAGACAGACCATCTGAGTTTGAATCCTGACTCCAGTACTAACTAGCTCTGGGATCTTAGCAAGTTCTACCACAAGCACCGCTATCTCCTCAGCAGAACGGAGTGATAACATCATCCATCCCGAAGTGTCCTTCTGAGGATTAAGGGAGATATTCAGGTAAAAGTTCCTGGTTTAGTACCGGTACATAGGAGGTTCTCGATGAATAGATTACTACATTTCGAAGGCCATCCTTTTATTGATTGATTGATTGATGATTGATTGATTTAGAAGGCCATCCTTTTAGCATGTAGTCTTCATAGCATTTATCAACATGCAGCTAAGGTCACAGTGCCTGGCACTGAGTAGGTTCTTAATGAATCTCTGTTGACTGGAGGAGTGATGCCCAGGTACTTACGTACATGTCTGATACCCTTTTCTAGATTATATACTTAAGAGCAACATTTGATTCATCTTCCTATTTTCCACAGCTCTATTGGTGGGTAATGAATGAACATTTATTGAAATAAATGGAAAGAGAAAAACTGTTGCAATGCAAGAGACAACAGTTAGTATGTAAACTGGTAGTAGAAAACAAATTTTTCTTTAAAATCACACGCTTCAAGTGCAAAGAGAATCCAGTGCCAAGAAAACACTGACGTTCCCTGAAACTAAATGAATATATCAAGCTACATATGAATACAATATTCGTAATGCTGGGTCTGGTTCAGTGAGTCTGGTTCTAGCTGGGTACTGGAGAGGGGAGAAAAGCTTTTATCTCTGTCCCACCCCTGGCCTCAGCCCATGACTCAAGGGAAGAATTGCTCTCCCAGAGCCAGACACCACAGTCACCGCAAGCAAAGCAGTTTCCTTATGCCACTTCAAGCATCACTGGATTCGGTGGCAGTAGCGTAAGCAGAAGATTTGTGCTGAGGGATGTGGAGCCAGGAGATTATAGACTGTCCCAGTTTTCCCAAGCACCACTGGTGCTTGAACCAGTGTGAACAGAGCTGTGCCCACGTAGAGGTGAGAGAAGGATGTCTCCTCCTGATCGGAAAACCAGTGGGCCATTCTGAATCCTTAGCAGGGAAAATAGTAATAAGGTTCTGTGGCTGTGGATCCCTTTCTGATCCTCAGAGCAAAAAAGAAAATAATAAATTGGGGCGGGGTGGGCAGTGTGTGCACGCATGTGCATGCACACAGAAACATGTGAAAAATACCTTCTTTTCTGGCAGTATGTGAACACTCTCCAACAAAAGGCCACCAGGAACACACCTGTAGTTGACCAAGCTGGGTTTATTACTTGTTACAGCAAGGTATGGCATTCGCTGTGGGGAACCCATGGGGCATCTTAGTAAGGGGATGTTAGAAAAAAACCTTTATAGAATTTGCACTTTGGGTAGGTGATTTGGGGAAGGCTCTAGAAAAGTGGGAATTTATTCTAGATTGGATACTATTAGAGAACAGGGATATTTCTATGATTAGGTATCTCCCCAAGTGTTATCTACAGAAAGGACAGACTAAAGTAAGGATAAAGCTATCATTGCCAAAGGTGTAGCAGTCACATTAGCTGGGAGAGGGGAATGTTTGGTAATTTGTCACCTGGACAACATTCATGTTTTTGTCCGTGTTCAGACATAATTACAGAGTCATTGTCTTGATCCATCATGGTCAGAGAGTGATCAAGTCTCATGCTGATGTCCTGGGAAATTGTTTACAACCAACAAGTGAAGGTCAAGACCTGGCTATGACTGCCAGGCCAGTTGGCAATACCTAGACCAGCTGATTATGCCTAGTACAGAGTCAGATGTCCGTTACTAATGTAGTAGAAGAGGAAAGTGGTAAACCAAATGGAAAGCTATTTCAGTAGTATCCCAATAAAGTTCCTTGGAGCTTGGTACAAACACATAGCATTTAACTGACTGATGATGGCACCCATTTAGAATTGATTATCAGGTTGAGATCAACCTGTGCTATCTACTGGTTTGCCACAGGCACCATCCTTGGTTCTATCTTGTCAATTTGCTTATCATTGAAGGCATGTGATCGAAATCTAAACATATAGTAAATATATTAGGTGGCAGATTTTTTAATCCAAAAAAGAAAATCTGCACAGGCTTTAATTATGGCCTGAGTCAGAGAAATTAAGTTTAATAACAACTAATGAAAAACACTTAATTTGGATTCAAAAAAATTAGTACCAAGGATAGGATGGGAAAGACCTGGCTGAGGAGCAAAGGAAGGGGGGAAGACTAATGGTTGGCTGACTGTAAGTTTTATCAACAGTTAAATAATAACATAATTTTAGACTACATTAATGGGAGTATGGAATCATTAATGAGGGAACTGACAATTTGATCCGTTCTGGACTCACCTGACAATATCTAAAATACAGTGTCCACGTTTGGGCAGCTCAGTTTTGAAGGATATAATTCTTCAATCAGAGAAAGAGACTTATTGTCCCCCTTCACCTAGAAACTAACTATGGGCCATGTCAACAAAACAAAAACACAGAATCATAGAAAGGGTGATTGATGAAGTAGTAGACATTCAGCCTGGGGCACAGGAGATCCAGGGGAAACATGAAACCTATCTTCAAGCATTTCAAGGATCATCATGTGGAAGAGGGATTAGACCATTTTAGCTAGTTTAGGGACTTAGGCTCAGTTAAGTTAAAGGCAGGCAATTTTGCTTTTAAAACACACACACATGGGATACCTGGGCGGCTCAGTAGTTGACCGTCTGCTTTTGGCTCAGGTCTTGAACCTGGGGTCCCAGGATTGAGTCCTGCATCAGGCTCGGAGCCTGCTTCTCCCTCTGTCTATGTCTCTGCCTCTGTGTGTGTGTGTGTGTGTGTGTGTGTGTGTGTGTCTCATGAATAAATAAAATCTTTTAAAAATAAATTTTAAAAATTAAAAAAATAAAACACACACACGCATGCACTGACACACAATGACATCAGAAATCATCTTTCTATTGAAGAAGCAAATTCCCCAGGATTAGAATTCTGTAAACAGAAACTGAAGGACTATCAATAAGGATATTGTAGGAGGGTATCAAGTGTAGAAAATCAAATTTTTAGCTCCTCCATTAAAGCTTTTACGTCTAAACACCCATAGTATGATATTCTCTTCTATCTTTCCAGATTCTGAATCTGCTTGATGTTTCTAGTAGAAGTAATTTTTTTCTAGGCACACATTCCATTCAGAACCTCGTAGAACAGTCTGCATGTTTATCAAATTTCTGTATAACTCCGCAAGAATCTTAATAGGAATTTAAGTTTGTTCCCAAAAAAATCCAGTGATTTTGGACTTGGTTAACTGATTAGGCTCTATTCTATCTGACTACTTCGACCTATTTGTATCTTAAATTATTCGCATTATATCTGGATATGAAATATTCCAAGTTGCAAATTCTACTTATTTTTTTCATAACTACACTGATCTACACCACCTCTTACTCTTGTGTAATGACTAGATTTTACCTTCACAACAATATAGTTCTACTTCTGTGGAACTTGAGAGTTATAAACTTTTATATGACCCAAAAGTCCCTAAAACTCTGAATCCCTCCCAACTTGACAGTGAAAGATTGCCAAATACAGAAAGGAATCCTTTCTGAATATACACAATTGTCTCAACTTACAATCAACTAAACTTTTATTCTCTAAGTTTTATGAATATAAATCTTCCATGCCATGGTATTTTTAAACCTTAAATAAGCTTATATACATATTTTTAAAATAGGCTCCATACCCAATGTCTGGCTTGAGCTCACGACCCTGAGATCAAGAGTCACATGTTCTACTGACTGAGCCAGGCAGACACCTAAGCTTGTATAATATTAATTCATTTTGTAGGAAGGCTTCTTTTAGTCTGAGATCTCTAGAAGGCAGAGCCTAATCTCAGATGTGTTGATGTCTGTGATATTGTGATATAATAAATATATACTTGAGGTTTTGTCCCTGGCTCCTGGCTCCTAAAACCGTTGTAATTCTCTAAGCAATAAAGGTGCTAGGGGCATCTTTTGTTCTATTTGGTCTTTGACCCAAGTTCCTGACACTAAGCTCCTAAACCTCTTGAATTTCCTGGGTGATAGGAGAATCTTTTGGTGTTTTTTTCCCCTCTAAAGATTTTATTTATTATTTGAGAGAGGGAGTGCATGAGCAGGGGGAGGAGCAGAGGGAGAGGGAGAAGCAGACTCCCCCTTGAGGAGGGAGCCCAACAACATGAGGCTCAATCCCAGGACCCTAGGACCATGACCTGAACTAAAGGTGGACATTTAACCAAGCGAGCCACCCAAGCGCCCGAGAATCTTTTGTTTTAATGAGGTAACTCTAAGTAGGCTCCCGGAAAGCTTCAGATGGGTGTGGGTCACCAGAAAGACCAAGCTATGATTAGAAATTTGGAATTTTCAGCCTAATTCCCCATCCTCTGGAGGAGGGCAGAGGGCTGGAGATTGAGTTAATAATTAATCATACCTGTGTGAGGAAGCCTCCATAAAAATCCCTGGCCTATGGAGTTCAAAGAGTCTCTGGCTTGGTGAACACATCCGTGTACCAAAAGGGTGACACATCCCAACTCCATAGAGACAGAAGCCCCAGCTCTCAGGACCCTTCTGAACCTTGCACTACATATCTCTTCACCTGGCTATTCATCAATATCCTTTATCATAGCCTTCATTATATAATCGGTAAATGAAAGTGTTTCCCTGAGTTCCGTGAGCTGTTCCAGAAAATTACTGAACTTGAAAAGAGGGTCATGGGAACCCTGAATTACAGCCCAGTGACCCAAAGTACAGGTGACAACCTGGGACTTTTAATGGACCCCTAAGTGGTAATAGTCTTTGGGACTGAGCCCTAAGCTTGTAGGATCTGATAACTCAAAGTAGATTGTGTCAGAACTGACCATAGTTGTAGGATATTCAGTAGGTGTGCACCAATAATTGGGGAAATGCTTGATGTGTGGAAAGAAACCCCACACATTTGGTGGTCAGAAGTGTGAGTATGAGAATGCCTGTGTGACTCAGTGATTGTGCATCTGCCTTTGGTTCAGGTCATGATCCCGGGGTCTTGGGATCGAGTCCTGCATCAGACTCCTCACAGGAAGCTTGCTTCTCCCTCTGCCTGTGTCTCTGCCTCTCTCTCTGTGTGTGTCTCTCATGAATAAATAAATAAAATCTTTAAAAACTTTTAAAAAGAAGTGTATGATAGTACTAGAAAGTAAAGTAATAGAGGAGGAAACCAAGATTTCTCTTACAATTTGGGAATACAATCCTAAACCAGAAAGAGTAGGGAAAAAAGAAAATGAAACAGGAAAAGATGGGAAGCCATAGAACAATGAAGGATTTCCATGCTGGCCACTGCTTTAGAATGGGCCAGATGCAGCAGGTCTCCTGACTGACCTTCTGGAAAAATTATGCCTCAGGGGAAGGAGGACTAAGAGGGAATGTATCTGCCTACTTCCCTCCTGACTCTTGGTTTCCATTAGTCAAAGATTGAGCCACAGGCAATTAGCTTCCCAGCCCTTCCAGGTTGCCACACTCAGCCCTTTTGGCATCCCCCTAGAAAGCCAGATTGCACACTCTGCCCATGCAGCATTTCATTCAATTCCAGAAGAGACAGGAGAAGCTCCACAGCCCAGCCCTCCCAGTGACTGGGCAACGCCAGGTGCTAGAACCACTTAGGTTCTAGCCAAGACTGAGGCAGAGTAAGTGGCTAAGGGACCAGGAGACACTGGTACAGAGTGATTCTGAGGAAGCACTAGCTGTTGGTGATATACTTTCTCTTGCCTCTCTAAGCCTCTGTCACTTTCCACCTTTAATGAACTTTTAGCACTCTTTACTCTTCATGGCACAAACACCTAGTGTCTCCCATATGCAAATATCCCTTCTCTCCTAGATGCGGAGGGAGATTACATTTCCTGCCTCCTTGCTGTCAGGTGGGGCCACGTGATGGTTCTGGCTAATGGTCACAAGAGGAAGTGCTGTGTGTGCTCCTGGGCCAAGGCAGGTAAGAGAACATAAGTTCTTATGTTCCTTTCTGCTGCAGCCACCTTGGAAGCCATGCTCAAATTATGGAGTCAGGAGATGGAAACCAAAGCCCTGAGACAGCATGTGGGGAAAAGAGCTGTATTTGTATTTCATTCGTCAGACTTAGCTGATTAGCAACAGAAAACTTACTCTAATTCGCGCAAAATACAAAGGGAGGCTGGAGAAGCAGAGAGCAGACAGGAACCAGAGACTCAATAACAATCACAGTCAAGTTCAGGCCACAGGAACTGTCTGGCCCAGAGATCGCTACTGGCCACACCATCCCTGCCCCAACAGACACCACTGCTGCTGGACTCTGTGTGCTGCCATAAATAATTTCTAAACAATCCTGATGTCTTTGCATTACTGCTTTGCAAGGTGAAAGCAGCAAGGGAAGAAATGATCTCAGCCTATGTCATTATGTCCACACTGTAGCTACAAGGACAGAGAGAAGGGACATCTGTCCCATTCTTCTTCCATCCTACCAATACCACTCACTAGGGCACTCCCACAAGTAGGAATGAGCTTGAACACTAAGCAGGCAATAAGGAAAAAAAAATCTTAAATCCTTCAAATATCTACTGTAGTCATATGCTACTTTATTTATGCTGCAGTAGTCAATGAATAAATATTTGTGATTGATGAAGAGCTGAGTGGTGTAAATTTAACGATATAGGAAGTAAATGGGAAGTTGTAGAATTCAGTACCTAAATCCTGTGTTTATTTCTGATGAGCACAAATCATGATTTAAAAAGAGAATGAAATTTAGGGACAGAAGGTTCTAAGTCAATGGTATCTATTGAGAGAGTTATTACTACCCTCCCTCACAAGGCAGGGCTTTATCATTTCTATGTGGGCCTAGATATCTCCTTGCTTTTTCCTTCTGAGGTCCCATTTTCTGGGAGAAGCAGAAATCACCAGATTAGCATTATTCTCCTCACTTCTTCTTCATTGAAAGAAACACATGATTTCAGTTATCACCCACCCCAGCTCAAGCACCTCTAGCTACCATTCCTTAGGTGACAGTTTCTCATTCTCTACAGAACCTTGAGATTAACTTTAAAAAGATCCATATCCTTTCTCCTTTGGGACTCTACCATATAGTGTGTGACTATATCAAGAAACCAATCCTGAAGAAACAATGAAATTCTAGATATTCAAGTAACAGGCTATTAGGAAGTTATTGGAGATAACTAAGGTATTTTCATAACCTTTTGAGACTCCCCACATAATTTTCCTTGATGTAGAAACAAAATCCTGATATGGGTGGACCCATAATCTGGCAGGTTAGCCCATTTTATCTCTTAAATTCTTCAAAGGGGTAATTAAACAATGAACTCATTACTTGAGGAGGATTTTCCTGATTATTCGTTTTTTTTTTTTTTTCCTGATTATTCGTATGAGAAGAACTATGACAAGGTCAGTGAAGGTAGGTGATAAAGACCAGGATGTAGGCTATGGAGACTTTTTTTTTAAGAATTTTATTTATTTATTAATGAGAGAGAGAGAGAGAGAGAGAAAGAGAGAGAGAGGCAGAGACCCAGGCAGAGAGAAAGAAGCAGGGTCCATGCAGGGAGCCCCATGTGGGACTCGATCCCTGGTCTCCAGGATCACGCCCTGGGCCGAAGGCAGGCGCCAAACCACTGAGCCACCCAGGCATCCCTAGGCTATGGAGATTTTAAAAAGACAGCATAAATCTCAGAAAATTCTGGTGTCTGCTCCAACAGGATTTGTATGATAAATACCAGGAGAAAAACAGTACCACTGGAAGCAAGATAGCTTCAGATAGACAAAAGCTGCATGCAGCTCCCCTGTGGCAACACAGAGTAGCATCCCCAGAGTGAGAACTAAGATAGTGATTGTTTTGGCAATAATCAGCAGGGCAGCAGTCAAAAGCAACATGCCCCAAGGAAACGACCTGAAATGTGCTCACTGCTTACTTATTGCCCTAAAAATGTACAGAATGGTGTCAAGTGTCCTAATTAAGGACAGAGGATTTTTGCCCTTAATAATAACTAGCATTAATTGAGTAGCCACCATATGAGGACCGCTATATTAGGTACTTAACATACATTGCCTCCTATTCTGTTTCTATCATTCTTACAGATGAGGAACTGAGGCTCAGAAAGTTTCCTTCATTTTTCCAGGATCACATGGCAATAAGTGGTAGAACTAGGAAATGGAGTTAAGGATGCTTAATTCTAAGTGCATCCTGTCTTTACTGAACCACAGTGTCTCAAAACAAATGCGTTGGAAGAGAGGGCACTTGACATATGGTTTAAAAATAATGCCATTGTGGGTTACACTGATGCACAGTGGTCAAAATGGTATTTCCTTTGGTGGCACAGTAACACCAATGACAAAGCAAAAAACACTTTCATGGTAATACTGTCATAATTCTTAAATAAATGTAGGGATCTTTGGTCAATGGTACTGGGAATGTCTAGTTATAACTCTTTGACAAGCTGGTCATTGTTTTGTAGATATGTATTCTTTATTTAATATGAAACTTCTGCTTGGAAAAATCAATTTATAACTTATTACTTACATGCCCCTCAAACAAAGGTTTATTAGGCATAATTAGCTCTAATCACTGCTTCCCTAAGAATGTGTTTGCATTTTCCTTTTGGTAATGATAATGTGTTTTCTGTGTTCCTCTTTTTTTCTAACTTCCAGAGCCAATCCTGATACCCCAAAACAAAAATACTTATTAGCCTATAGTTTAGAATACTTGTTTTCTTTTCTTTTCTTTGATTCTGACTTTTAATCATTTATTTATTCAATAACTTTTGAGTACCTAACATGTGTCAGATACTTTGCAAAGTAAGGTGCATACAAATGAATGTAACTTGATTCCTAGCTTGAAAGACCTCATAGTCTAATAAGAAAACTTACTTGAAACAGCTAATTGTAATATCATATGATAAGTGCTATAATAAAATTATATGCATGGAACAGCCGTCGAACAAGATAGAAGGGTCAGAATGATGAGTTTTGAGTTGGATCTTTAAGTATGGGATTGAGTTAATGGATGGTTGACTGGGGGTGAGGAGTTAGGAAAGAGCAGCGTAGGTAAATTTGTAATTATTTCACTTTTATTAACCTTATTGGGTAGATATATTTTGTTCAAAATTGCTCTGAATCCTTTTGGAAAAGATATGGGAAGATGATAGGTGGCAAATTTCCATACCAATGGAGTCCTATGCAGTTGGGCAAAAAAGAGGCAGGTAACCAATACAGCCTGATCATAGATTCAAGAATAAAAGGTGCATCCATGGTGACACAAATAGCAAGATCTCACTCACTTTTATGGCAGAGTAATGTCCCATTTTATGTATATTCTGCAACTTCTTTATCCATTCATCCATCTATGATGGGCACTCAGGTTGCTTCCATATCTTAGCTATTGTAAATAATGCTGCCTTGAATATAGGAGTGCATATATGTTTTCAAATTAGTGTTAAACCATTTTCATTGGGTCAATACCCAATAGTGGAATTACTGAATTGTATAGTATTTCTATTTTAAATTTTTTGAGGAACCTCCATACTGTTTTCCAACAGTGGTTGCACCAATTTATATTCCCACCAAGAGGGTTTCTTTGCCTCTACATCCTTGCCCACATTTGTTATTTCTTGTCTTTCTGATACTAGCCATTCTGATAGGTATAAGGTGTTATCTCTTTGTGATTTTGATTAGTATTTCCCTGATGATAAGTGATGTTGAGCGTTTTTATGTGTCTGCTGGCCATCTGTAATAGCATTGTATGGTTACAGAGGGTTGATACACTTGTGGTGAGCATAACACAATGTATAGAGTTGTCCAATCACTATATCTCACACCTAAAACTAATGTAACAGGGGGAATTCCTGGGTGGCTCAGTGGTTTGGCGCCTGCCTTTGGCCCAGGGCATGATCCTGGAGTCCCAGGAAGTCCCACAGCAGGCTCCCTCATGGAGCCTGCTTCTAAAAAAAAATAAAATAAAAAATAAAACTAATGTAACATTGTGTATCAACTATACTTCAATAATTTAAAAAAGAATAAAAGAGTAAATTTACTTGCAAATCCAGAGCTCTTATATGTCCAGTTTTTGGGTTTTGTTTTATTTTGTTGTTTAGAGAAAGAGTGTGTGAGCAGGAGGGGAGGAACAGAGGGAGAAGGAGAGAGAGAGAGAATCTCAAGCAGGCTTCATGTCCAGCATAGAGCCTGACTTGGGGCTCAATCTCACGACCCTGAGATCATGACCTGAGCTGAAATCAAGAGTTGGACACTTTACCCACTGAGCCACCCAGGTGCCCCATGTTCGCTTCTTGAGTTAGTGTGGAGCTTTTCCTCTTCATCTTTCCTCATTCCCCTTTTTCTCCATGGTCACACCATATATTTCTACTCTCTGAGTGTTCTATCTGTATATTAGCATAAATCTCAACAGATTCTTCTTTCTTAATATACTAGTGATAAATGTAATTCAGTTCAGTCATTTAACTTACCTGCAGTGACTCTACTTTTTCTCACATAAGGAAATTTATTACCTTAAATGTTGAGGTGGTTGCACTGTATTGTTGCTAATGGTGTACAATTAGCCTATGTTCTAATCCTCCTGTCTGGTTCTCATTTCTTGATGTTCTCTTTGCTTTGTGTGGAGTATAGAGTAAAAAGCATGGACTTTGGAGTCAAATCTGACTTTGAATTCATGCTCGTGCACTTACCAGCTGTGTCATCCTGAACAAGGTTTCTGCGTATGTCAAGTGATGACACTAAAATCAGCTTTTTGGAATTGGTGACTTAATATACATGAGGATTCTTGTACATTGTATATGGTGGCTTCAGTACATGGTTGCTGCTACTGAAGTACCAATGCTTCCACACTTTCACCTTATTGTCAAAATCTTAAACTTCACCCTTGCTCTCACGAAGTTTTTTCAAGGGCATTATATAGACTAAACATCATGCTTACTATTAAAGAATTTCTTTAGAAGTCCTCCATTCCCTGCACATTCCCATCCCCACTTTTCCAGCGATTTCAGCTTCCCTTCTCTCTTACCTAGGCAGCCTCTCCCTATCTGCCAAGTCTTCCCCAAGTCAAGATCCTACCCCTGTGTTCTATTTGTGCACATTGGAACATAAACTCCCCAGGGCAGGAAACTTGTCTTTCTACATATTTGTCAAGTATCATGTGCATTTAAGGAGATAAATAAATAATAAATATTACACAGTCAGAATGAACGTGTTAAATAAATACCTTAGGTATTATCTCTAGGTTCTAATTACATGAAATCTATGGACATGAGATGTATAAATAGAGGGCTGGTTACAAAATAGTAAAATTACACTTTTGGTTGCTTTATATTGGTAACAGGCTGTAAGTGTGGATGGGTAGCCTACAAATTTCCTATCCTCCACTCCTTAAGAGCAGAGCCTCAGCTATCAGTCACGTGGGAGATCATACCCATATTTTGAGCCATTGCTCAAAGATTAGCCCCATACACTTTCCTTCCCCTGTGATATTGCCCAGAGCCAATTGCTGAAACCACTCAGGTGGGCATTCCTTTAGCAGAAGTAGGTTGTGCTTTAAAATTCCTTGCCTGTGCCTATGTCATTTCTTTTCTTTTCTTTTCTCTCTTTTTTTTTTTAGTATAAAATCTTATTTATTTGTCAGTCTGAGCATTTCTACCCTTAATATGTTATTTCGTAATTGTTTTATAGGTCTGGCTCTCTTTAACTAATCTCTAGGCTCCTAGAAAATACCTTTACTTCCCTTTATTCACTCGCAATATTGATCACGTAATCTGTGCTACAGAATTACTTTGTTTTCACTTGGAAAGCCCCCGGAAGATGGTCCCTCCTTGTAAGGTTTTGACTAATTTCTCATTTCTTTTTAATGTTTTCAAGCTGTGTATATAAAATATTGCCAACATATAGACAAGAATGAAAACATAGTATGATACTTATGTAGCCAGTACCTGGATTAAACAAGTATTCATATTTTACCATATTTTCATCCACCCTCTCCTTTGTGTTTAAATGTTACAAACACAGAGAAAATCACCCTCATTCCTTCTCTTTCCCTCCATCCCTCAAGATATCTTTCAGTTGATGTAGTTCATTCACATTTAAGATTTTTAACTAGTACAGGGATGATGATCTATAAACTATGTACTATTGTTTCATTTGTTTTAAAATTTTACATCTTTGGTGTTATTGTATATATATCATGCGGCACCTTGCTTTTTCCATACAAGAGTCTATTCCTGAGATTAGTCCACCTCAATATTCATGGATCCAGTTCATTCCTTTTAGCTCCTGAATAGGAGTCCATGGATCGATCCACCCATTTGCCTTTGGAGGGGCAGTGTAGTCATTCACATCTTTTGATGTTCTAAGCAGTGCTGCAGTGAACATTGGTAAACATCACTCCTGGGGTATAAACTTCTGCAGGATGTTTGATGGATAACAGCTTAGGTTCTGAAGCCCAACTACCCACTCCAGTTCCAAGCTCTACCACAAAGACCCAACAGTGCAGTCTTGAGCATGTATCTTAATTTCTCTGTGCCTCCTTCAGTAAAATTAGAACAATGGAAGCATTTCCTTCCAGAGAATAAAGCAGTGAAAACAGCATCTTCACCAAAGAAGTACTCAGTATACAACAACAGTTATTATTGGGGCGACCACCTAGGTAGGAAGAGGGTCCGAGCATCTTTGGCTTTACAAAGTATTTCCAAATTGATGTCCAAAATGTTGGACCAATTTACATTATCACCAGCACTGTTTGACTTACTTTCTGTTCCCTACATCCTTTCCAGGACTTGGCATTAGCAGGGATGGCTCCCTAATCTTTTCAAATGCAAGACAATCCAAGAATGAGATGAGAGAATGGTAGGAGGCAGAGGTGTGCTGGTAATAAGTAATCAGAGAGAGCAAATGACCAGCAGGAGCAAAAGGAATGGGCTGGGAGGATTGCAAAAGTGGAGGAAAGTGAATTCTCTTAGGTAAGAAATTTAAAAATCATTCAGAATCAGACTCAGGGAAATTGGAGCTTTACAGAAAATAAGGAGGCATGGTGCTAAAGAATAATGTCAACAGACAGAGTGTGTGATGTGAGTAAAGCAGAAACTCAAAAGACAACAGGCCTTTTGGGAATCTGTTGGTGATTTCTCCAAAAGGGTCTGTGAGGTGGTGTAAGTAGGGACAGGGCAACTCTTTCTGAAAAGGGACAAGGCGAAAGAGAGAGTAGCAAAATGTCAGAGTTCCATAGAGTAGCCGAGGTGAGGAGATGGAGTTTCAGGGAAAGAAGTCAGTCGGCAGTACTAGTTTTTTCTGGAGACCGGAGGACCAGAGTCACCCATATGATGCAGTGTCAGCCTCTGCAGCATTTCTCTGATTTCTGTCTTCTGCTTGGCTTCTGTGGGCTCTGCTGCACTGCACGTGCTGATTTTCTCACGCTCGCATGGCTACAGGGGCTGTCGGTGGCGTACTGAACTATTCCTGCTTATGAATGCAAGAACTAAGGCTCAGATGATTCACTAACCTGCTCAAGATCACGCGTCTTGAAAATGCTGAAACCAAGACCAGAGCCTAAGTGTTCCAATGCCAAGCCTTAGCCTTGGAAATCCTTAGCCTTAGCCATGAAAAGAATTCATGGTCATCTTAAATCTTTCAACCTCAACCCTAAAGAAGGTCCCATTTTTCTCCCAAGACAATCACTTCTCTGTTTGACTTGCAAGGACTTCCACTAGTTGGCACTTGTCGCTCAGTCCTTTTTCCCAAAACACTCCTGGCCATACTCTCATGGCTCCACCCAAAAGCATGTCTTAGCTGATTCATGAGGTCACCAAGTTCATTCTCACCTCTGTGCCTTTGTTCCTACTATTCCCCTCTCTCAGAGACACAGCCCTCCTTTCCCCGTCATTGCTATAGGCCCTGTTCAAGGCTTACACCTTCTGCGATGGCTTCAGTGCACACTCTTTGGACTGCCATACTGATGTTTCATCATGAAACATGATTCCAATGTACATTCTCTCAAATTATCCTCAAATTGTTACCCTATGCCACGAAACACAAAGCAGATCCCTGGAGGCAGTCATTTACTTGCTTTGTGTTTTCTTACCTACTCTTTCTTGTTATACAGGAATTTTTCAATTACCCTTCGCCTAACACTGAACACATATCAGGCGCTCCATAAATACCTGATGACTGATGAAATATAGAAGGATCACAATTAATAGGAGATATGAAATACAAAGACTTCGGAAGTTATGATAAAATCGGTAATCAAGATAAAAGCCTATTGGCATGGTAGGAAATTTAAATGACAAAGTTATGAGGCAAACTGGTCAAAAAGATGCAGAGACAGAAATCAATACCAGACCAAACCATCCCATTTTCTGTTCCCTCTATGATGACTCTGGTTTTCTGGTACTCTGCATTATAAGGGAAGTGACTTCTATTCACTACTTAGCAAACAGGCTCACCCACGCTCAGAAATAATCAGTATTATCTGCAAATAAGGATCACATTGTGTGTTCATGCAGCCAAAGCTATATTTAACATTTTATGAAGTGATGCAAAAGATTTTGTGTGTATTCTATTCCAATTTAATGATCACCTTGTTGGTGAAGAAATATCAAGAAGATCCTAGCCTCTGCTCTTGGGGAGCTGAAAATGTGTGTGATTAGGGTAAAGTACTCCTTTCTATGCACAAGTAACATGTAGACAAAGCCAAGTTCACATAACACTATAAATATTTCCATGTTGAGGTGATACTGATAAAAAGAAATAAAAAGAATTATGTGGAAGATTTCCGAAACAAAGTCTGTAAATAAGATGAACTTAATTTCATGGCGAGGAAAGAGGAAATATCCTAGTGTGTACAAAGTTGGAGAAGTAGGAGCCAATACTTTAGCATAGTGTACCTGGTAAGAGTACAGTGATGGTAGTAGTGGTGGTGATAGTAGTAATAGTAGTAATATTCCCATTTAATAATGGGAGATGAATGGCTGGACACTTACACTAACTTGCTCTAAGTCATAAAGCATGTTACTGGCACAGCTAGGAGTGGTATTTTGGGAACACTTTACATCATGAAACACTAAAGCTGTATGTTTTTTCAATACATGCCAGGACTCCTAGGAACTTCTTGGACTACAATGAGTAGAAACTAAAATATATGCTTAAAAGGCCTGCTTCATAAATATTGCAAATGACTGGACAAGGAGCCTTCTTATTCCCCTACTGCAGGCAATCAGAGTATTTAAAAGGAAAAAAAAGAATCATTAGCAATGTTTCCCGAGGGAGAATATAGACTTCAAGCTTGTGCCAGAATTCCACATTATTACCTGAATTCAGAGATTATGGGTGTGTTTTGCCCACACCCTGCATTTTTGAGAACACAGGCCCTGCTGTTATGTAAGAAGATAAAGTGACTCGTCTCTTCATGAGAGAGCCTTTATTCTGATCCATAATATATTTCTTTTCCTTTTTTAAAAGATTTTATTTATTTATTCATGAGAGACCAGAGAGAGAGGCAGAGACACAGAAGCAGGTTCCCTGTAGGGAGCCCGATGACGGACTTGATCCCAGGACCCCAGGATCACGACCTGAGCCAAAGGCACACGCTCAACCACTGAGCCACCCAGGTGGCCCCATAATATGTATTTCTTAAATGTGCTTACCTTAGCCATGCTGACAGATGTATCACTCAGATGGACACACATCTATGCATCTTGATGGCTGCCCACTCCTGTAAATGCTAGCTCTTACACAAGACAGGAAAACCACTTGGAGTGACTGGTCTACTTGTTTTCATCATCTACAGAACCATAGAATGGGGAGGACTCAAAATAGAGGAGTAACTGGTTTTAAATACAATATGCTTTTTGCCCCAGACCACAGCCAAGAAGAGCCCATGCACCACGTTACAGTATGGGCCTTTGTTAAGACTTCTATTTCCCACCTGTATTTCTTTTTCTTTTTCCAACAACAGTCTGTCTCTGTGCCAGCTCTAAATAACCATAAATTTTGTTCTTATAAACCTTAATGAATGCCTGGCCAAGATGCTGTAACTATTGGCTTCTACGTTGGAGCATAAATGGAAAGGAAAAAAAAAAAAGTGTGCACAGTGAAAAACTGGATAAAATGGAAAAAAGATCACAGCAAACCCAAAGTCGCAATTTGCCTTTAATGTGAAGGAGGCCTTGTTTTCACGGTGTGGCAGCTTTCAGGGGTTTTAATCTCAAAGTGGCTGATCAATTTAAGGTAAGTGGCAGGCATTTGGCCTGGTTCCCAGGCTTGGCTTTGCTGCTCTGAGAAAAGAAAGGATTCAGTCAGACACACAGACAACAGGCATCATCGGCGGCTCCCACATTCCAAGCATTTTAACACAGATTAGGTTGGCATGATTCTACTGTTTACTGAAATCTCCTAGGTGTTGCATTTTTCCCTCTCCTTGCGTGGTTATCCGAGATGGTTTTCCCAGGTCAGGACCTTCATATGCCAAATAGCTGGCAGGGCTGTGAAGGGAAAAAGAAGAGCATGGGTCAAGACTTCTGATTCAAACGCTATTTCACTTGCTCCCTGCAAAATCTGAGACTTCAGACAGCAGGTAATTGAGCACTGAACTTTTTGCCTTAGGCATACATCGAGACAGGAACTGTTTTACATGCATTCCTGAGAGGGGGGGGGGGAACGAAGATAATTTCTTTAACAAGGACAAACTTAATTCAGCTAGAAATGCCCAATGGATTAACAGGGTGATTTGTGGTTATTTTCTCTTCAGATTTTATAAGCCTGAGCCTTTTATATACATGGAGCAATATGGCAACCGATACATTCCATGTTTTAAATTAACATTTTCACATGAAATGTTCTTTACTTTTTCAAAGCAGTTAATATTAAAAGAGCTCGATGGATCCCTTACCATTATCTCATGTTTTTATTTTAGCCAAAGGGAATTTTCTTAATCCACTTGATCTGAGTTAAATAAAATAGGCATTCAATTGATCCAACCAAAAAAAAAAAAAAATGTTAGTTGTCTTTCATGTACTTTTTTTTGGCTATATTATGCCTTATGGAAATTTTATATTTTAAAATATATTTTCACAGTTTCTAAAAATACTTTATCTCACCTTAATATAGTCAACGCTTTTCCTTTAATCATCCTCATGACAGATTTCCTCATTTTTTTCTAAGAATTCTATTAAAATAAATAAGATGTATTTCAAAAATAATTTTCCAACCATTAAACTTTTCTTTCTTTCTTTCTTTCTTTTTAAAGATCTTATTTATTTATTTGGGAGAAAGGGTGAATGAGAGAAAGCACAAGTGGTGGAAGGAGAGGGAGAAGTGGACTCCCCTGCTGAGCAGGGAGCCTGGCAAAGAGCTCCATCCCAGGACCTGGGAATCATGCCCCGAGCCAAAGGCAGATGCTCAATGGACTGAGCCACCAAGGCACACCATTATTAAACTTTTCAAAGGCAATGTCAAAATTATTATACTTAACATACCTGCTTAACATTTCAAAAATTTACATTGACAAAATTCTTCCAAAATCAACATTTTTGCAGTTGAGTAATTATATTAAGAATGTGTCTAGGAGGGCTGCATGTATTTTATGCATTTATTTTAATTTGTTATTATATGTGCAAGTGTGATTTTAAAAATCAATATGGGATTCTTCACGGATTAGAGGAAAAAAAGAGATAAATGGGATGCCTGGAACTGCAGCAGCCATCTTGCAACCATGAAGAGAGCTAGCCCAAGACACCAAGCTGGCATACTGAGGGTGGCAGGCAGGGAAGATGAAGAGACCATGGCTCTCAATTATGTCATTGAGCTGCAGAATCAATGATCCTGAAAATTGAGACTTCATCTTATATAAGATAATAAATTCCCTTTCATTCACTTACCAATATTTGTTGAGCACCTACCATGTGCGATACTCTAGGCACCCTGTCCTAGATGCTTGAATATCTCAGTGAACAAAATACATGAGAGCCCTGCCTTGTGGAACTAACATTCTAGTCAAGAAATATATTAAAATAAAAACATAAATAAGAAAGTTCTACCGTATGTTGCAAAGCAGTAAGTGAATAAAATGTAAAAGTCGAGCATAGTAAAAAGGAGACAGGTGTTGGTGTTGAATAAAGTGAAAGTTGGCCAGCCTCACTGAGGAAGTGAGATTTGAGCAAATACTTGAAGGAAATGAAGAAATTATTCTTTAAGCCAGTGAGAAGTAGGTTATTTGGTTTTTAATTTTTCTTATTATTAAAAACCCTCTAAATGAGAAGGTGGGCCAAGATATATGGATTCTTGGAAGATATCTAATGCCAGTTCCACTCAATTCTCCCAAATCCCTGTGAGCCAGAACATGTCTTTCTTTGTTTAAGTTTGGGTTGGGTTTCTGTCTCTTGCCACTGAAAGAGATAGGCTAGTAAATTTAAGTTGGTCACAAATAAACTAGTTCTGGTTCCACGGAGAAGTCCAAATAGATACTGGTCCGTGATTCCATCCTCTATGTCATGAGCTTGCTTTTCCATACTGGGGATGTCTAGGCATCCATAAAAAACATGACTTAGTTATCCAGACAGAGTGCTATTGATGAAAGAAGAAATAAGTCAGTGGCAGAAAACAGAGAGCTTGTAAATAACTCCAATAAATGTAGTTAACTGACCTTTGACAAGCAACAAGGCAATACAATAGAGAAAAGACAGTCTCTTCATCGAATGGTGCTGGAACAACTGGACATCATATGCAAGAAAAGTAAATCTAGACACAGATATTATAGCCTTTACAGAAATCAACTGATAATCACAGAGGTAAATATAAAACAAAAAAACTACAAAATTCCTAGAAGATGACATAGGAGAAAACCTAAATGACCTTGAGTTTGTCAATGGCTTTTTACAGAGTCATTATCCATAGGGGGAAAAAAAGGTAATGTAGACTTCATTAAAATTAAAAACTTCTGCTCTATGAGAGACAATGTCAAGAGAATGAGAAGACCAGCCACAGACTGGGATAAAATATTTGCAAAAGACACATCTGATAAAGAGTTGTTATGCAAAATACACAAAAACTCTTAAAAGTCAACAATAAGAAAACAAACAACTTAATTTAAAAATGAGCCAGGAGCACCAGGGTGGCTCAATCAGTTAAGCATCTATTCCTGATTTCAGCTCAGGGCGTGATCTCAGGGGTGTGAGATGGAGCCCCACACTGGGCTCTCATTTGCCTATGCTCTTTCTCCAACAAACAAACAAACAATGAGCCAATGACCCTAACAGACACCTCGCCAAAGAATATACACAGCTGAAAAGTGAACGTATAAAAAGATGCTCAACAACACATGTCATCAAGACAATGCAAATTAAAATAGCAATGAGGGGCACCATCTGTCTTCAACTCTGGTGATGATCTCCAGATCCTGAGATCTAGCCCCTCATTGGGTTCCCTGCTCAGCAGGGAGTCTGCTTCTCCCTCTCCTCCCTGCTCATGCTCTCTCTTGCTATTTCTGTCACTGTCTCTGTCTCTCAAACAAATAAATAAAACCTTTAAAAAATAAAAATAAAATGGCAATGAGCTACCACTACACAACAATTTGAATAGTCAAAATCCAGAATATGGATGATACCAAATGCTGGCAAAGATAAGGAGCAATAGGAACTCTCACTTATTGCAAAATAGTGCAGCCACTTTGGAAAACAATCTGGTGGTTTCATGCAAAACTAAGCATACTCTTATCATATGATCCAGCTATTACAAAGGAATTGAAAATTTATGCCTACACAAAAACCTATACACACATGTTCGTAGAAACTTTGTGTTCATAATTGCCAAAACTTGGAAGCCACCAAGTTGTCTTTCAGGAGGTTAATGGTTAAATAAACTATGATACATCCGGTCAATGGAATATTATTGAGTGCTAAAAAGAAACGAAGACATGGAAGAACCTTAAATGCATATTAGTGAGTGAAGAGGTAAGTCTGAAAAGGCTATACACCAGATGATTACACCAATATGACATTCTGGAAAAGCAAAACTATGGAGACAGTAATAAGATCAGCAGTTGGGGAGAAATGAAGAGGTGGAGCACAGGGGATTTTTAGGGCAGTGAAACTATTCTAAGTGATACTGTAATGGTTGATAAGTAACATTATGCATTTGTCAAAACCAAAAAAAGTATACAACACTTTTACAGGGTTCACACTTTCTCACAGTGATGAACCCTTATGTAAACTATGGACTTTAGTTAATAATACATTAGAATTGGTTCATCAGTTGTAACAAATGCACCTCACCAATGCAAGATGTTAATATTAGGGGGAACTGGGGAGGGGGAAGAAATATATGTTCTTTCTGTTCATTTTTCTGTAAACCTAAAACTGCTTTTAAAAAATAAAGTCTATTAAGGTGCCTGGCTGGCTCAGTTGGTAGAGTATGCAGTTCTTGATCTTAGGGCTTTGAGCTCAAGCCCCACATTGGGTATAGAGATTACTTAAAAATATATAATAAAAAAATAATAAAGTCTTTTTTTAAAGCACAAAATGTAACAGGAAAGATTAACCATACAGACTTCTTACAATTTAAAACGTCTTTTCATGGAACTCCTGAATGGCTCAATGTTGGACATCCGACTCTCAATTCTGGCTCAGGTTATGATCTTGGGGTCATGGGATCAAGTCCCACTGGACACAGTCTGCTTGTTCTTCTCCCTCTGCTCCTCCCCAACTCTCTCTCTCTCTCTCAAACGAATAAATAAAATCTTTAAAAAAATAAAACCTCTATTCATCAAAATATACCATTAAGAGAATGAAAAGACAAGAAGTAATGTGGGATAAGACATTTTACATGGATAAATCATACAAAGGACTATTTCTAGACCATATAAAGATCTCTTATAAATTAATAAGAAAAAATTGACAGACTCAATTATTTTTAAGAAAGGATAAAAGACATGAATAGATTTTTTACAAATGAAAACATCCAAATGGCCAATGACCATGAAAATATGCTCAACATCATTAGTTATCAGGAAAATGCAAGTTGAAAATAAAACAAGGTATCTCTACACACACTCCAGAATGGCGAAATTTTAAAAGGTTGACAATACCAAGTATTAGAGAAGATATAGACTGCCAGAAACTCTTAAAATGCTATGCAAACTGGCAAAACTACTTTGGGAATTTTGTTGCCAAGAAAGGTAAGCATACATACACCTACTCTATAACTCAGCAATTCAACCTCTAGGTGTAAATCCAAAAAAAATGCATACATATGTGCACAAAAAATACTACAAGAATATTGGTAGTACATTATTCTTAATAGAATCAAATGAGAGGGTACCCAAATGCCCATTAACAATGGAATGGGTAAATAAAGTATATGCATAACACAATACAGTAGTGAGTTTGTGTTACACATATTTCTATGTGTAACAACATGGTTGAATTTCAAAGATATAACATTTAGCAACAAAAAGAGTACATACCATATAATCTGGTTTATTTAAAGTTCAAAAACAGGCAAACTAATTTATGGCAAGAGAAATCTGTGTAGTAGTTACCTTTGGAGATGGGACACAAAGTAGGCCTTTGTAAAGTTGGTAATGATTAATATCTTGCTTTGTGCAATAATCAAGCTGTATACTTAAGATTTGTGCCCTTTCAAGTCAATATGTTAAATTTAAATAAGTAAAACTAAAGATACATGGTTGCCTAAATCAACCAACCATAAATTAAAGCCATGAGCCATAAAAATTCCTAGGTTACATTTAATCCTACCATTGCAATAAAGAAAGAATTATTTCTTCTACATTACCATTCAGATGGGGTCACTATATGTGAATCTTGAAACTAAGACTCCAAGCTATCATTCCTGACTCTCTGGTAAACGGCAAGAATTTCCTCACACCAAAATTCACTCTACTATAGACACTCCAATATTACTCTGATGCCCAACAAATTATTAATAATAATAGCTAACATTTTAAGGACTCTTACTATGTGTCAGCACCATACTGAGTGCTTGCATGTATATTTATTTGCATGCATATATATTTAAGTCTGTCATTAACCCTAAGAGACAGGTATTACTAAGCTACTTTACAGATGAAAAAATAGGTTAAGAAAACGTAATAAATGTTCCTCAGGTCATTGAATCAGTCAACATCCTTAGTTACATTTAAAAGCAACCAAAAGTTCAGTTGAAGCAAAAAAGAATGTATTGAAAGGTCATTGTGGGGTACCTGTGTGGCTCTGTCAGTTGGGTGTCTGCCTTTGGCTCAGGTTGTCATCCCAGGGTCTTGGGATTGAGCCCTGCATTGGGCTCCCTGTTTAACAGGGAACCTGCTTCTCCTTCTGCTGCTCTCCCTGCTTGTGCTGTCTCTGACAAATAAATAAATAAAATCTTCAAAAATAAATTTAAAAATAAATAAACAAAAGGTCACTGCATAACTCCCAGAATTGCCAGGATGGTGAGTTGAGGCCTCTGCAGTCATGAACCATGTCCCAAATCAAGACATTGAAAGTTAATGCCCAGCACTGGACAGGATGATCCACTCTGCCAGCAGAAACTCAGACACAGGCATCACCAGAACTGCCACCGCTCTGCAGGGCATCACCAGAACTGCCACTGTTGCACCAACGAGGATGACTCAGTTTTCACTGCACCAATCACATTAAGAGCACACAATTCATGTCCTAGGGCAAAAAGGAATGGTATGTGCACATTTCTAAAATCAGAAGTGCAGGGGTTCTGGCAAGCAGGGATCTGAACCCAGTTGGATTGCCTCCAAAACCCAGGTCCTCAACTCCTATGCTAGGCTGTCTCCACTTGTGTGATGTTACTTTACCATTTGAAGAACCACATGAGGCGAGCAAGTATGAAAACCTCCAACAACACTTCATGCCACCATACCATGTAGGTCAGAAAGCTTCAACAATCTCTTGCTTGACTAATTCAGAAAGACAGAATAAAACTACTCATATGTAAATTGAGCCTCTAAAATCAAATGCTTCACTAAAGGCAGGCACAGAGGACCTGGTAGGACAGCTCATCAAGACCCACCAGGCACCATGTGAGACCATGTGGCCACATGCTGACTCAGATTGGTGGTGGAGAAGGCGGGCCACTTCTGAGTCACCAAGACCACATCCTGCCCCTCCCTCATTTATTCCCCTGGAAGCTGCCCATCAGTCTTCTTGCTGAGCTCTCCACCCAGGCATGAGGCTCAGGTATTTGTAGCACATGTCTATGAAGCTCAGAAGTCCCATTTTCCAGGAACATTTGGCCCTGGTTCTGTCAGGGGCGTCTGGGTGTGAAGTTGGCTATGACTAAGTGTGAAACTGAGAGTCCGCATGAAGACTCTGGGCTAGATTTTAATCCTTTCTTATTTTTCACTGTGTTGTGGCAGGCACAACATAACTAACATTGCATATATTTGTGTTCTCCCTGAAAATTGTGCCCTAGATGCGTATTCATTATAGCCAGAGACGAAGCAGGCATTTCATCCTGTTCTGATTCATCTTAGAAAAATGTGTGGTAAGCAATTCAAAATTCTCCCCCTATCTACTTTCAAATAAAGAACAAGAGGAAAAGTCTTCTTCATTTTTTTTTCTTTTTTGGTACAGGCAATTTAGTAAAATTTGTATCTGTTGGGGCTTTTTTTTTGTCTTGTTTTGTTTGAGGTTTTTTGGCTTCCACTGAGGACAGTAGTAGGAGTAGGATAACAAAAGCTGAGGTACTCAGTAAATGGAGAGATGTGAATGTGGAGGAGTCTGACCTTTATTCTGTAGGCAGGAAGTAATTCATACAGGTCTTTTTAATCTAATTTATTTTTAACAATTTTTAAGTCAAATACAAACAAACAGAAAAGTAAATTTAATTTAGAAAATGATAAAGCAAAATCTGTGCAAGTACCACAAGTGACAGGATGAAGGTGGTAGCTAAACAGTTGACCCTCAAACAATGTAGGGGTTGGGGTGCTGACCACCTTCCCTCAAGCCCTCAATCCCCGCACAGCCAAAAAATCCAAGTATAACTTTTGACTCCCCAAAACCTTAACTACTAAGGTTAGATTCTGTTGACTAAAAGCCTTACCAACAGCAGTCAATTAACATATATTTTGTATGTTATATGTATTATATAGAGTATGCTTACAACAAAGTCAGCTAGAGAAAAGAAAATTAAGAAAATCGCAAGGAAGAGAAAATACATTTATAGGAATGTACTATGTTGAAAAACATCCATATAAAAGAGGACCCAGTCAGTTCAAACCCGTGTTGTTCAAGGGTCAACTGTACTATGGTGGTAATTATTTTGCAATTTATAAGTATATTGAATCAACACATTATATACTTCAAACTATACAATATTACATGTTAATTATATCTCAATAAAGCTGGGGAGAAAAGAGAAATAAGAGATTGTGAGCACTAGAAAATTCCCTAGTGGCATTTAAAAAAATTATAATAGAGACAAAGCATAAAGCATATATGTGAGTTTAACATGCTGTCCCCATCAAGGCCATAAAGTCTAAGATCAACAGCATCCCAAAGGTCTCCTGAATTCACCGCACTAATCACAAGTCTCTTCTTCACTCAGCTAAGGCAATTACTACCCTAATCTGGAATAATCATTTCGTTTCTTTTTTTTTTTTATGGTTTTGCTACCTAGCTATGCATCCCTAAATAACACATTTTAATTTAGCTTTTTTTGAACTTTAAGTAGCATCATACTTTGTTTTCTTTGTTTTTTGCTTCTTTTACTTAAGAATATTTTTTGAGCCATCCATGTTAATGTTTGTACTCTATAGTCCATTCACTTTCTTTATTGTAAATATTCCATTGCATGAGTATATCACAAATTGTTTATCCATGTTATATTAGTTAGACATTTGGGTTGTTTCCAGCTTGAGGCTGTTACAAACAATGCTGTGGTATATTTGTATGTGTGTGTGTGTGTGTGTGTGCATGTGTGTAAGAGAAAAAAGAGGATTAGGAAGATCTATCTAGCAGTAGTGTGTAAGTTGAACTCAGATAAAGAAGGATCAGGGAATTCAGTAGGGTTCATCAGTCATACAAGACTAACACTGAAACTTAGTGATTAACAGAGTGAATAAGAGACAATAGATTCATAGGAGTAGTTCACCAAGTAAAAGTTATACTTTTTTAAAATTTAACTTTAAAAATGTAAATCTTTTTACCTTTTATTTTCTTAATTCTTAGTGAGTTTGAGCATATTCTTACATTTTTCCATCAGACTATTGTATTTTGTATATGAATTTCCTATTCATATCTTTTGCCCATTTTTCTATCAGCTGTTTCTTGACTTTCTTGTTGATTTGGGGGAACTCAATAAATTTTGAATATTAATACTTTTATTATCTATATTGTAAATATATCTACCTATCTATTGTCTTTATGTTCACAGTGTCTTTTGCTATACATATATATTTTAATTTTTGATGTATTCACTTGGCTAGGATACAGTATCTAGTTATTCAATCAAATACTAATCTTGGGTTTGCTGTAAAGGTATTTTTCAGATGTAATTAAAACCCCTAATCAGTTGACTTTAGGTAAAGAAGATTATCCTGGATTATCTGGGTGAGCCTGATTCAATCAGATGAAAAGACTTAGAAACAGAACTGACGCTGTTCCCAAAAGAAGATATGGTTCCAACCTACTTATGATATTCCCTTTCTGAAGACCTGCCCTGCTCATTTCAGACTTTCTTAACCAGCCCCAACAATCACACAGACCTATGTATCATCTATCTATCTATCTATCTATCTATCTAATATTTTTATTTATTTATTTTCCCTATTGGCTCTGCTTCTCAGGTTGAACCCTGACTGATATAGTATAATATTTTTACATAGCCAGTCTACCATTCTTCTGATTTATAGCATCCTGATTTCATATCTTGCTAAGGTAGGTTTTATACAAAGATGTATGCAAATCATGTCCATGCAGCATTGGCAGTAATGGCTAAAAACTGAAAAGTTCTCCTTCATTCCCCTTGACGATACCTTTCTCATCTAAAGACACCTATTGTCAATAAGGGAGGGGGGATATATTTTACTGGCCTACATTTTAAAATTTTTTTTATTTTAACTACATTCAATTAATTAACATATTGCATATTATCAGTTTCAGAGGTAGAGTTCAGTGATTAATCAGTTATATATAACACCAGTACTGATTATATCAGGTGCCCTTCTTAATTTCCATCACCAAATTTCCCATTCCCCTATTCCCCACCCCTTTAGTAACCCTCAGCTTGCTTGCTATAGTCAAGAATCCCTATGGTTCATCCTCCTCTCTGATTTCATCTTGTTTTATTTTTCTCTCCCTTCATTTTTGCTCCTCTGTTTTGTTTCTTAAATTCCACATAGAGTGAAATCATATGATAATCATTTTTCTCTGATTGACTTATTTTGCTTGGCATAATGCCCTCTAGTTCCATCCATATCATTGCAAATGGCAAGATTTCTTTCTCTCAAGATTTCTTTGCATAGGAGTGCAAAGATACAGATGCAGTGAAACACTGGGACACCTGCACCCCAATGTTCATAGCAGCCATGTCCACAATAGCCAAACTGTGGAAGGAGCCTCGGTGTCCATTGACAGATGAATGGTTAAAGAAGATATGGTGTGTGTGTGTGTGTGTGTGTGTATATATATATATATATATATATATATATATATATATATATACCTTAGAGAAATCTAAGAATCACTGACTTACTTCACTCAGCATAATACCCTCCAGTTCCATCCATGTGGAAGCAAATGGTGGGTATTCATCCTTTCTAATATAATATTAGCCATTAGAAAGGATGAATACCCACCATTTGCTCCCACATGGATGGAACTGGAGGGTATTATGCTGAGTGAAGTAAGTCAGTTGGAGAAGGACGATCATCATATGGTTTCACTCATAGGAGGAATATAAGAAATAGTGAAAGGGATAATAGGGGAAAGGGGACAAAATGGGTGGGAAAAATTAGAGAGGGTGACAAAACATGAGAGACTCAACTCTGGGAAACAAACAAAGGGTAGTAGAAGAGGAGCGGGTGGAGGGATGGGGTGACTTGGGGACAGGCACAGAGGAGGGCACTTGATGGGATGAGCACTGGGTGTTATACTACATGTTGGCAAATTGAACTTCAATAAAAAAATAACAATAAATAAATAAACAAACAAACAAACATGGGGGTGCATGTGCCCCATTGAATCACTATGTTATCTCCTTTGAATAAATACCTAGTAGTGCAATTACTGGGTGGTAGGGTAGCTCTACTTTTAACTTTTTGAGGAAACCATACTGTTTTCCTGGCCTGCTTTTTATGTAAAACCTAATAGTCTGTGTGTGTGTGTGGGGGGGGGGGTATGTGTAGGGGTGTAAAAGTCTACAAAGTTTCCCAGAAGAATATATCCTAATTTAATGAAAATAATTATCTGTAGATGGGGAAGGGTTGGTAGAGACAAATGAAAGAGGACTTTTAGGGCTTTTGTACTTTTGATTGTCTAAATCTTATACAATGAGAATCTATTTTTATTTAATTTGGGTCTTTTTTTTACCATCTTAATTTATAAGTACAGTTCAATGCTGTTAAATAAATACACACAGTGATTATTTCAAAGGGCAAAAAATACTTCACAAAAGTTATCAACAATGACTGCAATATTTTAACGTTCAGTGACCAGGAAATGACTTCATTGAGATAAATAAATATGCCAAAAGCAAGACGGTTTATTACAAGCATTACAACTTCAAAGTCTTTAAATACCTGGCTTATGTAGAAGAGAAGATAAAAGAAATGTTGAGTGTGGTGTCTACCTAGGGTGCACACTCTTGGCCTAAATTTCAAAAGC
This sequence comes from Vulpes lagopus, assembly GCF_018345385.1. Lineage (NCBI taxonomy): Eukaryota > Metazoa > Chordata > Mammalia > Carnivora > Canidae > Vulpes > Vulpes lagopus. Next base: position 18,201,697 of record NC_054836.1, on the reverse strand, counting down.
ATATATAGTCCAAATAAAACATACCTCCAAGCCAAATTTGCCTTATAAGCCATATGTATATCACCTTTGCAACTGTGTAGGAAAAAATGAGGTTGCTTTAAAACCAAGAGTGATAGAATTTGAGCCTTAGAGAAACCTAAGAATCACAGAAAACTATGACTCTAGAAAAAACATTTGTCATGTTTTTAAATTTGAGTTGAGATGGTACAAGAATGGATAGTAGCCTGAGAATACAACGTTGGCTCAACAGCCAACAATCAAGTAATGTAGGTTGAAAGATGTTGGTAGAGTATGAGGATCCTAGGTTTTCCTCATTCCATGAATACACTATATACCTGTCAAATAATCCTAAATACCCAGTAACTTACCTGAAAACTGGCAAACAAACGTCACAACTAAAAGTAGAAAAAAGACCCACATCAAAGAAGGTAGGAAGTATGGAGATGTAATTTGGGAGAAAAATAGTTCATAGCCACTGCAGAGAGGATGGAGCCACAATCACAGAGAAGGACAAGAGACAGACTAGCACACAGAGGGGCACATAGAGAAAACAAATCTGCATAGCAATTGGCTTGGAAAGCAAGAGGAAATGAATTTTTTTATTTCTCGCAACCAAAAGAGCTTAAAGCCTGGAGTTTTAAAGATCAGTGGACATGGCTGGGATACAGCCCAGAGGGCATTGCACTGATCTTGGAGAGAAGCCAGGCAAACAACCAGTAGACATACAGTGTGCATACAGCATACAGTGTGCCCCACCTGGCACATATATTGGGGAGGTTATTTGATCATCTTGCAGTGCATTCCAGGGAGACAGCATTCACAGAGAGACCCTTCCAGGAGCAAAAGTACTGTCCAGTGCCATTTTCCTCTCTGGCCCCTCAGCGTAAGCACCAGGCCATCTGCAAGAACCAGCACAGCACCAACACTTATTACCTAACTTGCTTACACTAAGTCCTGCCCCTCCACACCATGGTGGAACTGCCTCTCTTAGTCATGTTTGCCTCAGTAACAGCACAAAAAGCCCCCTCCTGCAGAAGATCAACCCAAACCCCTGCTCATACTATGTCTCCCAACCCAGGAGTTATGTAAAGCTTTGGTTCTGGTGGTGGTGGTGACAGGTCTCATTTCATAAGCAGAGAACACCTAGTTAAAATATGCCACATTCAGGCCAGGGACCAAACACTGCCCACAAAAGGCAAAGAGAGCCTCTGCAGACAAATTGCCTGAAGGATAAAGTGGTCAAGACAAAATAGCAGAGCACACACAGCATACATTGGAGATACTCCTGAAAACACCAAGCCCTTAAGAACAGGAGACACCACGTGACAGGACACTACAGTATTTCTTCTTAATAAGACCATTACCCTCAAGAACAGAGACATAGCTGACTTCCTAACACAGAAATAGACATAGCGACTTAGACAAAATGGAAGACAGAGAAATTTATCAAGAACAGAGACATAGCTAACTTCCTAACACAGAGAAATAGGCATAGAGACTTAGATAAAATGAGAAGACAGAGAAATGTATCTCAAATGAAAGAATAGGACAAGGCTACAGCCAGGCATATAAGCAAAACAGCTATGAACAACATGTCTTATAGAGAAATCAAGGTAATGATCATAAGGATACTCATTGGAATTGAGAAAAGAGTGGAAGACATGAGTGAGACCCTTAATACAGAGATAAGGAAAAACATAACAGAGATAAAGGGCTCAATAAATGAAATGAGAAACATGCTTGATGGCATGAACAGCAAGATTTCTATCCGCAGATGAATGAATTAGTGAACTAGAAGATAAGGTAAAGGAAACTAACAAAGCTGAACAAAAGAGAGAAAAAAGAATTATGCAAAGCAAGATTAAATTTAGGGAACTTAGGAACTCCATCAAACATAATAACATTCATATTATAGGAGTCCCAGAAGAAGAAGAGAGAAAAAGGGACAGAAAATTTATTTGAAGAAATAATAGCTAAAAATTTCCCTAATCTGAGAAAGAAAATAGATATCCAGATCCAGGAGGCACAGAGAACTATCATCAAAATCAACAAAAGCAGAAGTACACCAATTACAATTACATATTTAAATTAAATTAGCAGAATATAGAGATAAAGAAAACAATTTTAAAGCAGCAAGATAAAAGAAGATAGTAACTTCCAAGGGAAAACCCATAAGGCTAGAAAGAGATTTTTTAGCAGAAACTTTCCAAGCCAGAAGGGAATGGCATGATTACTCAAAGTGCTCAGCAGGAAAAGTCTGCAGCCAAGAATATTCTATCCAGCAGGGTTATCATTCAGAACAGGAGAGAGAGTTCCCAGACAAACAAAACTAAAGGAGTTCATGACCACTAAACCAACTGAGCAAGAAATATTAAAGGGAACTCTGAGTGGGAAGAAGAAACCAATAGTGTCCATATAAAGGTAAAAGACACAAAAGCAGTAAAAACAAATATTTCTATTAAAAGAAATCAAAGAACTCACAAAATAAAAGGATATAAAATATAAAAACATATTACTAAAATGTGGGGAAGAGAGGAGTAAAGAATGGATTCAAATCTAAATAACTATCAAATTAATATAGACTCCCTAATGCAAGTAGAGGTCATATACAAACCTAAACGTAACCATAGATAAGAATAAAGAGAAAGAAATCCAAATATATTACTAAGGAAAATCAGCAAACCTTGAAAGAGAAAAAGATAAGAAGGGATCAGATAAAAATCTTTGGAAACAACCACAAAACAAATAATAAAATGACAACAAATACATTTCTTATCAACTAATTACTTTGAATGTAAATGGACCAAATGCTCCAGCCAAAAGACACAGCATTACAAAATGGATAAAAAAATAAGAACCATCTATATGCTGCTTACAAGACAGACATTTTAGACCCAAGGACACTTGCAGATTGAGAGTTAGGGGATGGAGAATCATCTATCATGCAAATGGCAAAGGAAAGCCAGAGTAGCAATACTTATATTGGATAAAATAGACTTTAAAACAAAGAGTAACAAAAGACGAAGAAGGGCACTATATAATAACAAAGAGGACAATTCAACAAGATTTCACAGTTGCAAATATTTATGTACCCAGCATAGGGACACCCAAATACATAAAACAGCTAATAACAAAAAGGGACTAAATAATAATATGATAATAGTATGAGACTTTAGCACCCCACTTACATCAATAGAGAGACTATCTAAAAAAACCAAAAAGGAAACAATGGCTTTGAATGACACACTGGAACAGATGGATTAACACTGAACAGATATCTTCAGATCATTCCATCCTAAAACAACAGAATACACATTCTTTTCAAGTACACATGGAACATTCTCCAGAATAGACTGCATACTAGCCCACAAAAAAAAAAAAAAAAAAAAAAAAAAAAAACTTTAACAAATTCAAGAAGATTAAAGCCATACCATGCTTTTTTTTTTTTTTTAACCAAGCTTCTTTTCTAGTCACCAAACCTATGAAATTAGAGTACAACCCCATTCACACACAGGAAAAATATGGAAAGACCACAAATACATGAACTTACTACTAAATAATGATTGAGTCAACCATAAAATAAAACGTGAAATAAAAATTATGTAGAAACAAATGAAAATGAAAACAAAACAGTCAAAAATCTTTGGGATATAGCAAAAGTGATTCTAAGTGGAAAGTTTATCCCAATACAGGCCTACCTCAAGAAGAAGAAAAAAATCTATTTTAAATAAACAACCTAATCTTATACCTAAAGAAGCTAGAAAAATAACAACAAACAAAACCTAAAACCAGCAAAAGGAAGGAAATCATAAAGATTAGAACAGAAATAAATGATACAGAAACTAAAAAGAGAATGGAACAGATCAATGAAACCAAGAGCTGGGTCTTTGAAAAAAATCAATAAAATTGATAAACCTCTAGCCAGGCTTATCAAGAGAAAAAAAAAAAAGGACTCGAATAAATAAAATCACAAATAAGAGAGGAGAGTAGCAGTGTAAAGAAGAGGCAAGAACGACCCCCGGACCAGCCAAAGCCTGCGAGCCGCTGCATCCCTGCGTCCAGCGCTTACGTCCTGCTACCGTCACCGCCATGCCCAAGAGAAGGGGATGCTGAAGGGGATGCTAAAGGAGATAAAGCCAAGGTGAAGGATGAGCCACAGAGAAGATCTGCAGGGTTATCTGCTAAATCTGCTCCTCCAAAGCCAGAGCCCAAGCCTAAAAAGGCCCCTGCAAAGAAGGGAGAGAAGGTACCCAAAGGGAAAGAGGGGAAAGCTGATGCTGGCAAGGGTGGAAAGAAAACCCTGCAGAGAATGGAGATGCCAAAATAGACCAGGCACAGAAAGCTGATGATGCTGGAGATGCCAAGTGAAGTGTGTGCATTTTTGATAACTCTGCACTTCTGGTGACTGTACAGTTTGAAATACTATTTTTTATCAAGTTTTATAAAAATGCAGAATTGTGTTTACTTTTTTTTTAAGCTATGTTGTTAGTACACAGAACACTTCATTGTTGTTTTGGGGGAAGGGCATATGTCACTAATAGAATATCTCCGAAGCTAGATTGATAACAAGGGAAAAAACACCTTTCCCTTCTAGTTTTGAGAAACTTCCTCTTGGCTCCCACGAGGAGGGATTCCTTGATATTGACACACATGAGCCACCTTGGTGGTGTGGAAAAACAAGAATTCATTTTTTTATGTCCTCTTCTCCCCCTCTTTGCTTCAACATAGACTTGACTCCCTTAAGCCCAGAGACCTGTTGGAACCTGACCCCAAGAAATGGTTCCTAATATGTCAGGCAACCTGGACTTTACAGTGTCACCACTGAGATGGTGTCCCTCAAAAGAGTCTTTTAAGCTTGTGGATCTTCAGATTGATAATTCTGCCATTTTCATTTCATTTCCTGAAAGTCAGGGTCAGCTTGTGAAAAGTTGTTAAACAACATGCTAAATGTGAACTGTCAACCCTTACACTAAACTTTCCCTGTTCAGAGCATCACATGAAGACTTCACTGGGTTTTATAGTGGCTTTCTGATTTTGGTAGTCCATTGAAGAAGGGAGTTTAAAAGTTGTTGTATACTATTAACGATCGTCTGCCCATGTTCTGCCTGAAATACCATGATTGTTTATGAAAAGTATCTTTAATAAAGCTGGATACAGTTTGGCTTGAAAAAAAAAAAAACAAATAAGAGAGGAGAAATAACAACCCACACCACAGAAATACAATTATAAGAGAATATTATGAAAAACTATATACCAACTAATTGGACAACCTGCAAGAAATGAATAAATTCCGAGAAACATATAAACTACCAAAACTGAAACAGGAAGAAATGGAATATTTGAGCAGACTCAGAACCAGTAAAGAAATTGAATCAGTAATGAAAAAAACTCCCAATAAGGACACCTGGGTGGCTCAGCGGTTGAGTGTCTGCCTTCGGCTCAGGACCTGATGCTGGGATTCCAGGATCAAGTCCCACATCAGGCTCTTGCATGGAGTCTGCTTCTCCTCCCTCTGCTTATGTCTCTTCCTCTCTCTCTCTGTCTCTCATGAATAAATAAATAAAATCTCAAAAAAAAAAAAACAAAAAACTCCCAACCAACAAAAGTCTAGGACCAGATGGCTTCCTAGGCAAATTCTACCAAACATTTAAAGAAGAGCTAATACCTATTCTTCTCAAACTATTCCAAAAAATAGAAAAGGAAGAAAAACTTCCAAATTCATTCTATGAGGCCAGAATTCCCTTGATATCCAAAACTGGATAAAGATATCACTAAAAAAGAGAACTACAGGCCAATACCGCTGATGAACATAGATACAAAACTCCTCAACAAAACACTAGCAAAACAAATTCAACAGTATATTTAAAAAATCAGCCATGGGCACCTGGGTGGCTCAGTTGGTTAAGTGTCTGACTCGATTCTAGCTCAGGTCATGATCTTGGGGTAGTAGGATCAAGTCCCATTTCAGGCTCTGTGCTCAGTGTGGAGTCTACATGAGATTCTATCCTTCTCCCTTTGCCCCTCCCCCTGCTCATTCTCTCTCTCTCTCTCTCCCTCTATCTCTCTCTCTCTCATTAAATAAATAATTTTAGGGGATCCCTGGGTGGCTCAGTGGTTTAGCACTGCTTTCAGCCCAGGGCTGGTCCTGGAGTCCTGGGATCGAGTCCCATGTCAGGCTCCCGGCATGGGGCCTGCTTCTCCCTCTGCTTGTGTCTCTGCCCTTCTCTCTGCCTATCGTGAATAAATAATAAAATCTTTTTTAAAAAATAAGTAAGTAATTTTAATGATATTCAAGTGGGGTTTATTCCTGGGTTGCCAGAGGGTTCAATATTTGCAAATCAATCAACATGAAACACTACATTAATAAAAGAAAGAATAAGAACCATATGATCATTTATATAGATGGATAAAAGACATTTGATAAAGTAAAACACCCATTCATGATAAAAACATTCAACAAAGTAGTTTTAGAGGGAACATACCTCAACATAATAAAGGTCATATAGGCAAAACCCACAGCTAATATCATCCTTAATGGGGAAAAAACACTGTTTTTCAGGTCAGGAACAAGACCAAGATATCCATCCACTCACACTACTTTTATTCAACATAGTACTGGAAGTCCTAGATGCAGCAATCAGACAACAAAATAAATAAAAGGCATCCAAATCGGTAAGGAAGATGTAAAACTTTTACTATTTGCAGTATGACATGATGCTCTATATGGAAAACCCTAAAGATTGCCAAAACTGCCAAAACTGATAAATGAATTCAATAAAGCTGCAGGATATTAAATCAATGTACAGAAATCCGTTGCATTTCTATACACCAATAATGGAGGAGCATAAAGAGAAATTAAGAAAACAATCCCATTTACAATTGCACCAAAAATAATATCACAGAATAAACCTAATCAAAGAGGTGAGGGACCTGTACTCTGAAAACCATAAAACACTAATGAAAGAAATTGAAGACAACACAAAGAAATGGAAAGGCATATCATGCTCATAGATGGAAGAACAAATATTGTTAAAATGTCTATACTACCGAAAGCAATCTACACATTTAATGCAATCCCTATCAAAATACCAACAGCACTTTTCACAGAACTAGAACAGACAACTGTAAAATTTGTATGGAGCAAGAAAAGACCTGAATAGCCAAAGAAACCTTGAAAAAGAAAAGCAAAGCTGTAGGCATCACAAAAAAAAAAAAAAATAGTTCCATCTACTATAGCATCAAAAGGATAAAACATTTAGAAATAAACAAAGGAAGTGCAAAACTTGTATTGAGAAAACTATGAAACATCATGAAAGAAACAAAAGACAATGTAAATAAATGAAAAGATGTGTCATTTTCATGGATTAGATAAGATGGATACGCTCATGTCCATTGGCAATATACAGATTCAATTCAATCTTTATCAAAACTCTAAGTGGCTTCTTTACAGATGTTAACAAACTGACCCTGAAATTCATACGGAAATCCTAGCTACCCAGCATAGGCCCCAAAAATCTTGAAATAGAAGAACAAAGTTGGAAGACTGCCATTTGCCAATTTTAAAACTTACTACAAAGCTACAATAAGGAAGATGATATTGGCATAAAGACAGACATATAGGGATGCCTGAGTGGCTCAGTGGTTGCATTGTTGAGTGGCTCAGGTCTGTCTTTGGCTCAGGACATGATCTGGGGTCTTGGGATCAAATCCCACACCGGGCTCCTCACAGGGAGCCTGCTTCTCTCTCTGCCTGTGTCTCTGCCTCTCTCTGTGTGTCTCTCATGAATAAATATATATATTTTTAAATTAGACAGACATATAGATCAATGGAATAGAATTTAGAGTCCAGAAGTAAAGGCTTGCATTCACAATTAATTGCCATGACGATTCAGTGGGGAAAAGACAAAAGGTTCTGAGACAACTGTATATCCACGTGCAAAATAATAAAGTTGGACTTTTGTCTCACATTGTATATAAAAATTAACTCAAAATAGATAAAAAAAATAAAAACAATGAGCCAAAAAATAAATAAAAATACTGAGCCATCCAGGTGCCCCTGAACTGTACACTTTAGTGAAGTGTATAGATATGATTGAGATGGCAGCTTTATCTCAGTAAAGCTTTTGTTTTTTAAAACACAATAAAATTAAGTTAAATTAAAGACTGGATGGCAGAAAAAGTGCCCAGTCATAGCTCTTCGGAGAATGGGGTGAGGTAACTATAAAGGTGCACTGCACTATTGGTGGGCAGGTAGAAGCTGGTTACCTCTTACATCCACGTCTTTATATAAACTCCAGGGAGTTCTCCATTTTCTCCTACAGCCCCCTAATCTCAAATTGAGTTCTGTATAACACGGTTTATCATAATCAAAGTGTTGGACCATTCTCTGGGAGTTTTGGCACACTAGAAGGTTAAATAAGATCATACATAAAAATCAAGGTTCAGGGTGCCTGGGTGGCTCAGTTGGTCAAGCATCTGACACTTGGTTTCTGCTCAGGTCATGATCTCAGGGTCTTGTGTGAGATCCAAACCATGCCCTGCCTCTGCCGTAATGGGCTTTTGCTCAGTGCTGACTCTGCTTGTCCCTCTAACTCCCCCACCCCTACCCCAGCTCATGCGCACACACCCCTTCTCTCTCAAATAAATAGATAAATAAATAAAAATAATAGTAATTAAAAAATCAAGCTTGGGCAGACTTTTGGATAGAGGTACCAGACAAACTTTTCAAAGGCCAAAAAGAAGTCTGAAACAGTGTCAGTCTGTTTATAGCTGTATTTGCAAGCCACACATAGTTTCTACATTCACTTGCCATTGAAAAGACCATTGGTCAATGGCAATGATTGTGTGCCTACTGTATGCCACACACTGTGCCAGGTGCTGGAGACAGATACTGAGTAAAGCAAGTTCTCTGCCTCTGAGAAGTTCCCAGCGTAAAGGGAAGCAAATGATTACATAAGTAATAGATACAGGCTGTAGTGGAAGTCTGGACTAAGCCACTGTGGGAGCAGAGAAGAGGGAACAATTGGCTTTGCATTAGTGAAGCTGAGAAAGCTTCCTGTGATGGTGACCTTCCACCTAGAGAATGAACAACACCAATAAAAGCCTGAATGCCCTCTTGGCATTTTTTTCTCTGCATATAAAATTCTTGTTATGCTATTAAGCCAGTGTTTATATATATATATATATATATATATATATATATATATATATATATATATAAAATTATCTAAAAACGAAGCTGAATTAAATACCAAAAAGGCGCTAAATATAGCTATAAAGCTATTCAAAGAATAAGACATGAGTATGTGGTGAGTTGGTTTTTTGTTTTGTTTTGTTTTTTGTTTTTTGTTTTTTGTTTTTTTGAGTATGTGGTTTGAGACATTTATGGACTTTCTTTATCCTGCATTTTTATAAGAACACAGTTAATTAAGAAAATAATCTATTGTCGACCAGTTCTATTTTGCTTATCAAACAATAGGCTCATTTCTGAATGAAAGACTAAGCTGAACCACAAGATCATTTAATTATAATGCTAGTGGGATGCCTGGGTGGCTCAGTGGTTTAGTGTCTGCCTTGGGTTTAGGGCATAACCCTGGAGTCCTGGGATCGAGTCCGGCATCAGGCTCCCTGCAGGGAGCCTGCTTCTCCCTCTGCCTGTGTCTCTGCCTTTCTCTCTCTCTGTGTCTTTCATGAATAAATAAATAAAATAAAATAAAATAAAATAAAATAAAATAATTATAAGATTAGCAATGACTTCACTACGTAGTCTGTGCTTCCTGACTTCTTTAGGCCTGGCTGGGTTTAATTACTCCTGGTTTAAAATTTTTCTTTTCTTAAAATAGTTTAGTATGATTTTCCACAACTTCCCTTGATAATCTGTTTTTTGTCACCTATGGACAGTCTCACATGTCATCTGTCAAGTGAAACAAAGTGGAGTCTTACTGTGCAATTACTATAAAAACAAGCTGGCAACTCAAAAGAATACTAGCATTGGACTTTTCAAAAGGCTGAATTCCTCAGACATTGAAGCTTATCGGCAAATGGCCTGTGAACAATATTTTGCTGCATCTCTGAATAAGCAAAGTGCTTTTATCTTAATATGATTTGTCAAGAAATTTCCCTACCAAGAAAGATACCCCCACCATGTGATTTCCAGGATGACCATCTCCTGCTGTGATAAAATTGAAATTTCTTCTGTCAGTTTAGTGGGAAAGGGGCAAATATATGATAACAGAAAGATTTTTCTTTCAGGAAGCAGTAAGAAACTACCCCCTCATAGAAGAGAGTTTTCTTGCCTTCCATCCTTGGACTTGGCTGCTAATGTCCTAGGAACAGGCAAAAAAACTCTCTCACCTCCTATGCCTGGTTACACCCCAAATGAGCCAAACAGATTTACGACTTATATTTGTGAGCTCCCTTTGATTTTGTGTAACCAATAGTGTTATGGTTTTGTTAAAACTATGTTTGCTGGTCAAAGGTATGACTTTAATTTCAACTCCTTTCTACTTACTTTCTTAAGATTTAGTTCTTGCTTTAATTTCTTTAAATTTAGTGTTTCAATCACCCCTTCCACCCCCAAGAGGATTGGCTTTGGTATGCTTTAAAAAAACAAAAACAAACCCTGATTATGATTGAAACACAGGATGAACTTTGAAGGTATCCAGAGGTACTTGGAAGTGTTTTTCCCAATATAATTTGGCCACAAAATACAGGAGCAGAACAATCTTGGACTTAAATTAGTACTGAAGGTTTACAGACCTTCTACTAGTGGCAAATAATTGTTTCAGTGGAGGACAACTGTGTCACTGGTTTTATGCAAGCAATTTCCTACACACAAAAGCAGAATGTTATTTCTTCTCAAATGAAAGTTTAATTGCATATGACAGCCTTAGAATTCAACCAAGAATTGGGGAAGAGGCCCAATTAGGGATCAGCCATCCTCGGCCCCCACTCCCACCAGCTCTGCCCACCATCCCAGCCTCAGACACTAGCCAGACAGAGCTAATCTAACCCTTCCCAGAAGCCTTTGTGACAGGAGACTTGAAATCAGAGCGTCTCTCAGAGTAAATTCTGACCAAGGTGTTAGTCCATCCTGGCCAACTCCTTCCAGAGAGACCGGAGGTAGACTTCCCCTGAGTCCATGGTTCCTTAGAAGTGTGGTCAGTCCATACCTTGGTGACTCCTTTCAAAGAGGATTCAGCTTGGGCTCTCACTATTTTCAAAGTCTTTGGAAAGTTCATTATATCTTGTGGTGGGACCAAGTCTGAGAAACAGTCAATATTGGTCAGGTGAACCCTTGCTGACTAGTTTCAGAGCACCTCAATCCATCATTCATTCTTTAAGCGAGTTTATAGGTGACCCATCCAACCATGCAGCCATAAATTGAATTTTGGCAGACCGTGCCAGCAATAAGGAGCCCACAATAAAGCAGCAGAGCAGAGTGACCAAAGGCTTGAGCTCTGAACCAAACTGTATGATCTTGGACAAGTGACATAATCCCTCTGTGGCTCAGTAACCTCATCCATAAAATAGGGATAATAGTATTTCCCCTACAGGCAATTTTGAAGAATGAACGAGTTAATACATCCAAAAGTGCTTAGAATAGTGCCTGAAACACGGTAAATGCCACATAAATATTTGCTGTTGTGAGTTATGAGCATGGTCAACAGACTGAGGTATTTAAAAATTGGTATGAGGGGATCCCTGAGTGGCTCAGCGGTTTGGCGCCTGCCTTTGGCCCAGGGCGCGATCCTGGAGTCTCGGGATCGAGTCCCACGTCAGGCTCCCGGCATGGAGCCTGCTTCTCCCTCTCCCTGTGTGTGTCTCTGCCTCTCTCTCTCTGTCTATGATAAATAAATAAATAAATCTTAAAAAAAATAAAAATAAAAGTTTATTTTTAAAAAAATAAAAATAAAAATCTGTATGATATAATTAAAAACAAATAAAATTGTACTTCACTAGGCTTCAGCTTTGATTGGATTTCCTAGCATGGAGATACGTTTTTGATTACTATTACAGAGCAACTATTCCAACACTTCTTAAACTGGTCTTAATGGAAGATTATTCCAGGAGATGCTAATTAGGTGTGCCAGAAAAAAAATGTTCCTACAGCAAACAAATTTGTTTGTTCAGCCATTAAACAAAATTTAACTGATTTCTTGACTCCAGGACTTTTTAGTCTTTCATGTGATACGTACGTTATGGAACACAGGAAAAAGATTTGGTGTGCAAGACTTACCAAGTGTAATTGAATGCAGAATCCCCTGTTCTTAGAGTTCTCTTCCATCTACTAAGCATCCCCAAACTGTGTTCCAGTTCACTTGGCAACTGACAAAAAGACTATTACATCAAGTTACATTTAAGTCCTTTTCTCCTAATTCCTAATTGGTATGAACAAATTATATCACACTGAAAAAAAATATTCACAGGTGTGGAAACCAATGAGCAGTTTCCAGATTTGGAGTTTTCAAAGACAAGTAAAAGCAATAGGTTGTCACTATTTTATCTTACCAGAAAAGATAATTAAGATAAATTGTCATTTATTATTACCATTGTTTCATATAAGAACCAATTTTAACAACCCTCAAAAAATGAAGGAACAATATAACTTAACGGGTAAATTATTAAAGTTAATTATTAAAGTTAAATACATGCAGCCATAATTAAGAATTGAAATAATAGGGGATCCCTGGGTGGCGCAGCGGTTTAGCGCCTGCCTTTGGCCCAGGGCGCGATCCTGGAGACCCAGGATCCAATCCCACATCAGGCTCCCGGTGCATGGAGCCTGCTTCTCCCTCTGCCTGTGTTTCTGCCTCTCTCTCTCTCTCTCTGTGCGACTATCATAAATAAATAAATAAAAATTAAAAAAAAGAATTGAAATAATAATAATTATGATCATTATTGCAAAATTCACTACATTATTTGCATTTTTGTCATTTTGCCTCAAATCAGGGAAAATTTCTTCTTGATCTGTTATTTGGGAATGACTGACATTTAGAGCAGTTTATGGAGCTTGTCAAATTAAACCTATGTAGTTCAGATTTGTTTTATTTTGCAAAATATGGCTTTTTACTTATTGGCCCCATTGGTCACTGTCATGGAGTCCTGCATGTCTGGCTGACTATCATGCATATATCTGGACACCATTATTTAAAGAGATGGTGCTTCTATCTTGCTGGTATGTTAGGAACACTGTGGTGGTGGTTAGGAGGAATGGACAGGGCCACTCCAGGCATACCACTGACCTATGAACACATCTCCATGCTTTTCTGGGCATCTTGTCCAAACTTACAACTATATCTTCTAGAAATCCCTTCTATAATAAAGAACATGTACCACGTTTGCCTTAATTAAGATCTAGTTCTCCTGTGAGGAGGCTAGAACCTCTGCCGTCTTTCAAGTAGAAGTTATGCATTTCCCCCATTCCTTCCAGGTTAGAAGGAGGGGATGATGTCTTCCCCATTCCCTAGTACAATTTCCAGCCCCATCTTGCTCCACTTTTATATAAAAGTTGCCTGAAACACTCCCTTTTCAGATTTTAGGAGTATTCCCCTTCTCATGGTTTTTCTCTCTCTCCTGCTTTTCAGACTCCTTCATAAGATCATTTCTTTACTATCTGTCCAAATATGGCATTCCTTGCTTTGGTCAGTTACCCTCTTCTTTCTCACTTTATATTCTTTCCCTGAAATTTCTCAATATAGGATCACTTATCATCTAATTTACTAATGAATCTCAGATTTTTATTTCTTATCCAAAACTTTCTTCTGGGCTTCAGACCTATATATCCTGCTACTCATCCTCCCCCTACAGATCTCACAGGTTCCTCAAATTCTAACCAACTAACTTCATTTCTTAACTAAGTTCATAACTAACCTTGCTTCCTTTACCCCAAACCTGTTTCCTATCCCAGACACTGTACCATCAGTCATCCAGCCAATGCTGAAAACTAAGGGACACTTTAACTCTTCTTTTTTCTTCACCTTCCCATCCCCCAGAGCCCAAATCTCATTTTTCCTTGAGATCAATTAAATCTACTTTCTAAGCATCTTTCAAAATTTACCATTTTCTCTTTTTCTGGACTAGCCCCTGCCATCATGCAAGGCTATTCTCTCTTGCTCGCATCACTAGGACTCCAGCCTTGCCCCTTCAGTATTTTCTCCATTCTGCAGTGACCTTTCTGATTACAGCAACCTCAGACCTGAAACCCTTTAATGGCTTCCCTACCCAACTCTTTAACGTGACAGCAAAGGTCCTTCCTGATCTGGCTGCTGCTTGCTTCTACAACCTGTGCTATCACCCCTCCATACCCAATGATACTTGGCGACTTACAGAAGCCACACCCTCTTAAAACTCTAGGCCTTTGCACATGTTACTCCCCACCATACACATAAGAGCATTTAACCCACATATCCCTTTGCCTGGTTCATTTTTTTTTCTAACTCCAGGCCTCAGTTTGGATATCTCTTCCACCAGGAAGTTTTCTCAGATGCCTCAAATCAGTATTAGGTTAAGAGCCTCTCCTCTGGGTTCTCATAGTGTGCTAATTGTAGAATTTCCTACAAGAACAATCATTATTTGTTTGTCCACCTTCTCCTCCAAACTATAAGCTCACGAAGACAAAGACCATGTTGTTTTTATTAACCATCTTATTTCTTGAGCTTTGCACTTGGCCAGCTCATAATAGGCACTCGATAATATTTCAAAAAGATGAATTTGTGCATTTAATGATTGTTTTCTAATTTAAGTGTTCTTATTAGTGGATGTATCACTTAGGTCTCAAGAGGAAGCAGCCCACTCAAAATAAGTTGATTCAGGGACAAGTGACTTATAAAGGGATGATGTAGAAGTATGGGATATGCAAACTTGTAGTAATGATTCAGTAACTTACGCTGTTACCACCCTTAGGAAAGAAGCAGTTGCAGAACAAGAAGGAAAGATACTCATATAAAACTAGTCACTTGACAAGAACATTGGCCATGGTTAAGAGACATAGCCAACTGAAGTCAGGATTCAACCAGAGAAACAGGGCTAGTAGGAAATAAACAGTAAGACATTTATTGCAAGGAATTGGCTTATGTAATTGTGGAGACTAGCAAAGCAAGGCCAAAATGTGTATAATAGGCCTTTGGGAAGGGCAGGCTGGAACTCTCAGACACAGGATGAAGCTCCTGTCCACAGACAGAATTTGGTCTTCTCCTGGGAAGCCTTACTTCTGCTGTTAAGTGCTGAAGTGATGGAGTCAGTCTTGCCCAGATTACCCAGGAGAATCTTCCTTTCATAGAATCAATTGATTATAGACTTTAATCACATCTAAAAAATACTCTCACGGCAACACCTGGATTAGTGTTTGATTAAGTAACTGGGAAATACAGCTAAATTGGCACATAAAACTGACCGTCTCCACTAACATGAAGGAAGGGATCAAGGGAATGCACATCCTGTCCTCACTCTCTCCATTGGCTGAGCCCTACTTGTTCTCAGTCAGAAGGCAGAACCTATTGATGGACTGAACCCTCACAGGTTACTAGATTCCTCATATCACCTGCACTGTGAGACAGAGAGATGGAACCAAGCTCCAGAACATGCTGCTTAGGTTGAGTGTGAGATTTTTTCCAAAAATAAATAAATAAATAAATGAGGATTCAGACTGAGTAAAGGAAAATGCTTTTCCTTTGGGCTGTAGGGACAGATCTATGTGGTTAATGATTCCACCTACTACTGCCCCCTTAAATCAGAAATCCCTTTACTCACACCGAGACTTCCTGATAATTTGAATGCACCTCTACGAGCTCATGCGGCATGTTGTAAGGAACAGAGCCAGGGCAGCACAAAGTGATGTGGCCCGATCTGCATAATTTTTCCTGTGCTATCTCCATCGGGATGCTGCAGCCTGTGCTATCTCCATTGGGAGCCAGCCAGGCCTGAAGTGGATGGAAAGCAGCTGAATGGACAATTCAGGAGCTCTGACATAAGTCCACCTGCCAGCCTTTGCCCAGTGCAAAATAATAAGGTGATACAAGTAAAGGGTTGACTATCTCCTGGGTAATACTTACTTTTCATAGTTAAAAGTTCAGACTCCAAAATTAAGCTGGTAAGGTGCAAACCCCTGCTTCACTACCTGCTGAGTATGACTTTTTAGACAGGTTAGTTAACCTACAGAGAGAAAATTATTATGGAGATTCAATGAATTCATGAATATTTCAGAACAGTACCTGGTACGTAGTATCCAACAAATACTAGCTATTATTACTATCATCGAAAGCAAAAGCAAATTGATGTTTTCAATTTCCTAAATACAACAACCTCCAGAACTCTAATGCAGGGGTCAGCAAAGCCAAATCCAGTCTGTCACCTATTTTGTAAATAAAGCTTTATTGGAACATAGTCATGCTCAATCATTTACATATTGTCCATGGCTCCATTTACTCTGCAGAGTCACATAGTTGCCACAGAGATAGTATGACCTACAAAAAATAAAATATTTATTCTCTGGCCCTTCCTAGAAACCCCAGATTTAGAAAATGAAAGTGATTACTTAAAAGAGATTAAATGGAACTGCTTTATACCCACGAGAATAGATACACTATTACAATACATAAAGCTTGATTTTTCCCAAAGAAATCTTATCACTCATTACACAATACTCAGGAATAAGTATAATGCATGTTCCCTCCACACACCTTTTTAAAAAATTTTTGGGGATCCCTGGGTGGCGCAGTGGTTTGGCGCCTGCCTTTGGCCCAGGGCGCGATCCTGGAGACCCGGGATCAAATCCCACGTCGGGCTCCCGGTGCATGGAGCCTGCTTCTCCCTCTGCCTGTATCTCTGCCTCTCTCTCTCTCTCTCTCTTTCTCTCTCTCTCTGTGAGTGTGTGACTATCATAAATAAATAAAAATTAAAAAAAATTTTTTTTGGCCTTGACTGAAAAAGAAAAGCTTGAGATAAGATTTCAAACTGAATTTTAAAAATGAAGACCCAAAAGATTCCC
Organism: Vulpes lagopus; assembly: GCF_018345385.1. Classification (NCBI taxonomy): domain Eukaryota; kingdom Metazoa; phylum Chordata; class Mammalia; order Carnivora; family Canidae; genus Vulpes; species Vulpes lagopus. The sequence continues at coordinate 18,184,710 of NC_054836.1, read as the reverse complement.
TTTCCCTTGGTTCTGTATGCACAATTTTGGTCACAATCTGTTTGTGGCAAATTAGTTCAGTCGATTAGAGAGAAGGGTGCTACTGAAACTCAAGTCAAGACTTTGACCTATAACTGGTCAAAGCTGATGTTTTATTCTGTCCGATGACCTTGAATATAGACCAATAGCTAATTCCGGTCAACTCTCTTACCAACCCATGTACCAGGTGCCCATACTGCTATCCCAAGTGATACTTTATTCCTCCCAAATGTATCATCACTACTGATATAGTCAATCAAGAAATATACCTTCATATGGTGGCTCAGAAACATTCTGTTTACTTGCAACATATGACTGGTTTTCATGGACCATACTATTATGTATATTCAGAGAAACACATAGGTTGACCACATAAAGGCTTATCTGATAGGCGAGGTCAGCTGGGAGATACAAGAATTATTAAACTCCCTAAAACCCTCTTTTCCTGCAATCTGCCTATTCTTTGTTGCAGTTTATCTTAATTTTTCCTACTTTACTTATTACTACATGCTCCTGACCTTGACTTGATGGCTCTGATTTTGTTTTCTAAATCCTGATTTAAACATAGCAACTGCTTCTGCTCTCCATCTTTCCTAGATTCTCCCCCTCATGACTTTATTCAAACCTGGTAATTTGACTCTTAATCTCTGTTATTTTCTTTGTACTTGGTTTAGAAGAGAGGGATAAGCCCTTCCACACACATAAAACAGTCCCCCATTGAAAAGAGCCTATCAGTGAAAAACAGGATCAAATGTGGAGAAGGTCAAATACTGACTATTGTATTTCTTCACTTTCTATTGTACTCGGCATCACATCCATGATCAATCGCAATAAAATCTACACATGGATTACATGTATGAAAAGTAGACATTCAGGAAACTGCTTTATTTTTAAAACACAATGTTCTGTCTCTTAGCCAACCATACTTATTTTAAAGAGTTGGTATGCAATTAATGTATTTGGAACACATGACTGATTAAAAATAGCAGCACTGTTAAGTTCTAACTTTGTTCTTTTGCCAGTTTTGAAGTTCCATGAGAGCAAAGGATTTAACGATCATAGTAACTAGATAAAACTGAAGCTTATGTAAGTTTCCCTGCTTTGTCTCATTGAATATGTCCAAATCTGCATATATAATCCAAATCAGGTACTGCTACAGGCATATATTTTTCAGTTCTGTAGATCATTTACAACACTGACATCACTTAAAGTTTTCTAATATATTTTACATATTACCTCACTATATTAGATACACTAGTTTTCAATGAAACTAGATATTTTATTATTGAAGTATAATTAACATATGTTAGTTTCAGGTGTACAACATATTGATTCTATAATTCTATATATTACTAGTGTTCACTACAGTAAGTATAGTCACCATCTGTCACCATACAGCATTATTACAATTATTTATTCTATTTTATTTTTTTGAGAAAGAGAGAGTGTGAATGAGGATGAGGGGGAGTGGGAGGGATAGATGGAGAGAGAGAATCTTAAGCAGGCTCCATGCCCAGCACGGAAATCCACTCAGGGCTAGGTTCAAGGACCCTGACATCATGACCCGAGCCAAAATCAAGAGTCGGCCACTTAATGAACTGAACCACCCAAGTTCCCTGCATCATTACAATTATTATTGACTATATTTCCTATGCTTTCTATCTTCGTGACTTATTTATTTTATAACTGGAAGTTTGTATCTTTTAATCCCCTTTAGCTATTTCACCCATTTCCCCACCTACCTTCCCTCTGGCAACAACTAGTTTGTTCTCTGTATTTAAGAATCTATTTTAGGAGTGCTTGGATGGCTCAGTTGGTTAAGCGTCCAACTCTTGATTTCTGATCAGGTCATGATCTCAGGGTCACGGAATCGAGCTTATAATTCTCTCTCTCCCTCTCCTTCTGCCCCTCCCCACCACCCTGTTCACACACACAGACTCTCTCCCTCTAAAAAAAAGCAAATTTATTTATTTTATTGTTTGTTCATTTGTTTTGTTTCTTAGATTCCACATACAAGTGAAATCATATGGTATTTGTCTTTTTCTTCAACATTTCACTTAGCATGATACTCTCTAGATCCAGCCATGTTGCTACAAATGACAAGATTTCATGCTTTTTAATGGCTCAGTAATATTTTAGTATGTGTCTGTGTACATGTGTATTCTTGATCCATTCATCTATCAGTGGACACTTAGGTTGCTTGCTTATCTTGACTATTATAAACAATGCTATAGTAAATATAAAGGTGCATATATCTTTTCAAATTAGTATTCCGGTTTTTTTTTTGGGTAAATATTCAGTAGTGGAATTACTAGATCATGTGGTATTTCTATTTTTAGTTTTTTGAGGAACCTCTACCCTGTTTTCCAAAGTACCTGCACTGATTTACATTCACAAACAGTGCATGAGGGTTCCCTTTTCTCCACATCCTCCCCAACATGTGTTATTTCTTGTCTTTCTGATACTAGCCACTCTGACAGGTGTAAGATGATATCTCACTGTGGTTTTGATTTACATTTCCTGATGATTAGTAATGTTGAGCATCTTTTCGTGTGTCTGTTTGGCCATCTGCATGTCCTCTTTGAAAAAAAATGTCTATTCAGGTCCTCTGCCCATTTTTAAATTGGATTTTGGAGGGGGGTTTTGTTGAGTTGTGTACATTTTTAAAAATATATTTTGGATATTAACCCCTTGTTAGATATACCATTTGCAAATTTCTTTTCCCATTCACTAGGTTACCTTTTAGTTTTGTTGATGGTTTCCTTTGCTGTGCAAAAGATTTTATTTTGATGTAGTCCTAATAGTTTGTTTTTGCTTCTGATTCTTTTGCTTGTGGAGACATATCTATAAAAATGTTGCTAAGAGCAATGTTTGAAAGACCACTGCTTATGTTTTCTTTTAGGAGTTTTATGACTTTAGATCTCACATTTAGGTTTTTAATCCATTTTGGGTTTATGCTTGAGTATGGTGTAAAAAAGTAGTCCAGTTTCTAAAGACTCCATCAAACAGGATAACAGACCAATATCCCTGATAAACATTGGTGTGTAAATACTCAGCAGGATACTGGCTAATAGGATCCAACAGTACATCAAAAGGATTATTCACCATGAGCCAGTGAGATTTATTCCTGGGTTGCAAGGTGGTTTAACACTCTTAAATCAATCAATGTAATAGATCACATTAATAAAAGAAAAGACAAGAACCATATGATCCTCTCAACTGATCCAGAAAAAGCATTTGACAAAATATAGCATCCTTTCTTGATTAAAACTCTTCAAAGTATAGGGATAGAGGGAACATTCCTTAATATCATAAAAGTCATCTATGAAAAGCCCACAGAGAATATCATTCTCAATGGGGAAACACTGAGAGCTTTTCCCCTAAGGTCAGGAACACGGCAGGGATGTCCACTCTCACCACTGTTGTTCAACATAGTACTAGAAGTCCTAGCCTCAGCAATCAGACAACAAAAAGAAATAAAAGACATTCAAATTCGCAAAGAAGTCAAACTCTCACTCTTCGCAGATGGCATGATACTGTATATGGAGAACCCAGAAGACTCCACCCCAAGATTGCTAGAACTCATAAGCAATTCAGCAAAGGAGCAAGATACAAAATCAATGCCCAGAAATTAGTGGCATTTCTATACACTAACAATGAGACTGAAGAAAGAGAAATTAAGGAATCAATCCCATGTACAATTGCACCCAAAACCATAAGATACCTAAGAATAAACCTAACCAAAGAGATAAAGGATCTGTATTCTAAAAACTACAGAGAACACTTATGAAAGAAATTTAAAGAGACACAAAGAGATGGAAAAACATTCCATGCTCGAGATTGAAAGAATAAATATTGTGTAAATGTCTATGCTACTCAGAGTAATTTACACATTCAATGCAATCCCTATCAAAATACCATAGTCTTTCTTCACAGAGTTGGAACAAATGATCCTAAGACTTGTATAGAGCCTGTATACTTGTATAGAAAAGACCCTGAATACCCAGAGGAATGTTGGAAAAGAAAACCAAAACTGAAGGCATTGCCAAATGTTGGTGAGGATGTAGAGAAAGGAGAACACTCTTACACTGTTGGTGGGAATGCAAGCTGGTGCAGCCACTCTGGAAAACAGCGTGGAGGTTCCTCAATAAGTTAAAAATAGAGCTACCCTATGACCCAGTAATTGCACTACTGGGTATCTACCCCAAAGATACAGATATAGTGAAATGACAGAACACCTGCACCCCAATGTTCATAGCAGCAATGTCCACAATAGACAAAATGTGGAAGGAGCAGAGATGTCCTTCAACAGATGAATGGATGAAGAAGATGTGTGTGTATATATATGTGTATACACACACACACACACACACACACACACAATGGAATATTACTTAGCCATTAGAAAGGATGAATACCTACTATTTACATCAACATGGATGGAACTGAAAGGTATTATGCTGAGTGAAATAAGTCAACTGGAGAAAGACCGTCATATGGTCTCACTCATATGTTGAATATAAGAAATAGTGAAAAGGACCATAACGGAAAGAGGGAAAACTAATGGGAAAAAATTAGAGAAGAAGACAAACCATGAGAGACTCCTAACTCTGGGAAACAAACAGAATGTTGCTGAAGGGGAGGTGGGAGGTTATAGGGCTTGCATTGGATCTGTAGATTGCTTGGAGTAGTATGGGCATTTTAACTATATCAATTCTTCCAATCCATGAGCATGGTATATCTTTCCATTTGTGTTGTCTTCAATTTCCTTCATCAATGTCTTATAATGTTCAGAATATAAGTCTTTCATCTAAATGATTACATTTATTCCCAGATATTTTATTTCATTTGGTGCAATTGTAAATGGGATTGTTTTCTTAATTTCTCCTTCTGCTACTCTGTTCCTAGTGTATAAAAGCACAACAGATTTCTGTATAATGATTTTGTATCCTGCAAATTTACTGTATTCATTTATTAATTCTAATAGGTCTTTTTGTGGAGTCTTTAGGGTTTTATATCTAGTACCATGTCATCTGCAAATAGTGGCAGTTTTATTTCTTATCAATTCAATGCCTCTTGTTTCTTTTTCTTGTCTGATTGCTGCAGCTGGGACTTCCAGTACTATGTTGAATAAAAGCAGTGAGAGTTGACATTCCTTTCTTGTTCCTGATCTTAGAAGAAAGTTTTCAGTTTTCTGCCACTAAGTATGATGTTAACTTTGGGTTTTTCATATATGGCTTTTATTTTTGAGGCATGTTCCCTCTAAACCCAGTTTGTTGGGAGTTTTTATCATGAACAAATGTTGTATCTTGTCAAATGCTTTTTTCTGCATCTTTTGAGACTACTATATGGTTTTTATCCATCCCTTTGTTAATGTGATATAGTACATGGATTGCTTTGCAAGTATTGAACCGCCCTTGTATCCCTGGAATAAATCCCACTTGATTATGGTGAATGATCCTTTTAATACATTTTTGAATTAGATTTGCTAATATTTGTTGGGGACTTTTGTATTTATGCTCATTAGAGATATTGGGCTGCACTTTTTTTTGTCATATCTAGTTTTGGTATCAGAGTAAGACCAGCCTCACAGGATGAATTTAAAAGTTTTCCTTCCTCTTCTATTTTTTAGAATAGTTGGAGAAAAATAGGCATTAGCTCTTCCTTAAATGTTCAGTAGAATTCACTTGTGAAGCCATCCGTTACTGGATTTTTGTTTGTTGGGAGTTGTTTTTATTACCAATTCAATTTCATTACTAGTAATCAGTCTGTTCAAATTTTATATTCCTTCCTGATTCAGTTTTGGAAGATTATATGTTTCTAGGAAATTTATCCATTTCTTCTAGGTTGTCCAATTTGTCAGCATATAATTTTTCATATTATTTTCTTATAATCCTTTGTATTTCTATTATACCAATTGTTATTTCTTCTTCATTTCTGATTTTATTTGAGACCCCCCTCTTTTTTCTTGATGAGCCTGGCTAAATGTTTATCAATTTTAAGAACCAGTTCTTGGTTTCATGGTATTTTATAGTGCTTGTTTGCTTGTTTTTTGGTCCATATTTTGTTTATATTCACTCTATTCTTTATTATTTCCTTTCTGCTACTACCTTTAGGCTTTGTTTGTTTCATTTCATTGTTCCTTTAGGTATAAGTTTAGGTTGTTCAGTTGAGATTTTTCTTATTTCTGTATTTTTCTTCTTTTTATAAGCTTCTCCCTTAGTTTTTGCTATATTCCAAATATTTTGGACCGTTGTATTTTCATTTTCTTCGTGTATTTCTGGATTTCCTCTTTGACTTCTTTATTAATGCATTGGTTACTTAGTAGCATGTTGTTTAACTTCCATGTATTTGCATTTTTCTAGTTTTTTTTTTTTAATATATTTTTAATTATTTATTTATTTATGATAGTCACACACAGAGAGAGAGAGAGAGAGAGGCAGAGACACAGGCAGAGAGAGAGAAGCAGGCTCCATGCCCCGGGAGCCCGACGTGGGATTCAATCCGGGGTCTCCAGGATCGCGCCCTGGGCCAAAGGCAGGCGCCAAACCACTGCGCCATCCCTAGTTTTTTTTCTTATAATTAATTTCTAGTCTCATACTATTGTGGTTAGAAAAGATGCTTTATATGATTTCCATTTTCTTAAATTTATTGAAACCTGTTTCATGGTCTGACATGTGATCTCTCCTGGAGAATGTGGAACTAGACTTGATAATAACAATCAGACATGATTTAGAAGGTTGTTCAACAAAATAAATCTTTATTTTTCAAATTTACCAAACCATTAGCCTATGCTTCCCCAAATTCCTTTTGAATTTTATCCTTTAAAACAGGTTTCTTGGGATCCCTGGATGGCATAGCGGTTTGGCGCCTGCCTTTGGCCCAGGGCGTGATCCTGGAGACCCGGGATCGAATCCCACGTCGGGCTTCCGGTGCATGGAGCCTGCTTCTCCCTCTGCCTATGTCTCTGCCTCTCTCTCTCTCTCTCTCTGTGACTATCATAAACAAATAAAAATTAAAAAAATTTTTAAAAAAAATAAAACAGGTTTCTTTTCAGAAAAAAACTTTATCTGTTAAATTGTATTTTTTTATTTTTAAAAATATTTATTTTCAAGAAAGAGCATGTGTGTGTACATGAGCAGGGTGAGGGGCAGACAGAGAGGGAATCCTTAAGCCAACTCCCCACTGAGCTCAAGCCTGATGTGGAGCTCTATCTCAGGACCCTGAGATCATGACCTGAGCCAAAATCAAGAATCAGCCACTTAGCTGACTGAATCACCCAGGCACCCTTATCTGTTACATTTATTTATTTTATTTTTTGTGAGTTTTTGCCCAATGCTCTGCTTCTATATGTTATTATTTTGGAGGGTTTTTTTTTTTTCTGTTTAATGTAAGGCAGCTGGTGGCATGTACTCTCAATTTTTATTTGTCTGAAAATGACTTACTTCACTTTGATTTTTAAAGGGTATTTTCACTGGGCATAGCATTCTAGACTGGCATTTTCTCCCCAACACTTTGAAGACCTCATTCCATATAGTTTTTGTAGCACAGTGTTTCTGTTGAGAATTCAGCTATCATTATAATATTTGTTTTTTTAAAGGTATTATGTACTTTCCCCCACTTCTGACTGCTAAGATCTTTTTAACTGCCATTTATTTATTTATTTATTTATTTATTTATTTATTTATTTATTTTTAACTGCCTTTTATTTTCAGTTTTACTAAGATGGACCTAGATACATTTTTTTCTAAGCATTTATCCTGCTGTCATTTCAAGAACTTCCTGGATAATGTACCTCGGTTTTGAACATCTTCAGACATTATTTCTCCCTGGTTGTTTCTCTTGTAACCAGGTTGCTTCTCCTCCCTCATTCTCTTGCTAGTCTCCTTCCAAAGTTAGACTTTTTCACTCTGCGCCATATATTTCTTATTCTATTATTTTTTTATATTCCATTCTTTTTCACTCATGCTGTTTTGGATATTTCCCCTACCTACCTACCTTCCAGTTCTTTATTACTTACCTCAACTGTATCTAAGATTATTAATAAAAATAAATATATAAATAAAATGAATAAGAGAGATCCCACAAAGCTCCCTAGCCCCTTCTGCCCTGTGAAAATACAAGGAGAAATTTGTGACCCAGAAGAGAGCCCTCACCTGATCATGCTGGTACTCTTCCAGCCTCTAGAACTGTCAGCATAGATTTCTATTGTTTATAAGCTACTCGGTCTATGGAATTCTGTAATAGCAGCCCAAAAAGACTAAGACAGAGAATTAGTCCCAAGATGGAGTTGCTGTTGTAACATATACCTCGCAATGTGCAAGCAGCTTTGGAACTGGGTAATGGGCAAAGGCCGAAAGAGACTTGAAGTGAGTACTAGAGAAAGCCTACATTGCTATGAATGGACTGTAAAAGCAAATCTGGCAAGAGCTCAGAAGAGGAAAGCTGTAGAGGTGCTTGGTTGGTTCAGTCCATAGAGCATACAACTCTTGATCTCAGGGTTGTGAGTTTGAGATGTTGGGTGTACAGATAACTTAAAAATAAAATGTTTAGAAGTGTTCTGTAGTTTTTAGGATATATATAACCTCTTTGGTTAGGTTTATTCCTAGGTATCTTATAGTTTTGGGTGCAATTGTACATGGGATTGATTCCTTAATTTCTTTCTTCAGTCTCATTGTTAGTGTATAGAAATGCCACGGATTTCTGTGCATTGATTTTGTATCTCGCCCCTTTGCTGAATTGCTGTATGAGTTTCAGCAATCTTGAGGTGGAGTCTTTTACTTTTCTATATAGAGTATCATGACATCTGCGAAGAGGGAAAGTTTGGTTTCTTCTTTGCGAATTTGAAAGCCTTTTATTTCTTTTTGTTGTCTGATTGCAAAAATAAAGTGAGGAGGAGGAGGAGGAGGAAGAAGAAGAAGAAGAAGAAGAAGAAGAAGAAGAAGAAGAAGAAGAAGGAGGAGGAGGAGGAGGAGGAGGAGGAGGAGGAGGAGGAGGAGGAGGAGGAGGAGAGGAGAAGGAGAAGGAGAAGGAGAAGGAGAAGGAGAAGGAGAAGAAGAAGAAGAAGAAGAAGAAGAAGAAGAAGAAGAAGAAGAAAGCTGTAGAGAAAACCTTCATCTTCTTAGAGAATTCTCAAGTGGTTGTTAGCAGAATGTCGGTAGAAACATGGATAATAAAGGTCATCCTGTTGAGGTCTCAGACAGAAATGAGAAACATGTTTGTGTTAACTCCAGGAAAGGCGATCTTTGTTATAATGTGGATAAGAGCTTCACCAAATTGTGTTCTTGTCCTAGCGTTTTGTGGAAGGTAGAACTTGTAAGCAATGAAAAGTAGATATTTGGCTGAAGAAATTTCTAAGCAAAGTGTTGAAGGAAGCATCTGGTTTCTTTTGGATATAGTAAAATTCAAAAAGAGAAATTATTTAAAGGTGGAATTATTAATCTAAAAGAATGCAGAATTTTAAAATTTGGAAAATTCTCAGCCTATCTGTTTTGAAAGAAATAAGAAAGCTTGTTTTGGGAGAGAACACAAAGAGTGCAGCCAAATTTGATAAGGAAATTGGTATGGATTGGCCATCTCAACACAAGATAAGAGCTATTCATTAAGACAATTGGTAGATGGTGGGCCTTCCAAACAGAAGCCAGGACTTATTGTTCAAGGCAGTAGAAGAATGACCTGAAGGCAGTTCCGGACTGGCCCTACCTCCACAGGTCCAGAGTTCAAGGGCCTCCGGGCCATATTTATTTCAAAGGAGGGGCTGCTGTCTACCTCACAGTGCAGGCTATGCTCCCCCAAAACCCTGAGCTGCACCCCTCAACCTCCAGATGCCGTGGAAGGAGGCCAAGGTGGCAGTCCCACCTGAGAGCACAGGCAGTAAACATTGGAAGAGCCCCTACAGAGATCAGAGTGCACAAGCCTAAAGCAGAGTGAATGGCAAGGCCCACTAAGAATCACAGGATTGAGACATGTTTCAAGTAGCCATGTAGCATCAACATTAAATTCGTGAGTTATTCAGTTTATTGCACAAGTTTATCACATAAGCTAGTCACACAAGAAAGTTGGATGGGAATTAATGGACCACTCTGAAGAAGATCTGGGAAGGAGGCATCTCAACATGAGTGGGGAGGCCCCAGCCCCATCGTAGGTCCTGCAACGTGTTGGCCTAGATTGCAGTCAAATGGTCTTCTGTTCAAAGACCTATATGCCTGGCAGTGCCTGTGTGGAGCGTGTGGACACATATAGCATAGGAGATCTGTCAGCCCTCCAGCCAGTGCAAGACAGCTCCTTCTTTTAAGGGTCCTCTGAGTTGGGTGTAACAGTTCTGCCTGATGGTCTGCCCTATCAGCTCAGTCCACTAGGTCTCACCCAAGTCTCTCCACAGACCTTTCCTAACAAGTTTTACTTATCTGTCAGCACACAGCTTATCTATAGAGGCACACTCAAAGTCCTATATCCCACGTTGACAACTAATAGGGGAGTTCACATTGGCCACTGTGACTCCATCTTGTCTTACTCTAACTTAGCTTATTCTCCATCTTCTATGACTAAGAATCACATACAAAGTGTCACACACCAAGACAGAGCCATTAGCCAGTAGAAATATGGATATCTCCCCTAGATCTGAAAGAATGGAGCCTCCCAGAGCAGCAGGGTCAGAATGGGGAGGGGCCACTGCAAAGAAATCTGATTAGGGCAGTGACCATCTGAGTCTAGGGCAATGACTCCAGCCCCAGAGAAGGAGGGACAGACATAGGACTCCAACCTATGAGAGCTCCTGTGTGGGCTGCAAAGCTGTGGAGGCAGAACCACTTGGAGCCTTAGGGGCCCAACTTCCACCTGGTGTGTCCAGAAGGTGGGATCTCTGCCCCCTTGTGTTTTAAGGCTTTGGAAGTGCTAAGAAATCATTACCCATTTCTTCTTTCCTATTTCTTCCTTTTGAATGGAAATGTCTATCCCATGCCTGTCCCTTCCTTATACCTTGGAAGCACGTAACTCATTTGATTTCAAAGGTTCATACTTGGAGAGCAATTTGCCTAAAGGTGAGTGTCTCACATATCTAATTCAGCTGATATTTAGATGAGATTTTGGACTTAGACTTTTGAGTTGATGCTGGAACAAGTGAAAACTTCTGGGGCTATTGGGATGGAATGAATGTATTCTGCATAGAGAAGGACATGAATTTTGGGGAGCTGGGGGGTAAAATGCTGTGGTCTGTATGTTTGTGTCCCTCTCCAAATTCATATTTGGAAATCTTAACCCCCAAGGATTATAGTATTAGGAAGCTGATCCTTTGGAAAGTGATTAGTTCATAAAGGTTAAGCCCTCATGAATGCAGTTAGTACCCTTATAAAAAAAGAGACTCCAGGGATATCCTTTCCTGCTTCCTGCAAGGGAGGATACAGCTCAAGGTACCATCTATGAACCAGGAAGAGGGCTCTCACCTGACCATGCTGGAACTCTGATCTTGGACTTTCCAGCTTCCAGAACTGTGAGAAATAAATTCCTGATATTTATAAGACACCCAGTCCTACAGTAGCTGAACAAACTAAGATACAACTCATAGAGTCTCAAAAGATATAGCCAAGTACAAAGTATAGTTGTACACTTGCTACAACCAACAGGCATAACAGAACATAATGGACTTCTTCAAATTAATTAAGACAACTACTTAATAGAAAAATAGTCAAAGGAAATAAGCAATTTATAGAAGTAGTACACATGGCTTCATGAAAACTGCTTATTTGAAAAAAAGTTCAACATCACCACTAACCTAGGAAATGTAAGTTAAAACAATGATGTGATGTAATTTTAAAAATATAATTGGCATAATTTTAAAAGATTGATAAGGTCTAATGTTTTTTTTAAAGATTTTATTTATTTATTTGAGAGAGAAAGAGAGTGCAGAGCGAGAGTGAGAGGGAGAGAGAGAGAGAGAGAGAGAGAGCACAGCAGGGGAAGGGGCAAAGGGAGAAGCAGACTCCTCACCAAGCAGGGAGATTGATGTGGGGCTTGATCCCAGGACACTGAGATCATGACCTGAACCGAAGGCAGATGCTCTGAGCCACCCCGGTGCCCAAAGTCTAATATTATTAAGATTGTGAGCAAACTGTTTCTTCTATACTATTGGCATAATTGTAAACTAGTGAAGCCTTTTTAGAAGTTGGTATGGCAGTATCCATCTCAATTCTAGACACCCAGGAGTTCTATGTCTGAGTAACTGTCTTTGAGAAGCACCCACATACAGTAGGTGCCCAGAGACAAGTACAAAGGCATTTACTACAGCACTGTTTGAATTGGCCAAAAATCAGGAATGGTCACATAAGTGACAGTAGACTTCAAATGAATCATTTAAAAAGGGTGAAGGTGATCTTTATATACTAACTTAGAATGATCTCTAAAATATGTATTTAAAATAAGAACAGAACCACAAAATAATAAGTCTATGAAGAAATATCCTATGTAATAAAAAATTATTTATGCAAATAAATATATAGACCTATATTGAAAAATCAGGAAAGATACACATCAATTCTCAACAGAGTTAATTAACATTTATTATCATCAAGACATGGGCAAAGCGAGATGCTAACTTCTTACTTTATACTTCTGGAGAAAACATCTGTTCATGTTTTTCTATTCAAGACCTTTTCTAAGATGAATGGATAAAGAAGATATATATACAATGGAATATTACTCAGCCATTAGAAACAACAAATACCCACCATTTGCTTCGACGTGGATGGAACTGGAGGGTATTATGCTGAGTGAAATAAGTCAATTAGAGAAGGACAAACATTATATGGTCTCATTCATTTGGGGAATATAAAAAATAGTGAAGGGGAATAAAGGGGAAAGGAGAGAAAATGAGTGGGAAATATCAGAGAGGGAGACAGAACATGAGAGACTCCTAACTCTAGGAAACGAACAAGGGGTGGTGGAAAGGGAGGTGGGCAGGAGGTGGGGGTGACTGGGGGACGGGCACTGAGGGGGGCACTTGATGGGATGAGCACTGGGTGTTATGCTATATGTTGGCAAACTGAACTCCAATTAAAAATTTTAAAAAAAAGTAAAAATTAAAAAAATAGAAACAAGACCTTTTCTAAGCATTTATTACCCAACTATCACCAGACTTCATTGTACTATGACTTTCATTAGCTTGTTAGTACCATGTGAAAAAAAACCTAAGAACATGGGAAAGAGTTGTCCTTGAGCCATCCCTTGGCCTCGGGACCACCTGCACTGCTGGGATGGTTAATCTTAGCAAAGTTCTGTTTAGGCCTCAGCAGCCCACAGTAGCATCCTGGCTTCCCATTTGAACTACATCACTGTGGTTCACTCAGGCCAGTAGTATCTCCACTCCAGTGTCACCTCTTCAGCAACTTTTAGGACTTATACTCATCCCTCCCCTGAAAGTCAACAGAAATATGGCTCTTCTTCGTGGGTTAGGCTCTCCTAGGGGATTCCTATAACATGGTGGCTTGGGTCCTAAGGTGTTATAGCTCTTTTTAGCTTTACACATACACATCTTTTCCCTTACCAGGGTACATCTCAGAGAGAATAGCTAGGTGGTCACTTCAAATTAAAGAAAGCCACTAACGACTCAGAATTACATTTGGAGGGATTTACCACACAGATGGGAGAAATGACTTTTGTGCAAAGTTATTTACTTAAACATTGTCTGTAATAGCCAAAGATTAGAAACAACCCCAATGTTCGTCAAAAGTAACTGATTAGTTAAATACACGATAATATATCTATATCATAGAGCATTAAACAACTGTAAAAAAGAATGAGGAAGCTTTCTCTATACCAATAGGAAAAGAAGACCAAGATAAACATACAAACAAAAAACAAGGTGCAGAATGGTATGTAAAATATGCTGTCTTTGAAAGCAAATTAAGAGAAGTAAAAACCCATTTGTTTTTGCTTTCATACACTTGAAGAAACTATGGAAATTTACGTAGGAAATTAAGGACAGTGGTTACGAATGGTAGATACTGGATAAGAATTGGACAGATGAATGACAAGAATGATAGGAAGACATTTTAGTGTGTATCTTTTAATATTCTTTGGTTTTAAAATCATATTTATGGTTTCTCTATTCAGTCTTCAGATTTTCTTAAAGTCAAGTCCTTGCCATGGACCCATGTCAGTAAAATCCTTGCAAGCTGGCTTTCTGGCCCCAATCCTTGTTATGTTTTTGTTTTGCTTTTCTTTTCCCAGGAGGTTCCTCTAGGAATTTTTAAAATTTAATCAATGTAAATGGCTATGGGACAGAAAGAGCACAGGCCATTTTCAATCCCATCTCCCCTTGCCCAGGATTTAAACACCCATAATGACATATGTGTACATAATAACATGTGTAATGTTTACAGAAATGCATACTCCTTGGGTTACAAATACAGAGATTCAACTCAAACTCTTAAACTAATCCTAAGATTCCCCTGCACATCAAGGGCAAGAAAGTATTCCTAACTTCTAGCGGTGATGGAAAGATGAAGTAAATTAAAGCATATAAAGAACATGGTCATGCACCTCCTTCATAGTAAACAGAAAATAAATAAATGTTCATTGTTATTATCATTTGTAGACATTTTATTTTTTTTTTTTTTGAGATTTTATTTATTTATTCATGAGAGACACAGAGAGAGAGAGAGAGAGGCAGAGACACAGACAGAGGGAGAAGCAGGCTCCATACAAGGAGCCCAATGTGGGACTCGATCCCGGGACTCCACGATCAAGCCCTGGGCCAAAGGCAGGAGCCAAACTGCTGAGCCACCCAGGGATCCCCTGTTTGTGGACATTTTAATGCATAATATTTGCTTTTCTGTGCCACATGTCTGAATATTGTTTATAAATGTTCAGGATCTATTATACAAGTTACAAAATAACTCTTAGGTTTTAAGGTTAGTCTTTTCTTTACACACAGAAATTTCTATAGGGAAAGACAAAAAACAAAGTCCACAATAAATTTTTAAATAGTTAAACAAATTTAATTCAAACCTCCAAGTGTAATTGAGACCAAGAATATATGAAAATGCCAAACAAGAGAAAAAAGGGGATTCCAAACGGTGCTTCATAAACACTCATTCAAGATCTCAAATACTCACACAGGGGAAAAGATGAATGATTTGATTGGGCAGCAGTTATTGTTAAAGGAAAATAAAGTGGAAGAAACTGAAATATTTAGGTACCTATCAAGAAGTGATGAAAGCCAGCTGTGGAAAAAGATTCTTTAAGGGAGTTTCTGTATTACAAAGGAAATAGCTGTGCAATGTCAAGAAGGGAATCAGTGAGACAGAAAGTAAGGAAACCCACCACAATAATATGCCATCTTCGCAAAAGCATTACTCACACACAATCTCAACATTTTCTTCCTACTGTGCCGTGCATGGTTTGAAAATTTTGCTTCATCACTCATGAATTTACCTCCAAATATATGTGGCTATCTCATTAATTTTAATATTTGTCTTCTAAAATATTTTAATATTTGTCTCTTGGGGTCCCAGGAATGTACCGTGGTATGTCTCTTGTTCCACAGGTTGTATTTATTAGTTGAGAAGGGAATGGAGAGTAGAATGTCTACGGTGATTTTCAAAAGGTAATATGTCAGTGCAAAAGCTGAATGTCTAGATTCCTACACATTTTGACAACAATAAATCAGTGATTCTGAATGATTCCTAACACATATTTAAATATTGAGCAGCTTTTGTAGACTGGCAGATAGACCTGTTGGCATCACCTTTCCTATAATAAATATAATAACGGTGATGGTGTTGATGATAGCAACTGACTATCATTACCTAATATTTTCTGGTTTTAAAAGAATATTTTGAGTTTTAGCTAGAAGTAGTTCACTGAAACATTTTGCTCTAAGATGTGTGACAACTAGAATATGAAACTAACTATACACATAGCCACAGTTGGTGTTTGTGCTCCTTGAAACTTCAAGTGTTTTGAAGTGGCAATGTGGACTGGAAAACCATGATAAGCACACTGTAACTAGCTCATTTCAGACATCCATCAGTGTTTTGATGGTTAATTTTATGTGTTAACATGAATGGATCTCAGGGTGCCCACATATTTGGTTAAACATGATTTCTGGTTGTGTCTGAAAGGGTATCTCTGGAAATGACTAACATTTAAATCAAGTAAAGCTGATTGCCTTCTTCCATCGTGGGTGTGTCTTGTCCAGTCTGTTGAAGACATAGAGTAAAAAATTAAGAAAAAATTCTTTCTCTCTACCTGTCTTTGAGCTAAAATACTGGTCTTACCCTGCCTTTGGATTCAGACTTGGAATGGAACTCATACCATTGGCTCTACTGGTTCTCGGACTCAGACTAGAACTACACAATAGCTATTATAACTAACAACTTACAATACCTCCGTGTGTGTGTATGTGTGTGTGTGTGTGTGTAATTTTTTCTCTACCTGGTTCTGTTTCTCTGGAGAACCCTGACAAATACAAACATAAAATACTCGTTGGGGGTCTTAAAATCAGGCTAGTCATCATGAAGGAACAGACAATCTTGCAAGATTTCCAGGACTTCCTGTGTTCAGTTAAGGCAGCAATGCCACGAGATGAGCCTTTCTTGTTTATTTTTGTACTTCCACTTCCTGTCAAGTGCTCTTAACCAGTGAATTCAGAGGTGCATGAACATTTAAATAAACTCAAAGTGTGCATAATTGTATGTTTAGTATCCACTCCCCCTCACTCAATAAGTTCAATTCTTTAGAGATTTCTGCAATTGATTGACCAGCAGAATTTTTACTTTAATTCAAAAGTGATCACCATTACCTCTCTCACTTCTCTGAGGACATATGTAAAGGTAGTGTTCTTTCTTGGGTAATAACTATAATGACAAAAACTTTAACACCACCTATTAGTTCTTTATGATGTGTACCAGTGTTTCTCAAAATTCTTGTCTCTAGACCAGCAGCATCAGCATTACATGAAAATTTATCAGAAATGTAAATTCTCGGGGATCCCTGGGTGGCGCAGCGGTTTGGCGCCTGCCTTTGGCCCGGGGCGCGATCCTGGAGACCCGGGATCGAGTCCCACGTCGGGCTCCCGGTGTATGGAGCCTGCTTCTCCCTCTGCCTGTGTCTCTGCCTCTCTCTCTCTCTGTATGACTATCATAAATAAATAATAAAAAAAAATTAAAAAAAAAAAAAAAAAAAGAAATGTAAATTCTCAGGACACCTGGGTGACTCAGTGATTGAGCATCTGCCATTGGCTCGGGTCTTGAACCCAGGGTCCTGGGATTGATTCTCGCATCGGGCTTCCCACAAGGAGCCTGCTTCTCTCTTTGCCTATGTCTCTGCCTCTCTCTGTGTGTCTCTAAGCAATAAATAAATAAATAAATAAAATCTTAAAAAAAAGAAAAAAAAAACACCTGTAAATTCTCCAGGTCCACTCCAGACCTTCTGATTCAGAAACTCTTTAAAGTTTGAGAACCACTGGTTTATAGATTCACTTCATAAGCATTATCTCATTAAATCTATCAAGTTTGGTACTATTATCTCCATTTTATGGAAGAGGAAAATAAGGCTCGGAGAAACTAAAAGGACTTCCAATTATCACACCCATAAAAGGCAGAGCTGAGGCTTGAACCAACTTCTTGTGACCCAAACCAATGCTCTTTCTACAACACTTGATGTTCTCTTCTTAAATAACTGAGGTATATTTCTAACATGTACCCCCACTGCCATGTAAGACTTGGGATACTTTGGGCAGCCCTGATGGCTCAGCGGTTTAGCGCCGCCTTCAGCCCAAGGAGTGATCTTGGAGACCAGGGATTGAATCCCATGTCTGGCTCCCTGCATGGAGCCTGCTTCTCCCTCTGCCTGTGTCTCTGCTTCTCTCTCTCTCTTTCACACACACTTTACATAATAACTCCACATAATGGAAATGTGCCTGACCTCATAGGAAAACAACAGTAAGTGGCCCTTTCATAGAGCTTCTGTGTGTTTGCCCCCCATTTACGGGTGGCAATGAGGCACAGAGAAAAGCAGGACCTAAAAATGTTGGGTTCATGTGAGAACAACAGTTCATTCTGTTCTACCCTGCCTCCAACCCTCCTGTCAGGAGGTTTTCATGTTGTTCTTTCTGCTGAACTCTGATTCAGTATAGTTTTGTGACAGCAGAATACAAACCACCTAAATGTCCATCGGAAGGGAATGGTTAGTTAAGTTTTGCAATGGTTGTAAAGCATCAAGCAGGCAGCTCTATCTGGACTCATAAGGAAAAGGTCTCTAAGACCCATCAATCAGAGGAAAAAGTAAGGTGCAGACAGTGCATATAGTACCCTATCATTCACATAGTGAAATAAGAAATAACTCACACACATATGTGGTTGTAAATGCATAGAACTTCTCCAGAAGGATAAATAACAACTAGATCACTGTGGTTTTTGTCTACCAAAGGAACTAGGGGAGGAGGAGAAGGTAGAGGAAGGGGAAAAGGGAGACTTACTTTTCACTGTAAACCCTTTTGTATTGTTTGAATTATTTTATTTTTTTAATTTTATTTTAAATATTTCACTTATTTATTCATAAGAGACACAGAGAGAGAAAGGCAGAGACATAGGGAGAGAGAGAAGCAGACTCCACGGTGAGAGCTCGATGTGGAACTTGATCCCGGAACTCCAGGATCATGCCCTGGGCTGAAGGCAGACATTCAACCGCTGAGCCATGCAGGTGTCCCTGTTTGAATTCTTTTAAAGCCAAAACTAAAATTACCTCTTTAGTATATCTTTATTAAACATGTTTATTTATTTATATTTTTTATAGGTTGGAAAGGACAATTATGAACTTCCAAGCATTCCATCTACCCTTCATAATCAATTTTATTTTCATTCTCAAGAAACTTCTTATAATTTTAGCTTAAATTAACTTTTTTTTAAGGTTTAAAAAAACTTATTTATTTGAGGGAGAGAGAGAGAGTGAGAGCACAAGCTCGGGAGAAAGGCAGAGAGAGAAGTAGACTCCCCTCTGAGCAGGGAGCCTGGATGCAGGTCTCAAAACCCAGGACCCTGAGATCATGACCTTGATTGAAGGCAGACACTTAACAACTGAGCCAGCCACCCAGGAGCTCCTTAAACTACATTTTTATGTAAGTTCCCAAAGTTCACCTCATTGGGTGAAGCTGAATTTTTTCTTAAATGTGAAGCATTGGTTCCTAATTCTAGCATACTAGTAGTGCTTTCTTCATCTTTCAAAAGCTGTTAAAAATTCCCAAATCTAAAATCCTCTTGCACGCCTGGGACATCTCTGAGCCTAGAGCTCTCCATCTTGATTCTTTTCTAATTCGGACAAATTGCTTTCCACCCTGGTTCCTCCGATCTCAAATCCTAACCTGCCAATACTCTTTAAATGAGCCAATGCCCAATAGATAATTAATGAGCTGTGAAGTACCCTCACAGCCAGGTGCCTTCTCTTTATGGGGGAACCTCCCCCAAGCTCCTCACCTTGTACAAAAAAATAAAAAGAATGAGCAAGGTTAAAAGAAAGAAAGAAAGAGTCTTGATAATTACTTATAAGGGCCAACTATAATTATGCAAACCAGGATGAGCAATGGTGAGTTCATTTAGAACGGATGTTAAAAAATATTTCAAATAAGGGAGGAAGAATGGCTGTTATACACTGAAAAGTAAATGTGTAATTTCTGGAATGTGTAAAATTTTGAGTGATTCATAAATAAAACTTAGAAGAGTGTAGGAAGCAGGATATGGGCTAAGTAAAAATATATGTACAGGGGTTGGTAATTTATTGGGAAATACCCATAACACACCACAACCTAACTTAAAGTGGGGGGGGGGGGTTAGAAAGGGGAAAAATACAGTGATGGTAGCTGTGTTGGGTTGGCTGAACAACCCTATTTTGAGAAGACTCACCATGCTGAAAGAAAATGTGGAGTTATCTTATTCACATAAGTACTAATTTGTATTACTAATGATTTTAATCACCTAACTAAATAGGTACTAGAGAGTTCAGAAAATAGTTTGTTAGCACATAGAAAAAGAGAGCTCTGAAGTCAGACTCACTCAGATCAATATTCTTACTTATAGCCCAGGAATGTATCCATGTTGATCAATTGTTATACGATAAACAGGCATTATCTGTCTGAATCCACAGGGTAGGGTAATGTAGGGGAAGAGGGAAGAGCTGGTTATCCTCATAGTTTCCTGGTTCCCCCAGTTCACTGTCACACCAACCTCAGCTGTTCAAAAATAAGATTATGTTTTCATCTGTCCCATAACTTGACAATTGTGGGGAAAACTCTAAAAGGAAGACATTCTACAGATACACTCTGGTTCTGGGATTAAGGCAATTTTTAGTATAACTTTTAAGCTGGTTTTTAGCATAAGTTTGTTAAGTAATTTCAGTTACCTTCTATTTGATTTTCTCTTTTCTAATTGATGAGGTTAATAATTATTACAAAGAAATAACTCCAGGCTGTGGGATGTTATATATTTTTGACATTCTAATGCCACGACTAAGCACTGTATATTACTCTATGCGCTCACTCTTTTTCTTTTAATTCAGCACTTTCTGAAGATTGTTTTCTACTAACTTAATGTGCTCTTTAGCAATCAAGATTTTTCAATGATCTATGCAGGTGGTGGTCATTGTAGGTGAAATAGTCATAGTAAATTAACAGGCATTTAAAATGTATCCTGTGTTCAAAACAAAAGCACCAATTCACCTCTAAAAATAACTCCAATATGAATAATAGAGACTTGGGGGGGGTGGCAGTTGATTTAACAAACATTTACTTGGTACCTATTGTGTTCTGGACACTGTGCTAACCACTTGGATGGCAACGATGTATAGGATGAAGTCCCTGCTTTGAGATACTCTCAGTCTAGTGGAAGAGATGGAAAAAGTAAATATGAAACTTCAGTATACTAAGAGCTCTAAGAGAGTACATGAATAGAACATTGTGGCAGGACAGAGGAACCTACTGCTGCCTGAGGCAATCAAGTAAGGCTTTCTTCTTTTTTTTAAGATTTATTTATTTGCTTGAGAGAGAGAGCACACACATGAGTAAGAGGAGGGGCTGAGGGAGAGGAAGAGAGAGAATCTCCAGCCGACTCCCTCCCTGCTGAGCCTGGAGCCCCCATACTTGGTTCCATCCCAGGACCCTGAGACACTGACCTGAGCCGAAATCAAGAGTCAGAGGCTTAATCGACTGAGCCAGCCAGGCCCCTGACTAAGGCTTTCTGTTTCATCTTGAAGACATAGGTGGAGTTTGGTGAGCATCTCTGGCATAGTGGAAAAGGTGAATATGGCTTTAGAAGAACTGGTATTCTGGCAGGAGAGACAAAGCAGCAGAAAAATAGCTATAAGACAATGAGACAAGGACTTTAAGTGGAAGCCTGCATAAAATGATCTGGAATAGCAACGGCATAACAATTAGTTTTGTGAACATGGTAGGAGTGGGGTGGAGGCTAGCAAAGGGGTGGAGGTTAGCAAAGTGTAATAGAACAGAGGTGACACTGCAGCTTCACATAAAAGAAGGAATCGAGATTTGCCAAGCAGAAAGAGAAGAGAAGAAACAGGAACATTCCAGGGAAAAAGAGCACCTTGATCTTAGCTCTGAAAGCACAAATGGGGAACATTTTGGAGTGTGTAAAGGCATATGGGGGAGGGAGACCAAAGGGTAAATAGAATATCAGACTTGGCTATATTCTGAAGGGGATCTTATGCCACACTAAGGAGTTTTGGCTCAAGTATATCCTGGAGGCAAATGGAAATTGAAGAGAGTCCTTAATCCTGGTAGTGACATGATCAGATCTGATTGTAGAAATATGACTACAGAAAAGCCTACATGTGACCTACCAGGTGTGAGGTGATGAGCTCTGACCTAGGCTGGAGCCGTGAAATGAAGAATGAAGAGTCAGGAGAAGGCTTCTCAGGAGGTGAAAGCAAAAGGAAGTAAGGAGGCTAGAGGAGAGGCAGATTCACTCTTTGGCATTTGGGAGAATGATGGCGTTCCCAATGAGCCAGGGAGAAGAGGAGAAGAAATCCATGTGAAGAGTTTGTAGGGTGAATGTCCTGTCAATTCTTTACGGTATGCTGAATTTTGAGGGGCCTCGAGAGGAATTGCTGTGAGTAGTTGGAGATACAGATCTATGGTTGGAGAAGAAATCAGTCCAAAGCATGAGATTGCCTCGGAGTGAGGGGGATGAGGAGGGAAGGAGGAGGAAAGGGTAAGAACAAACCCGAGGGGACCCCAACTTCTAAGGGATGGATGGAGGGATAAAAAAATAATTGAAGAGGCAAAACACTTGGGGACACAAGGGGGACCAGGAGAAGGAAGTAACACAGAGCTCTGAAGAGAAGAGGACTTGCTTGCTGGAGATACTAGCCATTAGGGGCAAATGGACAAGAGAGGCATGTAGGACAGTGTCCATTGATTGGTCACTCAATGTTCTTACCCACGCTGGTGAGAGTAGCAGTGGGCGTAGAAATCAGACGACAGTGCATTAAAAAGGGAATGGGACCGTGCTCCCTTTAGGCAGCACGTAGACTAAAATTGGAAAAATACAGAGAAGATCCCTGTGCAAGGAGGACATGAAAATCCACGAAGCGTTCCATATTTTTGTCTTCTGGAGGAGCCACTCCGGCAGGGCAAGCTTCTTGCATGCATTGCTTCAAGACCAGGCCAGTGTGGCTGAGTAGATGGCTCCATGCTGGAAAGCAAGGAGCTAGAGTCCTATCTGAGGAAAATCAAAGTCCATAAAAGCAAAAAAAATCTCCTTTCCTCCTATGCTTGTCATGTAACAAAGGTGTTTATCGTATAAAAAAGAAAAGAGAGAGAGAGAGAGAGAGAGAGAGAGAGAATAAGACCTAATGAATAGACTAAGTCATGTAGTCTTTTTTGTTGAGAATTTGATGATGAAAAGGTGAAATGTAAGGCATTAGCCCAGAAAAAAAGGAAGTTGAGCTAAAGAAAGAGTGGTTGTTTTTGTCACCGTTTTTTATTTCTTTAACGTCTGGTGGAGTCTTGAGCACATGTGTACCCAGAAGAGAAAGGATGGGTCACAAACAGGAGAGGAGGGGAAATACTGAGGAAGCAAGATTTTGAGGGCTCAAGGTGAAGGCCAAGACTTGGAAAGTGCTAGAAGTTTTTCTTCTGGGATGTTAGGGAAGAAAGAAGAATAGATTTAAGCCTAGAGAAGTCTGAAGATGGTGAGGAAGACCAAGTTGGTGAGTTGATGCCTGACAACCTCTTTTTTCTTGATGAAGCAGCTGGCGAGGAAATCTCTGAAAGTAAAGACAGAGTGAACAGGCCTAGAGAGGATGTTATTAATAAATACTAGTATCTTGTTTACTCCTTTAAACACATTGCTTCACTTTCTCCAGTGAGATCATTAAAGTCTTATCTCAAGAAAGGTGGTTAAATATGACAGTGGAAAATGCAGACCACAAACTTCTAGATACAGAAGAATCTGTGTAGCCGGACTAACACTGGGCTTTCATAGCTTTGCCTGGGGCTTCAGAAATGCTTTTGATAATGCTTCTTTGAAGCAACTCTGGGGTAAATTTGGGGTATAAGATTTAGAATTTATTTGGAGTAAAATATTCCGGTACTTGGTATGCTACCAAAAAAAAAAAAAAAATCGAAGAAACAACAGCAAAAAGCTGGACTTTGCCTTAGTACGGGAAATATCTTAAGCCTGCGAGACAATTGATGTGTCTCTCCAGCCTTTTTAGAAACTCAAACCACTGATTATCAGGTCTGGTGTGTGCTGCATGGTTGCCCTGAACAAATGAGCCTCAGACACAACCATAAAAGAAAGACATCAGACTAGACAAACTATCATTTAGAAAGAATTAAGACAGCCATATTGTATGCTTACCATCAGCTCATCTATGGCTGTTCTGGTGTCACTACTCTCCAGAGGCTACTTAATCTCATTGAGACAAGACAGCCAGCCTAATTGATACAGAAAATGAAAGCCCTTTGATCTCATATCAAACAGAGTCAGACTAAGGGAAGGATCCAGCAGGCAAGATGACTGTCTTCCAAAGGAGAATTACCACTGCAGGCAGGAAAGTAGGAAAGGATAATATCTTACTTTGGAATTCCATGGACTTGTTTTACTTAAGTAAGGACTGAAAAGGAATAGATTCATCTCAATGCATGAATAGGGGTTTTTTGCTCTTAGTGCTATGAAATCTTTCAAATTATCAACATTTTCAGATACATATGTTATAGTAGTGATGAAAAGCACAACAGAAGTATAATTAATGTAAAAACACCTGCCTTTTAGCAGGTAACTATAAAGGACAGGTGTTTGTCAATGTCAACCTTTACTGCTATGATCTGCTGCCCCTACTAAAGAATTTCCTTAGAAGGGGTTTATTATTTTGTGATTTAAATAGCATTTGTTATGCTTTATAAACAATTTAGGTAAGTACCCCAGCAAAAAAAAACTGGCTTTGCAATAATCAGAATGTCTATGAATATACTAACATGTCTTTAAAGTTATCAGAGCACTTATTCATGTATGAGGAAACTCATCAAAATTTGTGTTCTCCATTCTAATGCATAAAGTACGCACTTCAATAATCATATCAGTTGTATTTTACATACTTAATATAATGGTAGTTTTGAAAACCAGTCCAAGCCTGTGATTGTATAAGTAAGATAAAATAAATTATGGTATTTAGGGAAAAAAATGACTAATACAGTGTTTTCCTTTCAGATACAGAGGATTACTTGAAAAATAACATACTCTCTACTGTAGTTGGTTCTGCCAACTGGATCTCATTCTTGATGTATTAAAATGCCTTGAGTATCTGATATTTGGGAAAGCATATCCTCCCACTATTTGACACTTTCAAAGCTGAGAGACCATGAAAAAATACAAAAGAAGTTTCAGAAAGGAATCAAGGCAGAATATAAAATAACATCCTTTTCTTACCCAAGATAGTATCCATAATGATGAATAATCAAATCAACAACTAACAAATTAACATGTATTTGAAAGAACAACAAAAAATATATATGGCTGATGGTATATAATATCTGGATGTCTTCAAAATAAGTTCTGGCCCTCTTGGGATTTTTCTTTTCTTTTCTTTCTTTCTTTCTTTCTTTCTTTCTTTCTTTCTTTCTTTCTTTTCTTTTCTTTTTTTTTTTTTTTTTAAGATTCTCTTTATTTATTTGAGAGAGAGCAAGAAAGCACAAGCTGGGGAGAGGGAGAAGCAGTCTCCCAGCTGAGCAGGGGCCTGATGCAGGGCTCTATCCCAGGACCTTGGGATCATGATCTGAGGCAAAGGTAGATACTTAACTGACTAACCCACCCAGGTGCTGCCCCCCGCCACCCCTTTTCCATTTTAGATTTTAAGGGATTTCTCTTCCAGGAATTTACAAGCCCAGACTTTAAACTTTTGGACTACTCAACTGTCAACTTCTTTTTCCTCTTCATTTAAAATTGACACCAGTTCTCTGTTCCACCATCTTAAAGGCACCACAGCTGTCGTTTACTGAATTCACATGAGACCCACTTCCATCTTTCTAAATGAATATAGCAACTGGCTTATGATCTTCCTCCACATCCTCATTCCTCATCACCACTTTCTGACAACTTCACAATTCATGCTGGGGACCCATCAGTTACCTCAGCCATGGAGTCCCATGATCTTATTCCCTGCAATCCTCTAACTCCACTCTACTCCAGCCACAGACCAGCAGGATCATTCCCTGAATTTAAGCATTACAGGCACTTGGAATGTTTGTTTTATATACCCAACCCCATGTGTACCACTGCACTCCTCCCCTTCCTAACCTTCTCCTGGCTTTCTACTCACTGAGTTCAATAAACACTAAATCCTTTTTAGTTTAATCCATCCATGAACCCTCTTCTCAGCCCATTATGCCCCTGTCCACCTACACCCCTGTCATATTCTTGTGACCCACTGTCAGTGGGCAAACCCACATCATACATGTTATCTAGTTTTTCCATGTATGCCCAGGAGCATGGCTAGAGGAAAGCTGAGAGTACTCTGGCTCACTATACCATACTCACACTTGCTTTCCTTGTGCCACAATGCCAACAACAGTCCCTGGACTTGGTGCCGGGAACATTCTCCCCGACAGCTATACACACATAGTTCTCTCTCCTCAAAATCTCTCATATCTTTCCTGTAAACATTCATAGCAGAGACTTCCCGAAGCAATTGAATGTAACTGGTCTGGTATCCCCTCCACATCTCAGCATACACCTATCTCTTCATTTAACTTCCCTTAATTTCCAACTGCTTCAAATCTCTTAAACCATTTCTCTGACTTCCAATTCTATATTTGTAACTTCAGACTCTCCCCAGAAGTCCAATGTCACATTAACAACTTTTTATAACATGTCCCCATGTTGAGTACATGAATACATGGTAAGTATTCAGTAGATATTTATGGAATGAATGAGGAAATAGATAAATCTACACCTGGATGTTTTACTTCCAACTTTACTCTAGATAAGGGAGGAGAACTTTGTCAAGAGGAAACTGCTTTCTGCTTCCTCCACTCCAACTCTTGCTAGTACCTTCAACTCTAGTCTTTGGTGCTCAGTTGATTTTTCAACAGAGGTGGGTTTTTGGGGGGAGTAATTGAAACATGGAATGAGACCCACATATGATTACTCTAAATGAAATAAAAATAACTTGATTTCACACATAGTGTTTTAAAGGGCAATAGTTAAATGTATATTACTTCAGTACACAGTATACATAAAGTAACTTACTTATAAAATCAAAAGGACATCACATCATCCCTAAACCATCCTGATCACTAGCATTCTTTTGCTGCATTCGAATTCTTACTGCCTGATGACTACTGTTTTTGTGTTTTTCAGATGTATAGGAGCTTTATGACAGTATAAAAATAGTTACCCACCACATTGGTCTATATGTTTTCCTACATGCTGGTTCTATTATGTATGCTATTTTAAATTTCTTATGAACTTGTTAAAAATATGTGTTTATAAATTGTAAATTCTGTTTTTCTGGTTTCTTCAGCTATGATTTTTTCCCCGTCTAATATGGATGGATTCCAGAAAACCCAGAAACAATATCTAACAAGATCAGAGCAGAGGAAGGAGAGGAATAGCAAATAAACATTTTCCAGTGTCGAGTTAGGAAGATATTCGATCTTCCAATGTGCTCAACAAATGGGTTTAATAATGCACATTTCGGTATAAAACAGTTCACAAAAGAAATATTTGCTACTCAGCCCATTTATCCTGGGAATTACACAACATGGACCATTTTCAATAACTCTGTTCATTATAATGATTTCCTCCTGCTCAAGCAATGGAGATGTACAAACCATTTTGGTCTAGAAATGTAATAATGTCGAGATACAAATGTATTAAAGAAAAATTAAAATACAATAATTTTCATCACTTTGGGTCAATGTTATATTGTCTTTCTCAAGGTACTTTAGCCTTCTAAAATCTTTTCAACCAGAATATAAGATTGCTTTTTATTCAGAACCCATACAACTAGATAACTTGACAAAGTATATTTATTTAAAAGTCACAGTAAACTACTGGCAGACCAAAACAAGAGATGAAGATATATTTTTAGGGCACCAGTTGGTTTCTCTTAATTTTGTAAGTTAAAGATCTTGAAGCGCCTTTGAATCATGAAAAATAATATAGTTTGATATAATTTTGACCTATAGAATTTTTATTTTAATGCCAAATCCATATATGTATTATATAGATAGTAACTTTTACCTAATAAGACCATTGAATTATGTAAAACCTCTTTGGACAGTAGTGGCAGTATAACATCATCCATTTCATCATCCTTTCATTTATTCAGCAAACAGGTATTGAAAGCACATGATGTGTATAGCACAACAGTAGAAACTAGTTCCCCCAAGGAGTTTAACAAATAATAGAGAGAATTAAGATATACTTCTATATCACTATAATTTATAGTATAGTAGTCCCCCCACCTTATCCACTGTGGATACTTTCTAAGACACCCAGTGGATGCTTGAAACCACAGACAGAACTGAATCCCATATATACTGGCTTTTCCTATGCATCCATACCTATGGTAAAACTTAATTTATAAAGTAGGCACATTAGGAGATGAACAACAACAACCCATAATATAATAGAACAATAATAGGACTGTAATAAAAGTTATGTGAATGTGGTCTCTCTCTTTCTCTCAAAATACCTTATTGTATGGTACTCATCTTCCTTTTTGTGATGATGTGAGATGATAAAACGTTTACGTGATGAGATAAAGTGAGGTAAGTGATGTCAGCATCGTGACCTAGCGTTAGGCTACTATTGACCTTCTGACGGTAGGTCTGAGGAGGATCATCTGCTTCCTGACAATGGTTGGCTGCAGGTAACTAAAACTGTGGAAAGTGAAACTACGAATAAGGGGGTCTAGTGTAATAACTGCCACAAAAGATATGCTAAAGAAGTTTATAGATCCCTGATAAGTTTTTTTTTTTTTTTTACTGGTCTGACAATTTAGTGCTTAGAATTGTATGTTTTACAAAGCTACCTGAATGACAATCCCTACATAGAGCACTGCACTCATTCTTTCAGCCTTTGTGTACTCAAATTTTGACACGTTTGTCTAGTACTTGGAAAGCAAAAATTCAGGGAGTGTTTAATTACTGAACGCATATTGTGAATAAGGCACTAAGCTCGGCACCGGTCCTAAACATTACAAATGAAGACAGCAGACATGATCCCTTTGCTCAAGGGGTTCCTAATCTAATAGGACAAAGAGGAAAAAAACATTTGCACTGAATATGTCTTTCATTCCTTCCTACATTCTCACCATCACTGGAATTGAACTTTATTAGGCATCAAAGCCACCACATTATTTCATCATGCCCCCTAGGAGCAGCAAGCAATACAATTGGTTATGGTTGATTTTATGGTTGGCCCCTGATTGTTGATAAGACAAGTCAGTGTTTTCTAAAGCATTGGATGCTGCTGGTATAACCCACACATGGGTTAAAAGTGCTGAGATGGCACTTCTGATCAACTTGAGCAGCAAGCAGTCTTTGATAAAGGGCTTCAGATCTCAGACGCAGAGGCCCCTTGAAAGAGCAAAATTCTACCCAGGAAGTAAGAGCTCCAAAAGATTGCTTCTGGGGGCTCTTCCTGGTGACATGACAGTTCCTTTCCCACCAGAACTCTTCCTCTGTGAGAACAGAAATAGCATGAGAATGGAGGAGAAGACGGTGAGGGCTAATGCAGAACAGACTGTACAATGTATGAGAGAAAGTGTAGAAGAAAGTAAGGAAAGGCAGGATTTATGAGGAGAGAAGGGGGGAAGAGGGGGAAGGAGAGAGGGAAGGGGAAAGGGAGGGGGAGGGGGAGAGAAAAGTCGGAAGGGAGAAGATGGAGCATATAACACTGGTAGCAAAGGATCCAAGGGTGTGGCCGCTGTACCGATTGAACACAGAGTACTGTGCAGTAAATCCTGGGCCAGGTGCCCAGGAAAAAGGACAGCAGAACTCTAAGAAGTGACAGCTGTTTTATCAGGAGGAATATTAGTAATAATCATAGCTAACATGTACTTTCTATGTGCCAATCCTGTAAGTGCATTACATGGATTAATTCCTTAAATCCTCAGGATGACCCTAGAGGCGGAGAGTCTTAACCCTGATAAAATACTGAGTTTCAGAGAAGTTAAGTCACTTACCCAGGAACACAAAGCAACTAAGTAGTAGGATCTGGATTTGAAACCACCAAGCCTGGCTCCAGTGATGCAACTCTGAAGCACTAATGTTACCCTTCACTGGCTCCCACCGGGAATGCCAGAACCTGGAGTAGTAATACGGTAGGAAAAAAAAACATGATGGCCTGAGACATGAATCTGGCCATACCTGGGTTCTGAACTGCTTCCCACTCTTTATACGAGGTGAGACAAGAGAGAGCCATGACAAGCATGAGAGTAGAGGTAGTGTAGGGCAAGACTGAGATTTTATTCTGAGAGAAATGGAATGACACCAGAGGGTCTGACACTGGAGAGGTGCAATATGAACTGATATGATATGAACTGATATGAAAATAACTCTGAGGAATGAAAAAGGAAAAAAAAATAAAAAATAAAAAAGGGGGTAGGGGAGGTGGGGTAGCTCCCCTCACATATTTCTAGAGAAAGAGTATTGGGCAGGAGATACAATGTCATCAAAGGCCAAGCTAAGAAGACAAGGTTGAAAGGCAGAAAAGAGATTGATAGGATGACAGCTCTTAAAGCAAGAAAAGTGGGAGCCAAGGACTATGGGAGAGTGATGGGGGGGGGGGGGGGCTCTTGCAGGGAAACAATGGCATTCATGGCTTTTAATACAAATGTCAGCACTCATGGGCCACACCAAAGCAGTGGGAAGGAAGAACAAAGAGCCAAATGGAAGGAAGAAGGTGAGGAAGACAGGGAGGTACAGACTAAGGAGGTTGAGCGGTATTGAGGTAAGGTCTCAAGTGAGACAACCCACTCTCTCCTCCATCCCTCACATACCCAGAGATAGTTGTGGTTTTATCAAAGCCTAAGATAATTTCGAGTGTGCGCTGTTTCTGGGGTTGTTCTTGCAATCTACCCATCCTGCAATGGGTAGATGTTTCAATCTTGCTGAAAAAGAAAATCATGTCAGTCAAAGGGTTAGCTGTCTTAAAAAAAAAAATTGAATAGGAAATGTCAGGAAAGAGATGTTGGTTGTATATTATTAATATTTATTAAAGGTCTATTAAGTGCAAAATATGCATAGTTGACACTAATTGAATTCTCGCCCCAGCTTATTGTGGTGGATAATTGTATCCTTACTCTGTGGGTGAAGGAAACTAGGGATCGGAAAGTTTAAGAATCTACTCAAGGTCACATGGCGGCCAAGCTGCTAATCCACGACCATCTGGTTCCAACTGTGAAAATGTTGTTGCACATCTAGGGAAAACCTTAAAACCAACCATGCACATGGGCCAGTGTGGTAGAAAACAAGGACACAGAGGCAACAGCCTGTTCCTCTGCACACATTTTAATAATGGCTTTGGATCAGCAGTTCTCAGGATTTCTTATATTGCTGGAGCCCCTCAGATTCACAGCATACTGCCTTTTAACACCCCCCCAATGCCCCACTTCCCACTGCCTCTCACAGGAGGCTGGCTGCCATAGATGTTTTCAATGGTTTACAGATATGTCACATCTCCCAAAGTTATGCTTCATGATATCTTTGAAGAATTTCTCTAAGGAAATGTCATCCAACATTTCTAATCTTTAGTGTCCTGGTTCTCTGAGTACCATTGTAATTTATTTATCGCATCTTATTAATGAGGGTTGAATAATTTAATCCATCACATTTTGTTTTAGCCAAGTAATTAAAAACCTGGCTCCTCTCTCCCTTGTCTAGTGAATTTTTCAAATGTTTTTCTAGAGGTCTTCATTTCTACTCAATCTCGAAAATACAGAGGCTAATGTTAGAAGACCCCAATATATCTCACATTTAAGTCCAGAACCCTCTCTGGGTTGCTAACATTAAGAGTCCGATCCACTGGCACTATTCTTGTTTAGGGGATTTATAAGAGTAGCTGTATAATGATGGCACCAACTATAGCATTTTCAAGCTACAGCAGCAAATATTAATTGTTGAATGTAGTCAACTTTTTTATTGACAAAGACCTTAAGGTCCAGGGGCTGAAATATGTTGCCAAGGTCACACAGGTAGTTCCTGGCCAACTTCCGGTTAAATTTCAGGTCTTCTGACCCACAGACCAGCAACCTTAATTATCTTTCCGTACCTTCTCTTGTGAAGGTAAAACTCTCTGTTGCATCTCTCCAAACAATTTTCATAACATCTTCCTGAATGATTAGCAGATCCATTAAGTAGGCATAGACACTGAAGGTCAGAAAGATTAAATGACTGATAACTGAGGGTGCAGTGGGCATTGCAGTGGAGGAAGAA
Source organism: Vulpes lagopus (assembly GCF_018345385.1). Lineage (NCBI taxonomy): Eukaryota > Metazoa > Chordata > Mammalia > Carnivora > Canidae > Vulpes > Vulpes lagopus. The sequence goes on along the minus strand of NC_054836.1, from coordinate 18,152,744 downwards.
CTAGGAATAAAACACAAGCTCTTGACTTAGAAATCAAGGATTCTCTCCTTTACAGTATACTCCCATAGATGATAAGGATATTGCTCAACAAAATTAGTAATCTTTCTCAGTTCTGAACTATATAGTTTTTCTAATATACCTTAGAGCTTAATACTTGCTCTTTTTTTAAATAAAGATTTTATTTATTTATTTATTCATGAGAGACACAGAGAGAGAGACAGAGACATAGGCAGAGGGAGACGCAGGCTTCCCACAAGGAGCCAGATGCAGGACTTGATCCCAGACCCTGGGATCATGCCCTGAGCCAAAGGCAGGCACTCAACTGCTGAGCCACCCAGGCATCCCAGTACTTGCTCTTTTTAAAGAAAAATTATTTAATTGGAATTTTCTGGGGAAGACAATGCAGAAAGTTACCTAAGTACATTTTTTGCAGGTAAGATTTTAGAATTTGTTTTTCAGACAAATTTAGAAATTAATCTGAACACATTTTCTTTCAGACAAAAAAAAATGTTTTCAATGACTAATATCTGCAACACAAGAGAAACATAACAAATCCATAAAAAGTAACAGGATGACCTGGTTCTTTCTTGTTTAAGCAAAGTGGAACAGTGTCCTCAACTTTTTAGATGTTATTCTAGCTATGCCACGCTGTTCCAGTTTGTCTGTGCCTGCCTGATTCTGTAACACTCAAGCAGAGAGACAAGAACCATTGCTGCGTTCATTGACCACCTACTATGGCCAGATGGCACAGCCAGGTGCTGGATCATTGCCAAGGGGAACGAGGCATGGTGGATGTACCTGGGGAGCTCAGGGTGGTGGAGAGCAGAGCATCAAGCTTTTAAAGAGGTAGAAAGCGGATGGCCTCAAGGAGTCAGAGCCAAGAGGAATGTCATTCAGCTGAGGGAATCTCCTAGGTTTTAAGAGCTGGGCCTTAAGAAGACGATAGGATTTAGAGGAGAGAGCTACAAGGAAGAGAACTGCAGGTAGAGGAGATATGGTTCTGAAGCCCTGACATCAGCACACTGATCCTTAAACTTTGCTGGGATTATATTTAAAAAATTATTAGAATATATCTCCCTGAAGGGAATAGGAAGAAGTAGTCCCAAAGGAGAGGAATGAAGAGTATAAAGCCAACTTTCCCATTGACTAACATTTATTGGACATAAAATAGTTGCCAGTTACTGTAATAGGTATTGAGCACAGTAAGATCTGGGTAGCTGAACACATTTATAGCAGGGTTTAAAAATCAGATTCTCCCTTCAATTTATGGAAAAAGTAACTGATCCACAGAGCTATGCTATTATATACTTTCTTCTAGAAATCCAAAGAACCCTGCAAAGAATTCCTTTCTATATTATTTTTAGGAAAAATCCATAATGAGACAAGGTAAAATAGTTACGTGAATATAGACACATACATTATATAATCTCATTTAATAAGACAGATTTCAATGCACAATAGGTGTTCATTCTAGAAGAATTAGGTTGCGTGGATCCTCTATATTAGAGCCCCGAGGCTGCATCTCTTGGCTCCAGGACCCGGGCAGTATTTCCTTTACTTGCCCCAGCTGTCAGGCCATTCACAGAAGTTTCTCCCAGGTGCCTTCCTTTGTCCTTCCTCCTACTTCCCAGATCGCACTTTATCATGATTTACCTCCACTGTGTCCTACCTTCTCTGCTTCATCTGAACAGTCCATCTAAAACGTGAGTGCACCTTTTAGCTCAACCAAAGGCAGCTATGGCGACACAATTGTTAGGCCATGTGTACAGTTAAGATGCAAGTATTATCTTAGAAAAGAAATGTTAGAAGTCAGTGAAAACAATAGGACGCTATACATCGAAAGGAAATGTAGGTGTTTCAATGTGATTATCATCATCTTTTATATTTCCACGGTTATTTTTCTGACTATTCAGAATACTAATATAGATGATGAAAGGAACTTAAGAACACATTTTGAACATGTCACGACGGTATGCTAAGAACATACAAGTATTCACACACACACTAAGCAAAAAGAAGATATAGGAATGTCTATCAAAAGGGGAAAAAAGGAAATATGATGACAATTATACAAATATGAACATAGTACTGACATGTTGTACAGGGAGCACAGGGATAATTATAGAGCACTAGAACCCATGAAAACGGAAAGTTTCAAAAAAAATAATAATGTCTTGTTTTTTCTTCTTAAATTTATAAGCTACCACCTGATATACTTTTTCCCCTCAGGCAAGTATCAAAATCTTTGCAAGTTTCACTGCCTTAATGTAATACACTAAATCACATGCAACTAAAAAAGAGAAAACCCCAGGTCATTTCGAAATTGACAGGAAGTAATTTATTTAGAAGATTGAATTTAAAAAATAATTTAAATGAAAATTTTACAATTCAAAAAGTTGGTAGTACAATTGAGTTTTCCTAATATATTTAGTAAATTTTCAATATTTTAAGGGAAAACCCAAGAAAATATCTTGGAAATGCCTGAGGAAGAAAGACTGCATTAAAATGTACTGCATTACATTATACTATTTTTGTTAAACTTAAAGTTTTTCATAGTAATTACTCAACAATGATAACATTTACATCCTCATATAAATCAAGTTAAAGATAAGGGTAACTGATTTTAAAGTTATTAAACCAGAGAAGTTGTTGTTTTTTTTTTTTTAATCAGAGCAATAAACAGGAGATCTTTACACACTAAAAGGATACATTTACATGGACCGCCAATCAAAATTATTGTGTAGTATATAGCAAAACCTTATTTCCGAGTTTCTGGAAAATGTGTTTCATAAATTCAAATAGCCAATATAAATCAGAGATGGTTGAGAATTAAATGTACATTATAAAATTACTAATTTTAAATAAATTACTCATTCCTTAAGATTACAAATCATAGACTAGAACTTTAAATTTTATTTTTATTTTAGAGAAAAACACAGTTTATAGATATTGATTTAAAGTGTTCACATATAGAATGCACTTCTTATATGGCACTAGAAGAACTTTCAGTACAAGCTACAATATCATATTTGAAGATAAATCCATGAGGTGTAATTTTTAAAACCCTGTATGATGATTTGCAAATTTAGGGTATCAGATATGTGGCATGCAAATCATTATTCTTGAATGCTCTGTATTCATTCATAAAAGACTCCTAAACAAAGGAGTCGGAATTTGGTTCACAGTTTATAAACTTTGCACAAATTTTGTTATGATAACCTGTTACCTACAGAGGAAGTTATCCATAAACAAAAACAATCTGGTATTTACTAATTTTACACAATCCACTGTAAAACTTCCTGGTCTAAGGCTTTAGCCAACTGGGATTTCATATGAACCATAACCAGAGATAGTGAACAATGATAAATTAACAGTATCAGAGAAAGCAGATGACATGAAAAGAGTTAACACTCAGCATATATCATTAAAAACTTTTTTCTTTTCTTTCTTTTTTTTTTTTTTACCTTGTACACGTGATCTAGTGATCTAAATCATGGAATCTCAAATCTATCTATGGTTGTTGTCAAATTCATTAGTTAAAAATGCAACCCAGTGTAGAAAAGACACTTTTCTGTTAATTTTAAAGACATTTATGGCTTACTATTTTTTAAACAAATTATTTATCCAAATAAATTCTTGCAGTCATTTGCTGGTTCCTCTGACTATTTATTGACAATTATTTCTAAATTACATAAATGTGTAAATCACCAGCAAGTAAATCTTGTTTTAAAAATCATTGATAAATGTAGCAATTATAAAAAATGTAAGTCTCATTTGCATCTCTGGTTTAAAGTCTAATTAGTGATTTGTACTGAACCAATATTTTCTATAAATACAAAATCTAAATTTGTTTTCTTAAGTCTATATGGTTTATGAGGTTATAGATACCTTTACAAATTTTGTTCAGAAATTGAATTTTAGAAGACATGCTTCTAAATACAAAATGTATTTTATGAATTATCTTAAGCATAAAAAACCACAAATATCCACTTTTATCATTCAAGAACAAATTACTATAATGTATTATAAAATATTTCCTAATGAAAATGCAAAAATTTTAATTTACCTAACCTGTTACTTCACATTGTAGTTGGAATCAATTTTATAAGGGCGAAATTTTGATTTACTCTGACATTAGGCAACATGGTTTAATTCAAAAAGTAAAAAAATTTATTGAGGTTAATATTTCCAATTCAAACAGTATTTCGCTGGATTTCAGTTCTTCTAGAGATCTGAAATAAATAAATGTTTTCTTAACTTTGCTTTAAGATGTTTAAAAGGGTTTCAAGTATTCTACAGATACAGACTTTAGAGAACACTGGATTCTTTAAAAAAAAAAAAAAAACAGCTTTCTTGGGGGGAGGATTTACTCCTTTGCAGGGTCTTGAGGACTTTTTTTTTTTTTTGTCCAAAATCTCATTTTCACCTGCAATAATTGTATTCAGGTTTTCTCAGCAGGTAAAGTATACATTCTTACAAGGTTTCAAATTTCAGAATTCCAATAATGCATTTAAACTGAGCACCCACTGAATCACGTTCTCTTCTCTTTGTTTGGGGTGTGTGTGTGTGTGTGTGTGTGTGTGTGTATCCATTATCTTGCAGTTCTGATATTCATATTAAATTTTAGTCTTTTTAGCTTCCCAGAAACACCTTAGTGAACCCTTAGCGATTGCTAACCACTTACTAATTGTGAACCCGCGAGCCCCTTCAAGTACGTCGTTAACCAGAGTGCCTGACAATTTCCAAATCCTATCCTCTGTCCAAAAGGAAAAGATAGGGCTTTGTGAGGCCGAAAGGAAGCGAAGGAAAACAAAACAAATGTAGCTCATGCTGAAAGTGAAAAGTGCTTGGACAGATTAGTATTTTCTTTTCTTTTCTGCAAGGCGCCCTGCCAGACTTTTTTTTTTTTTTTTTAATAGAGAAGAGTTATTTTTTTGGTCTGATTTTTCAGTTTCTTGGAAAGTGCTGGTCTTTCCCACCCCCACCGGCCCCTCATAATTACGGTGGGTTGTTTTGTGTTTTTCCCACCCGGCCACATCACAGCCTGCTGGTCCCCCCGCCTCACTCTGTCAAAACCCCAACTCTGGGCGACCCTGGGTTTGGAAACTCCGCGGACTCCCGACGACACATCCCACTCTCCCTCTCACGCCTCGTATTTTAGTTGCAAGATCCCTCACTCCAGTTGCAGCGAAAGCCGGAAATTTTCATTTAACCGCCCCCCCCCCCGCCGCCCTCTCGCCCCCCACTCGGAGCCGAGAGTTGGGGAGTGGAGACCCGGAGCACAGCCGGGCTCGCCGCCTCCCCTCTCCGGAAGGCTTTAATTTGCACACTTGCTTGCCGCGGCGCAGCGAGCCCCTAGCGCCGTCGCCGCCTCGGGGTGGGTCTCGGGCAGCGTCGGCCTCGGGGGGAGGGGGGGCGCCCCCGCCCCGGCTCGCCCCAGCCCCGGCCCGCGCCCCGCAGCCCCCGGCCGCCCCCAGCGTGCGGCGCGGGCGGCGCCCTCCGCCGTCCCTCCGCCCTCCGCCGCTGTGCCCACCCCTTCGCGGGCGAGAGCGCGGCTAACTCCTTCCTCCGAGCCGGTTACCTGCTCGGCGCGCGGTGGACACGTGCGAAGGTCGGACGGACACTCGCAGCCCTCTCCGGAGGCCCGAGGCGGCCGGGCCCCTCAGGTGAGGAGCAGTGCGGCCGGGTGGGTGGGCTGCGGGGTGGGGGGTCCCCGGGGGAGATTTGGGAGCTTGGCCGGGGTCGGAAGCGGGGGTGTGGGTGGAGGTGACCGTGGTGGGGGGTGTACGTCTTCGGAGTCGGCTGTAGTTAACCCCTTACGACCCGAGGCGGGCTAGGGATGGGGACCAGTCCTGGGGAGTTGGAGGAGTCTCTCCTAGTCTGGCAAGGGAAGGACATCCCACACCAGGGACACCCCCAGCGCTGAGATCCGCTGCTGCTCCCACACAGCCGTGCGCACAAACACCCACGCACTCATCAGGCTCCTTAAAGCGGAATATAAACTCCACTCGGACCCTCGGAGAATAATCTACCCTTTAGAGTGTAGAATGCACTGCCTCTGGGGGGACTCCATGCGGGACGTTGTGCTTCCGTGCCCCACATTCATTTCCCCGCTGAAGCTCACTCTCCAGCTCGCCGAGGTGTGGGTGTGGCCTCCACCTTCTCCACCACGAGATCAATGTTAACGCAGGCTTCTTGCTGGAACCCCCTCCCCTGCGGGGGGTTATGCACACTTACGGGAGTGCACGCAGGCGGCCAGTGCACGGGCTTGGAGCCCCACTAGGACGCACGTTGGCGTTTAGTTTCCCAGTTTACTTTTATTAATTTGAAGTATCCGAGTTGGAACGCACACCCCGCGGCGAGCAGCGCCGGGCCCCCAGCGCGCCCCACAGTGTGCACGTGGGGCTCATCTGCGTGTGCGCACACGCGGGAGTCGTGGTCCCCGTGCGGCCTCTTGTCGCTGCGCCGGTGGCGACCCTTGCGGTGCTTGGCAGGCTTCGGGAGAGGCACATGAAGGATTTCATTGAGTGTGAAGACAGAGAGCAGAGACAGAAAGCAGAAGGAGGCGGCTGCAGCCTTTGTAGTCGCGGAGGAATGCGGAAATGTTGAAGCACTATGTCAAACTTTTTTGAAATGGGGTCAAGTCACATTCAGCCAGCGTGGGAAAGCAACAACAACAACAAAAAAAAGTGGAGGAGAGGGGGGGAAAAGGCACTGTTGCTCCCGTTTCTCTCCGCCGGAGCCGACCGTCCGGGGAGCGGGGGGGAGGGGGGAGCCTGGGCGGGCGGTGCGGGGCCGGGCGGGGGCGGCGGGCGCAGCTCCCTGCGGGGGTGGGACGTCCGCGGCGCTGCCGGAGCTGCTGAGCCTCCGGGCGGACCGCGGCGGGGAGGGGGATGCGGGAGGGGCGGGAGGGGCGGGCGGCGCGGCCGGCGGCTCCGCGGCTACCTGTGTGGCCCTAGGCCTGGCTCGGACCCCCGCGCAGGCTCCTGGGGGGCTCAGTCCTTTCTCCCCCGGGATTCGCCTTTACCTTTTAAGGAGAGCTTTGAATGGAGTGTGAGGGGCTCTGCGCTCGCTGCGGTCCCCTCTGCCAGCACGCCGTGGGGATCGCGCCATTTGTTTGACTCCTGGCAGGAGGCGAGCGGGCCGGCGGTGCGGGGCAGGTAATCCCGAGGTGTCCCGGGAATTCCAGACACGCGGCCCGCGTGGCGAACCTACCGCCGAGGCCGCGGCGGCCACGGGTTGCAGGCTCCCTGGGTCCTGGATTACAACTGAATGGGGAGGGGAGAGCGTGTCCCTACCCTGCCTCCCCACCCCCGCCCTGTGTTGTGCGGAGGGCTCCGAGGGGGGTCGGGGGGCGCGTTTGGCCCCTGATGAGACCAGGCCTCGAGCGGAGGGAGGAATGGAACAGCCACCGCTGCAACTTAAGATCCAGAAGATCTGGAGAAGTTCCAGGGAGTGGGGAAAGGTTCGGAGTCCCGGCCCCTGGGGCGCAGCCCCTTCTCTCTCACCCCCGAGGCTTGGCATTTACTCCTCCCACCCCCAACCTTTTGAAGAGGAGGTTGAAATTAGTTGAGAATTTCAGGGCGAGTCGCGGTTATGCTACCTTCCTCCCGCAGTTATTCTCGCAGGAGATGACAAGCTAAAGTGCGACGAATAACCCCTTCTCCCACCCTCACGGCCCTTTGGGCGGCTCCCCCCTCTGGGGCCCCACCGTTCCTCCACTCCCGAGTAGCGGGAGCCCCAGCCCTCCCCGACCTCATGGGTTTCCACCAGGGAGGTCCTCCGCGTCGGAGGAAGAATTTCGTTTCCAGCCCAGACTTCTTTACCCCAAAAAGACCATTTGTGTGTGCAAGTCGTTTTTAAATGTCTCCTCGCAGAAAAACTGAAAGTAGAAAGAAAGGAAGCAATTTCCCAGCAGATGTCTGACCACCCCTCCTCGCACACTCCCAGCATCGGGTTACAGGGTCCCGGGAGCCCCCACCCACATTCGGCAGCCCCACGCGGGTGGACCCACAGCCCCTCCACAGCAGCTTGTGCACAACCCCTGAAAGCCCCACGGCACCCCGGAGCCCCTCTCCCTGCACGTCCAGGCCCGGGGGGCGGGGTGGGTAGCAGTGCAACACAATGATGTAGGGATAAATATTAAGCCGTGACATTGACGTGCCCGGCACCTCCCCTCCCCCGCGCTCCCGGCACACTCTGGGCTGCTCGGCACGCCCCCTCCCGTTCCACTGCGTCCCGCGCCGCGCGCTCATCCCCGAGGGGCCCCTGCAACCTCTGCGCGAAGACGGCTCCAGCTCTGCAGGGAAAGAAAAGTAACTTCGCTTTCCTCGGAGGAACCAGGAAGGATTAGGCAGCCTGGGAGAGGGCAGGAGCGCGCCGAGGGTAGCGATGGGGGCTTCATGGAGTAGGAGGAGGGGAGTCTGCGGGAACTCGGAGGAAGGCGCCCGGGATGTCTGATTGCACTTTTTCTTGTCCTCCCGTCTCTTTTAGGTGGAAGGCTTGCGGACTGAGGCGCGCGGGGCCAGAGACTATGTAATCGCTTCGGTGTCTGTGCAGAGGACTGCGCTTCGGGGAGGGAAGAGGAGGGATCGGCTCGCTCCTTGGCGACTCGGCAGGCGGAGTTTCGCGGCGGCACCGGGGTTGCGCCCGCCCGCGGGGAGGTCGCTCCATCCAGCCCCAGCGGCCGCGAGAGCCCGAGCGCCGGAGCGCGGTAGTCGGCGGGCGCGAGGGCGAGCGAGACCGAGCTCCGGGCGCGAGGGAGCGGGCCAGGGAGTCCCGGAGGAGGCGAGCGGCGGCCGCGAGCGAGCCGAGCGCGCCCCCCGCCCGCCCCAGCGGTGCCGCGCCGGGCGGCGTCCGGGCGGCATGGAGAAGGACGGCCTGAGCCGCGCGGACCAGCAGTACGAGTGCGTGGCGGAGATCGGGGAGGGGGCCTACGGGAAGGTGTTCAAGGCCCGGGACCTGAAGAACGGAGGCCGTTTCGTGGCGCTGAAGCGCGTGCGGGTGCAGACGGGCGAGGAGGGCATGCCGCTCTCCACCATCCGCGAGGTGGCGGTGCTGAGGCACCTGGAGACCTTCGAGCACCCCAACGTGGTCAGGTGAGCGGGGGAGCGGCGCCCGCGCCGTCGGAGGCCGCGCGTGCCCGGGGAGGACCCGGGAGCCGCGGGGCGCGGGGCGCGGGGGCCGGGGGCGGCCGGGGAGGCACGGCCCGACCCGCTGCCCTCACCCAGCGAGAGAAAGTTTTGTCGACAGAGCCGCAGGCCGGAGCCGGCGACCTTGCCAGACAGCGAGCAGAAAGACGAGGCAGGAAATGTGACCTGCGCAGGCTTCCCCGCCGCGGTGCAAGCCCTGTTTCCTCCCCGCTGTCCCCGCTGTCCCCGCACGGGGGTCCGGGAGGTTGGGAGCCTTGTAGGGAACGAGCCGACCGGAGACGTGCCCTGCCCGCCCCCTCATACTTTCCCTGGCCACTGGGGAGTTTTTGAAAGGCCGAGAATCAAGAGAAGTGGCAGGAGGTGATGAAAACTGGTAGGACGAGACCTTTCCTCGTGGAGCCTGGTATAAATAAAGTTTGGAAAACGTAGAGACGTAAGACTGTTATTGCCAATGACGTCGTTTTTCCTACTGAAGTTCTAGAATGATAAATAAGCGTCAAGCAGGGTCGCCTACAAAGTTTCTGCCACAAATGTTGCCTATTTGTGTATGACTTTACGTCTCCGAGGTGCATAGTTTTCAGAAGTGGTGATGTGTGAGTCCAAGATGTGGAGTCTTCAGATTCCAAGGGTTCTCCGTTTGCTTTTTCTGGAGGGGATGTGGAAAGTGGATGAAAAGACAGCATTTCTTAAAGCCTCTCCTGTGTGGTAACCAGTAATTAAACTAAAGTGTGTGTGTGACTAGGATAATGGTGTTTTCTTAGTGATCCTGGAATTTCCCCATTGTGTGGTTGACATTGTGTGGTGTGTCATGCTTTTCTTTTCTAAACAAATATACGTAGTTTTAAGTAGAAAAGGAATGCACAGAAACTTCTGCCAGTTCTGCCAGTGTGATTTTACTTATCTCAACTCTTAGGATAGTGTGTTTGAAAAAGGAAATCTTGAGGTGTTCTTTCTGTCTTCTCACCTCTCTGAGGAGTCTGTTCCAACACATGCCTACTGTGTGCGCTGTAGATGAAAGTATGTTAATAAGCACAGCTAAATATTTTTGTGAAAAGTCAAACAATTTAACATTAGTCATCAAAGTCAAGAGACCCAACACTGACCTTTGAAATACCGAGACCTCTAGAGACACAGAGCCCAAATGTCTTACCAGATCTTCCTGGGAGGTTTTGACTTGTCTCCCCTTATCCTGTGTGATTTGTGTGGTGCTTTGTTCCCAACACAGTGAGACTAGGCTAGAAGGCTGCAAAGAATCACAAATACATAAATAAGGTAGTGAATAGCTATGAAAATAGGACCCCCATTATACTTCTGCTTTAGCCAGTAAAAGACAGGGGACGAAGGATAATGAGGCCAGGAGAATGAGTGTTTTAAGGAAGATGGAATTAAACATAAGAGCAGTAGATAACGTTTTGTGTGTGTTTTCTTTGTTGAAAACCAAGAAAAGCTCTTCCCGCGAGCCTTTGTGATAATTGGAGGGAAAAGGAGAGAGTACATTTGGGCCCCTGTAACTTAGTCATCTTCCTGGAGGAATCACCTAGGTGCTTCCCAAAGGATAAATTCCACTCCTAGAATTTCAGGAGTGTGTCCAATTAAGGACCATTACATGTAAATAAATTTTTAAAAAATGCTGTCCTTCCAACATAGAGATGTTACAGAGGCACCCCTGTGTAATACTATTTTTTACAAGGACTATCCCTATAACAGGATGGTTTTTGCCGTTATGTTTGATTTTGGCTAATCCATCCTTATACTCTTGATTTATCCTCTTGAAATTGGTTTGTCTTTAGAGATTTCTAACTGACCCATGACTTGGATTCTGTACTGAGAAATTTCAGGAGACCACTTATAAATTCAAGACAAAGTTATCTAAAGGTTTTTGAAAGAGCTTATTTTTATGGGTTAAGTGGTAATGATGGTGCCTACCTCTCAGGAGTTGTGAGGAAAAGCTGAGACAGAGTATATGAGAGTACTTTGTAATTTTAAAAATGCTTCAAATGTCCCAAGTATTATATGTTTCCATGCTGCCTCGTGGGGCTCTCGCCTCCAAACAAGCTCCTAGTAAAGCATCAGTTCCCCTGACCTTTTCTATAAAACAAATCATACTCAAACCCAGACGTTACAGGCTCTGGAACCAAGAAGGTACTTGGGTATAATGAGCCTGTGGCTTGTCAGAAAAGACCATCAGTCATATGCCATGAAATTCAGTGACACTTGAGAAGAGTATTGATGATGTCATCTTCATGAGCTATGTATCTCCATTCCATTGGTTTCCTTCCTGTTTCTTCTCTTCAGCCTCTGCTTTGGGGCACTCATTGGTCCCCATGACCTGCTTAACTAGACTAAGAATTCAGGATTTTGAAGGTTGCTAATATTTGTTCAGAGAGGGTCAGAATCAAGGATAGGTGACAATGCTTCTTTTCTTTCCAAGGGAGAGTTGTCACAGTTGGACACCCCCCATACCTGTGACGTATTGGTGTGCCCCACAGGACCAGTTTTACAGCGCTGTGGCTGGTTCTCTAAAGGCTTCTTAAAAGGACAGATGTCTTTGTAAGTGCCTTCAAGTCATAAGTAATTGATCATAATTATAGGCCCTTCCCACAGGTAGTTAAGCCTCTAAGCTTGCAGGAGCATAATAAACATATTAGTTTTTTCAAAAGTTTAAGATTTAATTTTGATGGATTTGCCAGAGAGGCTGACTTGTTATTGCTGGCACTGGCATCGCCTGTATGCACAGGGGTAATGACTTGAAATTCTTGTTTACCCGTGCTTGATGTATCCCAGGCCTGGGCTTGATCAGCCAGTCAATGTCTAGCATGTAAATTTACTTTTATTTTACAGTTGGTAATCCCCAATCCTAGAACCTTTGCCAGAATCCGACTTCTGTGTGAACCTATATTGGAGCTTCTGCACTCCACAAAGGAATCCTGTTTTAGCTTCTGAACTCAGTATATATATATATATTTATCTATAAGTAGATAAAATAAAATGTTTTATCAGCATCCTGTTGATTGACCAAATATTTAATGATGACTTATTATGTACCAGACCCTGCTAGGAACTGGGAATTCGTCAATGAACAAGTCAGAAAAAGTCTCCATACTTGTAGAACTTACTTTGTAATAAGATGAGTAGTTCTTTCTTCTCTTTAAAAATTCACTTCTCTCTATTTCCATGGGCTTGATGTGCTATGTGTAGCCTAACTAGTTTTATGGAGTAACTAGTATTTATGATAATTTGGTTACCAGGAATTTGCTGATTAAGTAAGATAACCAAAACACTAATCAGAGTCAAATGCTTTTTGAAGCATTAGGGAGAGACATACAAATAAATTTCTACCTGATGATACTGACATGTACCTAATAGATATGAACATTTGGGCTTTGCATATTTAAGAAGGCTTTAGGAAGGACCTACTTTTTAAAAACTGTGGAGTTAGGTTCTGGGAAAGATACTTGGGTAAATCACACCTACTTCCCTCAAGTAGTTTCCCCCCCCACTGTGTTTGAATGAATAAGATGATCACTGAACCTTGATAGGTGACAGTGTTGTATCATTACAAAGATACCCAGCGTTGTCCCCAGGGATTAGATTTATTAGTGTAATTCAAATCAAGTACTGGTTCAGAAATTAAAACGAATGGCATTTCTAAGTAAGTTAAACTTATGATATCTAAATAAGTTAAATTATTGTTGGCATATTTAATCACTGCTTTAAAAAAGAGAACAACCAAAAAAAAAAAAAATCCACGCAGCTCAATGATTATTATTCAAGGAGAGTTTTCCAGATTTTTATTTTTAAAGATCTCAGTAACATATAACATAAAAAGAATATAAAAATATTTTCTCTAGGAAAACCGAATCATGGCATATTATTTGAGGTAGCATAAAGCTGAATCCTTAGGTGGGTTTGCTCATGGGAATCCTGAATAAAAGTATTATTTTGTGGGTGAAGGATATGTTCATTAGGACTTGTTTTAGTGAAAGCAGGAAAAACAGGAGTTTAATTTTCTTTTTTTAAGTTTCGGTATGTTACAAGTATGCTTGGCTCTTCATTCTCTAAGAGTTCCTTGAGAAGTTTCCAGTTTATCAAGGTTCTTTAATACATTTTCACAATAATGTTCTGCCCATTCTTTGTTCCTGCTGAAGAACTAGATAAAGCTAAATTGTTGGCATTGCACTTGAATCCTTTTACATAATTGTTATCACCCTGGAATTATTAGAATGTCTCTATTAAGAAAGAAATGGCTTATAGAAGGGAAACTTGTATAAACTTGAACATCTCTTGGTGTATTTCCTTATGTTTAAGACACGGACAAGTGAATATCAATGAACACAGACTCTTTGTTAAGAGGAAATTATCTGTTGTGGTTTTTTTTTTTTTTAACACCTCACTATCAGTGATTCCTAGGGAATGTTCTTTCAGATTGAAATATCTGATGGTTACATATGTCATTTCAGACTCCTGGGCATTAGAGTTGGAAAGACTTTGGAAGTCTTTTAGCCCTTTTATGTTATACGTAAAGAAATAAAGTTTAGAGGTCAAGCAACGTGTCTGTCATGCCATTTTTAAGTTGTTTACTTGTTCTAAAATTTGAGTAACAGTTTTTTAAAAAATTCTTTTTGTTTGTTTGATGGAAGAAGTTAAAGCGAATACCTTTCTAGTTTGGGAAAAATGAACTATGTGTAGACAAGGATGATGGTTTGCCAGGAATAAGTGACATACCACTTCAGGAAATTCCTGAAATCTGTGGTATTCCCTGCTGAAGTTTATCTGTAAAAAGTGTGATGATTATCCATTAAGTTCAAAAAAAAAAAAAAAAAAAGATTATCCATTAAGTTCTGCTTTGGAAGAATTGGAATAATAACTATGATCACATAAATAGCTACGGTTAAAAAATAATATGTTAATATACTTAATTAAGTAATAATAGTGAATTCATTTTAGACAAAACAATAGGAAAAATCTAAATGCTCATCTGATAAATGAACTGTTAAATAATGTGGCTCTGGTATCTACTACTCATATAATGAAATAAACATTAAAGTACTTGAAAATCAGGCAACATAACAATATCTAGGTACATAAGCAAATATGGTACTACTGCTTCTTGAAGAACTAATCATACTATTGCTATATTTGTCAGGAGATTCAGGTGAACTTGTCTTCCTAGGAAGGAAATTGTGAACTTCTTGGTGTAATAGAACATGGCAGAAAAGAAATCTGGGTACAGGAGGTTTGGTAATAGGACAAGATAGTGTGTGTATGTTGGGCTTTGTCCAAGGGCCAAAAGGCACCATTGAAGGTGGGTACTGGTGGTTGGTAACAAGCATGCCTACATAAAGGTCATCATTTGTGTAATGATCTAATAATGCTAAGTCTGCTGAGGCAGATAGGTCAGCGATCAGAGGAGTTTTATAGGAGACACTGGGCAGTTTAGAATATCATCAGTTTGCTGCCATACTTGATCTCGTTTTACCAGCTCCACATGGAGCTCTCTAATAGGTGAAATGAAAGTACCTTAAGGCATGTGGCAGAAATCTGTGAGTGTGTAGTAGTAGCCTGGGTGTCCATTTGAGATAGAATAGTTATTAAACATTTAGTAGTTTACTTAAATTTGAGCAACTGTTGGCTTTGTCATTGAAGTAGCCATTTTATTTTTTAATTCTTATTATCTGGCTTTCCTAAAGGATTTTAATGCAGTAGAATTAGAATCACAGTAATATGGATTTCTGAGTTGGGAAAGGTCTTAGATACGACCTAGTTTAATTCCCTTTTAGTCTGTGTAGGAATTGTTTTGTCAATGTGTAAAAACAGCTTATTTTTAGTCAACTGTTTTATTCCACGGTTATATGCATCTTCTACAATACAAATTGATACAAATTAAGGATGGCCAAGATTCAGATGCAGGTTTATATCCAGTCTTTGCAGGACAGGATGATTAATGGTCATCGCATATCAGAAAAACACTCCCTTGGTATGTAAAAATTATTCTCAGTTTAATGATTTCATGTTTTTTCTGACTTGACTCTAAGATTATATCTTTTATATGTACAAATAACACAATGTCTGTAACTATTAGTTGCCTAGTGTGTATTTTCTAAATGAAGGAGAATAAGTTATAAATTCCTAAGGTGAGAACTTTTCATCTTTTTAGAGCTGCATACAGCATTAGCAAGTATCTCTGGCTAAACCCTGGGAGATTATTGGGTATTAATTGCAATGCATCTGCAACTAAGTAAGAACTTTCAAATACTTAGACCCATTTTTAAATTACACAAATACCTACTTTTTTGTCTTCAGTACTAGCTTTGGCTTTGGTAGGATTTTCTTGTGTTCCTTCTGTGCATTTGCTACATGTATTCTGCTGTGCCGGCAAGTAGACTACTTAATTTTCCCTGAATATGCTCTTTGCCATCCACCTCTGCAACTTTAGTTGGGCTGATAATCAGAATGTGCACTCAGTACCCTTCCCTGTACTACTGTTTTCTACCTGTTGAAATGCTACCCATCCTTCAGAGCCAAGCCCTAATGCCACCTTTTTTCTGTGTGGTCTACCCACCCCTTAATACCTACACTTGGTTAAAATTTCTATTCCCTTTGAGCCTTGGCATCTTTGGACCTCCTTTATGACAATCCATATATATCTGTCCCTTTATATTGTTTATTATATAATATATGATATTAATCTTCCCCCCCCCCCCCCAGCCACCCTCTTACGATCCTCTACCTTTCTACGTCCTAGTTATAAGCTCCTTAAGGCAGGGAGTATCTTGTGGTCATGTCCACTTGCATTCTATATCCAGTGGAAATAAAATTCATAAATGAACAAATGAATGAAATAATGGAAAAGAGTTTCAGTTATTAAGGAGGGGACCATATGGATTATTTCTCTTACATGAATGTTAATACTAAGGAGTGTCAAAAGGGAAAACAAATCAGTATATAGGATTATACATACTTGGTTTCCTGGGAATAATGAAAAATACTGAAAAGAGAACATTTCATTTTTGTTGTACTCCAATCTATATAGTTTATATTGAAGTGAGTTTCAAAATTTAAGTAATTCCCATTATTATCTGTACATTCTTGGACTTAATTTATATACCATAATGAAGACATGAACATTACAAAATGCACACACATTCAGTAGAAGTTGGAAATGATTTGAACATTTTTAAGTATAAGAATGGAAGGTATTCTAAATACGTTTTACTCAGTTGCTTGAATTATTTTTTTCCCCACTAATTTTAATATTGTTGGCTTTCTTTACTGGAAGAACTCAGGAGGAGCAAAGTTAAGGAAAACCTTCCTAATAGTTTCTAAAAGAATATCAAGATTCGGAATTCTGTTAAAACATTGTCTTCCACTCGACTTTATAATATATGTACAGAGAATTTCATTCCACCTTGACAAACTGGTAGGATTAGTTAAGTATTCTTCCAGCAAGACCAATTCCAGTTCCTCAAGACACATGTGGTTGAGGTGTGTGTGTGTGTGTGTGTGCACGCATGCATGCACACGCACATGAGCATATGCATGTATATGTGTGCATATCCAGAACAGTTGAATGCAAGATCCCTAAAAGATGGGACTGTTTTCTTGTTCGTCTTTTGCTAGTGACTGGCATCTTCTAGTTCAGTATAAATATTTGTGAATGGATGAATATGTACCATCTAGGAATTCAGATTTGGCTTTTTTTAGTCAGAATTGAGTAATAATGTCTGAAAGTATATATGAGATCTGTAGCATTAAGCAAGTATTTATGGGTTATCTGTTATGTTCAACATTTTGTTAAATATGATTGACCTATATCTTGAAATATTTCCCCAAAAAGTGATATTAGATCTGGAAGTTGTTTCAAAATAGACTCTAGTGAAAACAAGTTGACCATTGTTAAAGCTTGTAGAAGTTCATTTTCCTGTTCTCTCTTCATTTGTATATGTTTGAAATTTTTCATCTACTAATAGTAGTAGAATACTAGAATACTTGTTCTGACTTCCTTGACCTGTTAGCTGAGTGACCTACAGTAAATTCCTTATGTCTTTGCATTTTGGATTCCCCACCATAAAATAGGATTATTACTACTCTTTTGACTTTAGAAAGTTACTGTGATCAAATGACGTTGTATATATGAAGGTCAAATGTTATACAGATGTAAGATACTAATAACAAAATGAATTCCTGACCTCAAGAAGTTTTGTAATTTTGTGGAGGAAACCAACATGTATACAGATCTCTATATTGCAGATTGTTGGGAGTATGTACTTTCATTTTTTCACCCCATAGGGTGAAAGTATAAATGGAGCTAGGTATTTCTGAAAAGGTATATTTTGGGTTTATAGTAATTGTAGTAAAATACAGTCATTAATCTGAGTATTGGTAATTGGTTTCAGATTTACCCAATGCTGTATGCTTTCACTAATGGATTATTGTAGGAGGGTCTGAGGACAAAGTTCTCCTGGGACCACACTGTCAAAACTGATGGGAATCTGATGATTTTTGTATTTCACTATTCAAATTAAGGAGAACTTGAATTCATTTCTTGTTCTCTCTCTCTTAAAAGATTTTATTTTTAAGTAATCTGTACACCCAATGTGGGGCTTGAACTTACAACCCAAGATTGGGGTCTGACTGAGTCAGCCAGGTGCCCCTTTCTATTTTTTTTTTAAAGATTTTATTTATTTATTCATGAGAGACACAGAGAAAGAGAGAGGCAGAGACACAGACAGAGGGAGAAGCAGGCTCCATGCAGGGAGCCTGACATGGGACTCGAACCCTGGTCTCCAGGATCATGCCCCAGGCTGAAGGCGGCAGTAAACCGCTGAGCCACCCGGGCTGCCTATCTCTCTCTCTTTTTAAATTTCAAATCTCAAACAAAATTATTCCTTCTTATGTCACACATTAAATTTTTTTAAAAAAGATTTATTTATTTTTTTGAGAGCGAGAGTGTGGGGTGGAGGGGCAAAGGGAGAGAGAGAGAACCTCAAGCAGATTGTCCACTGAGCATGGAGACTGACATGGGGCTCAATCTCATGACCCTGAGATCATGACCCAAGCTGAAACCAAGAGTCAGACACTGACTGAGCCATTCATGCACCCCCTAAAACTTTTTTTAAAAAAGATTTATTGGGATCCCTGCGTGGCGCAGCGGTTTGGCGCCTGCCTTTGGCCCAGGGCGCGATCCTGGAGACCCGGGATTGAGTCCCACATCGGGCTCCTGGTGCATGGAGCCTGCTTCTCCCTCTGCCTGTGTCTCTGCCTCTCTCTCTCTCTCTCTCTCTCTCTCTCTGTGACTATCATAAATAAATTTAAAAAAATTAAAAAAAAAGAAACTTCCTCTTGTGGGTTTCTTATAAAAAAAATAAGAAAGATTTATTTATTTTAGAGTGGAATGGGGGAAAGAACAGAGGGAAATGGAGAGAGTATCTCAAGTAGACTCCCTGCTGAGCATGGAACCCAACGCAGGGCTTGATCTCACAACCCTGAGATCATGACACAAGCCAAAATTAAGAGGCGGATGCTCAACTGACTGAGTCACCCAGGTGCCCTATTTTTAAGACTTCTTAGTGAAAACCAAGAAACTATCTGAATGGTTTCAAGTTAGGAGTTTTAGAGGATACTGTCTACATTTCAACCATGTAGAATCAATCCCTTGAGGAAGTTTATTAAGTAGCCTTGGATAAAAATGGGCTGTTTTCTTGTTGAGCCATGAGAAACTGAAACAGATTGAAAGATTGGGTTAGGGGATCCCTGGGTGGCGCAGCGGTTTGGCGCCTGCCTTTGGCCCAGGGCGCGATCCTGGAGACCCGGGATCGAATCCCACATCAGGCTCCCGGTGCCTGGAGCCTGCTTCTCCCTCCGCCTGTGTCTCTGCCTCTCTCTCTGCCTCTCTCTCTCTCTCTCTCTCTCTCTCTCTCTCTCTGAGACTATCATAAATTTAAAAAAAAAAAAGAAAGATTGGGTTAGAAGGGATTCCCAGTGTTAATCATGTGTATGAAGTGTATTTAAATTATGGAAGTCCCCTTAAAGAACTGGGAAGGAAAGCATCCTTTTGAAATAACACACTTTTTACACATTAGAAAACAGATGAAAAGTTGTGACATCCTGCTATTCATGCCGATGGGATTTAATCAGTGGTAATTTAGCTAACTACTAGTTCATTAGACTAGAAGTTGGGGTTGTTGATGCCATTTGGGCTCTCCGCTAAACAAGTTAATATTGCAAAGAGAAAAACTCTGCATCAGAGGCATTACTCTTTATTCCTTAAATGTTGGCTGACTCAGAATGTTGGGATTGATTTCAAGGAGAACCATATAAGAGCATGGTTGACTCGGTGGTACCAATTCTGAATCCTAGAAAAACAAGACTTTTGAAATTAGTCAAGAGTAGCATCATTGTTTATGAAAAACGGGAGTTTTATCTCTACCTTAGTTGATAAAATTGAGAGGTGACTCATCATTAGGCCAATAGAGAATGGTCTGGAAATTATCTTGTGGTCTGAAAGGACCACACGCTTTCAAGGTGTGGCAGAAGATGAATTAAGTTGAAGTAGAGGTGTGCGATACAGTGACGTGAAGATAAAATACGGTGGTAGAACCTGGAATAGTTTATATAAATCTGAAGTTTCTTAACTCCACATCTTAAACCTAGTGATCTGAAAGTAGATGAAAACGCTGGTATAGAGAGACCCCAACCAGTACGTGTTGAAAAAGTAAACTCAGACTGTCATTCTTTAATTGTATATAATGAAATGGAATTTTATTTTCTGATCGCTTTTTCATAGAAACTTTATCTTAACCATCTTCACATTGTCCTTTGTCCCTAGCACTCAGATATTTGTGGAAGTGATGCATGAATTAACGTAGAATATACACTTCCCCTTAAAACATAAGCTCCATATGAGCAGGAATTTTTGTGTGTTTTGTTCACTTCTTTATTCCCAATATCTAGAACAGTGCCTGGCACATAGTTCAGTAAGCATCTGTTGAGGGACTGACTGAATGAATAGTTAAACTGTGACTAAAGATTATTCTTTTACAGTAACTTTATTAGCAGTAAAACTGTAAATTAATATCAAAATTTAGGGGTCCCTCGTGGCTCAGTGGTTGAGCATCTGCCTTTGGCTCAGGTAGTGATCCCGGGGTCTTGGGATCAAGTCCCACATCAGGCACCCTGTGGGGAGCCTACTTCTCTCTCTGCCTATGTCTCTGCCTCTGTGTGTCTCACATGAATAAATAAAATCTTTAAAAAAATATCAAAATTCAGCAGATACGTTCTTTTTCTATTCATTCACTAGTATTGCACTTAAAACTCTTTCGGATTATATAGTCTCTAATAATTAGAGTAGTATATTGGATTCTGACTTAGAAAGTAGGAGTTGGTTGATATTTTAATGGTTAGCAAGTAGATTGGATACTCCTAAGCTAGTTCTTCCACTAATGTTTTTATTAGTTATAAGTTATGAATATAATTTTAAATAAAAATATTAAGTGATACCTTAAATGGTTATATATTTTATAGCAGAATTGATTTAGATGTTTTGGTGGAAATTATAAGACATGGTTTCAGATTCTCTGGGTTATGAAATTTTATAAAAAAGGGTTGACACACTCTCCTAAAGAGTTTGACATAAGTTGTCAAGCCTTTGTATATAAATGACTGTAACTGTCCTTATAAGTAGTGAAGCCCAAGTGTCCAGTCCCAATTTGAACCTTGCTCCAGTACTCCTATTTGATGCTCCATTACAAGCACCTTCCTTTTCTGCTTAAAGTTGATTGTGGTCATATAAGGAATCTGATGTTACTTAGTCATGACCACCTATAAAGACTAACAGTTATAATGCTAAGAAGAGGAAGGAGGATGAGGGGAAGGAAAGGAAGGAAGGAAAGGAATTAAAAACAGAAGGAAGGAAAAGGAGGAGTAGAATAGAATATCAGGTATGTTGCTAGAGTTCTTGGGGAATCGTTTGTATTTTTTAAATTTAAAGTAGTTCTAATTTTCTGTTAATTGTTCTGGTTATTACTGCTGTGTAGTCAAGTGGCCCAAAATTTAGGGACTTAAAAATACCATTTTCTTATGCTCAAAGATTAAGTGGTTGGGGAATTCTGACAAAGTACAGAGAGAATGGTAGATTTCTGCTTCATGGTGTCTGAAAGCTTCAAGAGGAGATAAAGTAGCAGCTAGGGGTTTTATCATCTGGAGATGTCTTTACTCTCCAGCCTGTTTCCTGTGGGCTAGTAGAGGTAGGATAAGACCTGAGCTGGGACTGTAGTCCCACCTTACCTCTCCATGTGGTCTGGGATCCCTCTCAGCATCAGGACTTCAGAGTAGTTGGATTTAGATGGGTGGCTCATGGCTCCAAAAGCCTGTCAGTGTCCCTAGGAACAGGCAGTGTCATTTTTGCCACATTCTGTTGGTTACAAGTTAATTTAAAGCCTTATAGATACAGGGGGATGGGACATACATTATCTCTTATTGGAAAGAGTATTAAAGAATTTGTGGCTTCCCCCCACACACAACCCCCCTGCCCCACGTCTCTCTTGCTCTCTTTTTTCTTTCTTTCTTCTTTTTCCTTTTCTCTTTCTTTCTTTTCTTTCTTTCTTTCTTTCTTTCTTTCTTCTTTCTTTCTTTCTTTCTTTCTTTCTTTCTTTTGTAATCATGACATTAGTACTTGGTGATTAGTACAGAAGAATTCATGATTTATTTATTTATTTATTTTTTGAATTCATGATTTAAAAACAAAACAAAACAAAACAAAACAAGGCTCCTGACCCAATTATCCCTATTCCCAGTACTCAGACAAAACTTTTAACTCTGTTTTTGGTGCTTGTGATAGTTCTACCTGTTAATCTAGATAAAATACTGTGCTCTCTTTCTTAATACTTAACCTTTAGATACCGGTTGACTTCCTGCTCCGAAAGATGAGGATTTAGCTCATTAATACTACTCCCTGTTCATCTCCTTCACCTTTTGTTAGATAGGGATATTTTTATTTCATATAATAATTTAAGATAATATCCTTAAAGACCAGGTTTTTGTTCTTTCATTTTTGGCAATATCTCTTGATTCTCCATTTAATTGGAGAAGGGTATTTAAACCCCTAACCTTTGTACTCCTTTTAACATTACACCTTTTTTTAAAAAAATTTTATTTGTTTATTCATGAGACACACAGAGAGCGAGGCAGAGACATAGGCAGAGGGAGAAGCAGACTCCCTGTGTGGGAGTCAGTCTCAAGACCCTGGGATCACAACCTGTGCTGAAGCAGATGCTCAACCACCAAACCACCCAGGTGCCCCTAATATTATAACTTTTATTATCTACTTTGTTAAAGTTGTTAAACATTCATATTCTGTTCTGCAGCCACAACTGCAGGTCCACTGTTATAACTCTTTATGAGGTCATAGAAGTCTGTCTTTCTTAATACCAACATCTGGATTCTCATTTCTTGCTCTGTATCACTTTTAAAAAAAATATATTCTATGTTAGTGTACTTCTTATTTAGACCATGACGTTTTTATACTGTTTTGTTTTTCCTGGAGTTTATAATTGCCTTTCTATTTTTTCATGCACTGTTTGCCTTTGTCACAGCCTAAACTTTTTTTTTCAAACACTTTATCATACCACCCATTTCTGCTGAATTGCCCATTTCCTGAAGTTTCTCTGAAGTTTTGATTTACTCTGGACTGGTTATTTACTGAGCCTGATGAACAGTTGTCTTCCTGAGACTTTTTCACTGTTTCTTGGGTTGGAGCCACTTAGTCCTACATCCTGGCCTTTCCTCTTTAGTGGTTCACACCCTTGTTTTGCTAGTATATGTTTGCAAGTAACTTCCTAAGAAATTGTGTATGAGAGATAAGCTTTCTGTTCTGAATCCTCACCAATTTGGAAACATTTTATTGTCCCTCACATTTGATTGTAGTTTAACTGTTTTTAGAAGTTTAGGATGAAAATTTTTACCACTGAACTTGAAAGCCATTGTTCTCTCTGTGTTCAGTGTTGCCAACGAGAAATTATTTGCCAATATGATTTTCTAATTAGTTTTTAGTAAGTTTTTTGTCTGGAAACTGCTAGGATGTGTTCTTTGGAAATATGTATTTTATGTGGTACTTTTTTTTTTTTTTTTTTTTTAATGATAGTCACACACACACACAGAGAGAGAGAGGCAGAGACACAGGCAGAGGGAGAAGCAGGCTCCATGCACCGGGAGCCCGACGTGGGATTCGATCCCGGGTCTCCAGGATCGCGCCCTGGGCCAAAGGCAGGCGCTAAACCGCTGCGCCACCCAGGGATCCCCTATGTGGTACTTTTTAAAATTAAATTCGCTGGGGGTGCCTGGGTGGCACAGTTGGTTGAGCGTTCAGCTCTTGGTTTTGGCTCAGGTCATGGTCTCAGGGTCATAGGGTTGAACCCCACGTGGGGCCCATGCTCAGCAGGGAGTCTGCTTGGTTTTCTCTTTCCCTCTCCCTAAGCCTCTTCTGCTTGTGTTCTCTCTCTAAGATGAATAACTAAATCTTTGAAAATAAATAAATTAAAATTGCTGGGCATTCTGTAAGATCTATGTGCAGATTTGTTTCATTTTACTTTAAAAATTATTTATTTATTTATTCTATTCTTCATTTCCGAGATTCTTCTTTTAGATATTTGATCTTTTGGCTGAGTCCTTGAAGTCCCTTAAGTTCAGTTTTACAGGTTGGATCTTACTGTGTGTCTTGCCTTCTTTTCTTCTGTTTTCTCACTATTCTATTTGCTTTAGTTTTGTTTTGCTCTATATTCAAGAGAAATTTTCTCTATTATTTTCCCAACTGTATATTGAATTTACTCTTGGCAATTATATTTTAACCTCAAAGCATCTTTTGTTGTTGTTCCCAGCTTGCTTTTTTGGGGGGTAAGCATTTTGTTCTGGTTTTATGGGTGTAATAATGTCCTTGAATTGCTCCAAATGTTTAAAAACTTCTTCATATTATCTTTATTTTAGTAAATGTTAGTTTTAGCTTTCTTTTCCTATTGCTGGATTCTTTCAATGCCTTGTGATGCTTGGATATCCTTTGCTTTTAGAAAAAAAATCAAGTTTATGAGATGTAGTTTATATGCAGTTAAAGACATCCATTTTAAGACTGTGTTTTTTATGAGTCCTGACAAATTTATACACCCACATAGCCACTTTCAAAATCAAGATCTAAAACAATTCTGTTACCCCTAAAGTTCCTCAGGCAATCAATCTCCTCCCCCTACCTGGACCCCTGGCAACCACTAAATTTCTTTCTGTCCTAATAGATTATATTTGTCCTTTCTAGAATTCTGTATACATGGTATCAAACAGCATTGTGTTCTTTTGCATCTGGCTTTCATCACTAATTTTGTAATTCTTTCATCTTTACTATATTGGTAGTTCATTCTTTCCCAGTATATGGATTTGCCACGATTTTTATATCCATTCACATCTTGATTGTTACTTGTGTTGCTTCCAGTTTGGAGCTATTTTGAATGCTGCTCCTATAAACATTCATATACAGGTCTTTGTGTTGATATGACATATGCATTCATTTCATTTGCATAAATACCTAGATGTGGTTTGCTGGCTTGTATGGCAAATGTGTGTTTAATTCTTAAAGAAATTGCCAGACTTTTCCAGACTCGTTGTACCATTTTACATTTCCACCAGCAATGTGTGAAGATTTCATTTGACTGCATTCTATTCAACACTTGGTATTGTCAATCTTTTTAATTTTAACCATTTTATATTAGGTGTGAACTGATACTACATTGTGGTTTTAATTAGCACTTACCTAATGACTAATATTATTGACGTCTTTTCATTTGCTTATTGGCAATCCTCTTACCTTCTTTCAGGAAATATCTATTCAGATATTTGGCGATTATTTAAAATTGGGTTATCTTATTGTATTGTGAAAATTACAAATATATTCTGAAAAAGTTTTTTGTCAGATATATGTATTACAGATATATTCTCTAGGTATATGGCTTCCTTTTTTTTTTTTCTTTTTTTTAATGCTGTCTCTCAAACAGAAGATTTTAATTTTTCCAGAGTCATTTTTTCTCTAATGGTTTGTCCTTCTTTTATATCCCATCTATGGAATCTTTGCTTACCCCAAAGGCATATATATATATATTTGTTTGTTTGTTTGTTTTGTTTTGTTTTCTTCTAGAATTTTATGTTTTTGCTTTTATATTAAGTCTGATACATTTAAGTCAAATCTTTGTATGTGGCTTGAGGTAAGAGTTCCATTTTTCTACTGGCACAAATATCCAGCTTCCTAGTACCATTTGTTGAAAAGTCTCTGTTTTTTTCGTTTTGGATTACATTGGCAACTTTGTAAAAAATTAGTTGACCATATATACATTTGGGTCTATTTCTGGACTCTGTTCTGTTCCATTGATTCATATTTCTTTTGTTTTGCCCCTGCCATGGTGTTTTATTTACTGTAGTTTTATAGCAGGTATTGAAATTAGATAGTGTAAGTTTTCCAACCTTGTTCTTTTTTATTTTTATTTATTACTATTTTTTAAGATTTTATTTATTTATTCATGAGAGACACACACGGGGGGGGGGGGAGGGTGGTAGTGGTGGGGGCGGGCAGAGACACAGGTAGAGGGAGAAGCAGGCTCCATGCAGGGAGCCTGATGTGGGACTCTATCCCAGAATGCAGGATCACCATCTGAGCCAAAGGCAGATAGATGCTCAACTACTGAGCCACCCAGGCATCCCACCTTGTTCTTTTTTAAAATTGTTTTTTGCAATTTTGCTTTTTGTAATTTTGCTCAGAATTTTTACATCTATGTTTTTGAAGGGTATTGTAATTTTTGCTCAGAATTTTTACATCTATGTTTTTGAAGGGTATTGTAATTTTTTTATAATGTTTCAGATCTTGATTTTGAGGTAATTCTGGCCTTATAAAATGAGTTGTTAAGTGTTGAGAGCTCCTCTGAAAGATTTTCTGAAAGATTTTGTGTAGCACTAATATTAATTCCTTCTTATACATTTAATAGAATTTACCAGTTCAGTTATTTGGGCCCAGTATTTCTTTATGGGAAGGTTTTAACTACAAATTCTAGTTCCTTAATGAATATCAGGTTGTGTAGGTAAAATCATTTTTTGTTGTTTGTATTTTTCAAGAAGTGTTGTGTGTTACATGTAGGTTTCTTAGTTTATTGGTATAAATTCTTTATTCTTTATTGTCTCTTATTTTTAATGTCTGCAGAATCTATAGTGATGTCACCTCTTTCAATCTTGATATTGGTAATTTGTATGCCCCCCCACTTAACCCACACAGGTGGAATTTTGATAGTTTTATTGCTGATAAATCAGTTTTGGGTTTCATTAATTTCCTTTATAATTTGTCTCTTGTCTAGTTTATATTCACTTTTATTTCCTTTTCCTACTTACTTTGGGTTTAATTTGCTCTTTTAGCTTCTTAAAATAGAAGCTTAGCTTATTGATTGTAGAATTTTCTTCTTTTCTAATATAAGCATTTATGTTGTTTTATTCGCTTTTTTGGTTTCTTTTTATTTACTTTTATTTTTATTTTTTTTAAGATTTAATTTATTTATTCATGAGAGACACAGAGAGAGAGAGAGGCAGAGACACAGGCAGAGAGAGAAGCAGGCTCCATGCATGCCGATGTAGGACTCCAGAATCATGCCCTTGAGCCAAAGGCAGACGCTCAACCGCTGAACTACCCAGGCATCCTAAATTTTGGTTTATTGTAGTTCTGTTTTCATTCAGTTCAAAATATCTTAACTTTATTTTGGTGATTCTTCTTTGACCCTTGGGTTACTTAGATTTGTGTTCTTTAATTACGTACAGGATTTTTCAAAATCTTTCTAAATAAATTCTGTTGTGATCAGAGAACAACTCTATGATTTTAATCCTTTTTCAATTTATTTATTTATGTATTTATTTATTTTTAAAAGATTTTATTTATCTATTCATGAGAGACACAGAGAGAGGCAGAGACATAGGCAGAGGGAGGAGAAGCAGGCTTCCATGCAGGAGCCCGATGCAGGACTCCATCCTGGAACTTTGGAGGCAAAGACAGATGCGCAATCACTGAGCCACCCAGGTATTTGATTCCTGTTGCTCTGATTTCTGTTGAAACCCTATGGCTCTGAATTATTTCCTTCTCAAAGTGGGTTGGTTCCGAGGATGAGAAAGGAGCATTTCTGCTCACATTTAAGGCTGTGGCCCTTGGTGTGGGCCACACAAATACATTTTTTTTTTCTTGAGTTGCCTTATTGCCTATACTTAATATATTAAATATAGCTAAAATTTAGTCTTTAGGTTGAGTTTCAAGGGCTTTTTTCTCGATTGCAGCCATTTACTGAGAGTTGGTTAGGCAAAGCAAACCATTTTCTCACCGTTAATCTAAGCAAAACAATGGGAAGAGACATTTGTAGACTCCTCCTCTCTTCTTACTCCCAACATGGCTGCTTGTTATTTGAATGAAACACACCATGAGTGTCCCTCCTTTTTCAATTTATTAAGACTTTTTTTGGTCCATGTAGTTTATCTTGGTACATTTTACATTTGGTTCTTTTAAAAATATTTTTCATTTTCTCCCTCATTATTTTCATGTTTTCCTTTAGGTGTTTGAGCATATTTATAATATTTTAATATTTGTAATAGTTACTTTGATGTCTTTGCTATTCCATAATCTTGGTCTTTCTGGGTCTATTTCTGTTGACTGAATTTTTTCCTGGTGGTGGGCTACATTTTACTGTATGTCTGCATGTTTAATACTTTTTATCAGATGCCAAACATTATGAATGTTACATTGTTGACTGCTGGATTTTGTTCTATTCCTTTAAAGGGTGTTGGACTTTGTTCTGATGGACAGTGAAGTTACTTGTGGTTCAATTTGATCCTTCCAAGGCTTATTTTTAGTTTCTAGGGTTTTTTGTGTGGTGGTGGGTTTTTTGTTTGTTTGTTTGTTTTGTGGTATTTTTTGTTTGTTTGTTTTGTTTTGTTTTATGGAGAGGGGAATCTACTGTTGGCTTTACTTTAGGGCTAGTGTAGACCCAGTAACTAAGGCATTAGCTTTTTGTAGTCTTTTCTTCTCTAACTGATGAGAACAAACTGAGAAGATTTCTTGCCCTTTGTGAGCTCTAGGAATCATTCCATTAACAGTTTCTTAGTAGTTGTTCTTTCCTGAGAAGCAGTTTTTGCCTGGTTTTAAGCAGTTCCTATGGCAGGTTAATATTCAAGAAAGGAAGTAATCGACAGCCCCCCATGTAGATTTCTGAAACACTTTTTCCGTGTGGCTTTTTGTTCAGTACTCTTACAGATTCCAATCACCTTCTTAGCTCTGATACCTTCCTACTCAAGTCATGATACTGTAGTCCTCACCTGGGTCCTTCCTCCCTGTACCTGTGGTCTGGAAATTGCCTCCACACAGAAAGCCGCCAGGGCAGTTAAGGGCTTCCCTCATTTATTTCTCTTCTCTCAGAACTCACCATTCTATACTACCCAGTATCTGAAAACAGTTGTTTTATATATTTGTCCAGTAGTTGTTTGTGACAGGTGAGTCTCAACATTCTTGCTTTCTTTCGCTTTACTTTTGAGTGAATGGGAAAACTGATTGTCTGGATGAGGAAGAACTCCCAAATGCCCAAATTAATAAGAAAGGTTTTATCCCAGCATCCTTGGGATGGGGATGACAGTGGGGATGCTGACTGGTGCAGTAACCTGGTGCACACCTTCATTTGACTCCCCTGCCTGGGCTGCCTTTCTCTTTCTCTTTCTCCATCCTACCTGCTGGCTCAGTCTAGCTCCTGCTTTCTCCACAGTGCCCTCATAGCTTATTCTAGGGTACAGGCCTTCCCTTCATTAAAAAGGTGCATGCCCCAGATCATCACTAACTTATTAAAAAATGCATCTGTCCACAGATGTATACATATTGAAAATCAGAAAAATAATGATTTTGAAATGAAGAAATAAAAATTGCCTATAATTTAAAGGTGTTTTCTTAATATGTTCACCACTGAATTACATGTTCACCACTTTGGAGACCACTTTTTTTTTGTGACTTTCTCTATTTTCCTCCATCAGCTTGCTTCTATTTATTTTTAGTCATCCAGAAAATCTACTAAACTCTCAGTTTCTTGATGGCATATTTTTTACTTATGGGATTTATTTCTTTTATTCCAGTATCTTGAGAGAGACTGGAGGCAAATGTTTGCAATGGGTCTGCCATTTTTTTCATCTTTTTTTTTTTAAGAGAAGGAATGGGGAGGGGCAAAGAGAGAGAATCTTAAGCAGGCTCCACAACCAGCACAGACTGCTCCCCCCCCACTCCATCCCAGGCAGGGCTTGGTCGCCCAACCCTGAGATCATGACCTGAGTTAAAATCAAGAGTCGGACGCTTAGTGGACTGAGCAACCCAGGCAACCAACCAACTGCCATTTTTGACTAAACGTCCCATCTAATGTATTTCTTAAAATAAAATTTTAAAAAATTAAAATGTTATTATTTTCTTGCAGTTTTAAGTTTGCTTTCCTGCATGGGAGCAGAAGAGTGTTGGGTGTTGCTAAAGGTAGTGGCCTGAGAATTGCTCATAATCTGAAGGAGGTTTTATCTATACAACAGTCTTTACATTTGGATAGATTTAAAATAGTGTGACTCAAAGAAGTAGCCCACACATTTCACCAGGAGCAAAAAAAGTTTAAGAACACATGCCCTGGAGACCTATAAAAATCACGTGAGGTAGATTTTCCCCCTATTTTTGTGACATTCTTTAATTTGCAGGATGGTCTAATCATTTGGAAAAGAGCTGTGTATGTAGGAGGAACATGGTCATCTTCCAGTTGCCTGTTGCACCTGGTTATCTGCGATCATTGTCATTCTTGATTTTCAAACCTAGTCATTTCTAGGTTTTCATTTAGCATCCCAACAGCTGGTGTAAACCCCGTAATGTGCAGCAACTAATTTGACATCATATAGGGAATGTTAACCAATTTATTTTTCTTAAGAGAAACATACAAAAAAAATAAGACCACTATGAATTAATTCTTTGCAGGAATTTCCCATGTCTGATGATTTAAAAGAATAAATTCTGCATGTAAATGAATCATTACAAGCTTAATTGAAGCTTGTTGGATACTCAAGATTACTCACTGTGGTGTGTTTCTGATGGAGACAGGAAGTGAAAAAGCAAGGTCTATGAGATTTTTTTTGTGCATGAAGTCTCAGCCAGTCTTTTAATGTTTCTCATTGAGGCTTTGGTCGCTAGGGTAAATGACTCAAGGTATCTATTGCTGCTTAGCTGTTTTTAAGGGGGAATTCCCCCCCCCCCACTCCTCCCTTCCCCAAAATAGCTAATTATATACTGGAAGTTTCAGTACATTGTTCACAGTTTGTGAAGTCAGCATATTTCTGGAAGCTTACTGTGAATGTAATTCTTAGCTGTACGGATGCTTTTGTTTCTCCATCTCTGCAGCCAGCACTGTACTGTAAGGACACAATTCGATCGCTATTTTTTCCCTCACATTTGATGTGGTAGTTTGCATACAGCTGCAGAGTAGACAGTTACCTTTGAAAGGAACATTTGGCTGCTCTAATTTGATTAAAGAAAACCACCTCAATCATTTCTAGACTGAGAACGTTTTCATTTTAAC
Source organism: Vulpes lagopus (assembly GCF_018345385.1). Taxonomy (NCBI): domain Eukaryota; kingdom Metazoa; phylum Chordata; class Mammalia; order Carnivora; family Canidae; genus Vulpes; species Vulpes lagopus. Next base: position 18,121,957 of record NC_054836.1, on the reverse strand, counting down.
TTGGCAGTAGGAGTTGGGAATGTACTCACTGCACTTAGATATGTGGGGGAGCAGTCAGGGAACAAAACCAACTGCTCCAATGGAGAAAGCTTTGGTGCAGTTTTTTCTTTCTTTTGAGGCAAGCAGTGTTATATAGGATTGATTCTCTTTCTCTTTCCTCCCCAAATTTTCTACAACCTTGATTTTCACCTCTGTCCTCTTTTCATGGGCTTTTACTTAGCATTTCTAGTGAACTGATTGTGGCAGAAGTAAAATGCTAGCCTCACGTGATTTGAAGGACTTTCAGGACCTCAAAAACATGATCCCACTTTTCTATAAAAAGAAAACCCCAAATCATAAATGACTATGAACTGGATATGCTTTCTTGGCCACTGTTGAGTGGCTAAAAGAGTTTTTTAGACCATGCGTGCACAGACCAAGGTTGGGAATTGAGTTGAAAGTTGCAGAGAAAAAAATTGCCTGCTGTCTGGAACCTGCAGCCCTAGTGCTAGACCAATTATCTCACATGTCTCCTTCTGAGATAGAAGCCTGATCACCCAGTTAGTATGACAGTTGAAAATATATTCTGCTGATTGTGGGTTGGCATCAACTTTATACATCTGTTATTGTAAATGATTGAGCAGGGGCTTAGTCTGTAGGGTAAACCACGAACAAATTCATGAACCACAGTTTAGCAATGTAATATATGGTGTTCTTGGGAAAGGTACTGTAGTGGTATCCTAAAAAGTTTGATTGTGAAATTTTAAAGAAAACGTATGAGGGTACACAGAGAGAGTCTTGGAAATATAACCACGTTATTATTAATAGACCCTTGGATATTACTGATAACATAAAAGTCGAGGTCAAATGTGGGCTCACATTCTCATTCTCCCGCATGACCGTATGACTTGACCATGTCATACTTCTCACCTCCCTAAGCTTTAGTTTTTTATTTGTAAAATTAGGATACATATTAAATAATGTTTCTGAACATTCCCTGTTCTGTGTTCGACGTTTGGCAAATACTTAGTTACCTCACTGCCTCTGCCTATCCTCCTTGGTATCACCATTCAACTATTTGGAATGTTTTGAGGGAGAGTGGTTTTGTTCATGGAATGTGTGGCCAAACTCAATAAAGTCTTTTTGAAATTCTGATGTTATGTATTATGTGCAGCCCTCATTCTCTTGGTCATAAATCATTCAGTCCTGCAGGACTCTATCTAAAGTCTGCCTAGCTTTCCTCTGGATAATAAGCTGTAGGTAAAAGTTATATCAGGTATTAGTTAAGATATGAGCACAGTGGATATGGGAATTATTCAGCAAATGTTAGCTGTTGGATAGAGTTATGTTGTCATCTTGAATTCTTTTCCATCTTGTGTCATCTCTGGGTGCTAAAATCATTTCCACATTTAATCTCAAGATTTAATGAAGTCACCCTCGTCCGTTCTTCCTTTTGAGAGTTTAGGCCAAGAGGCAATCTTCCTGTTTTGTTTTCACACACAGTTGGGAGGATGTAAATCTTTTCAGTCACGTCTGGGTCATCTAAGTGTACAAAGACTGCAAAGGGACTGAAAAGATGATTGTCCAAAGGCCACTGCTACATCTGGATTTGGCGACCCAAGATTTTTAGTAGATACAACATGTTAAATGTAGTTGAATCCCTGGCTAGCTCACAATGCTTATTTGTTCCATAATACAACTGCAAAAATTACCTCAATGCAATAAAATATTGAAAAAGGTATTCGTGCTGTGCTTGTTTTGTTCAGCTATCAACATTACAACATGAAACTAGATTTTAAAAGTTAATTGCCAGTTATTGAGGAAAAGTTGATTTAATTTAAGTATGTTTTTGGAGACCTGTAGAGATACTGCAGGGAAATGCTGAGTCCTAATTCTTGGTATCTTCAAACTGTCCTTTTCGTTAATATAACTATTATTGTGATATTTCTCATATATAGTTACCTTTTTAAAAATACACTTTCATATAGCCCAGTACTACTGAATACTGTCCATGTACTACTATTAGTGTTACCAGATTTATCTTCTTGTATGGACTCTAATCTGGGTGACAAAGTAAACATTTAAATCCAGTGAAATGGGATCCCTGGGTGGCACAGCGGTTTGGCGCCTGCCTTTGGCCCAGGGCGCGATCCTGGAGACCCGGGATCGAATCCCACGTCAGGCTCCCAGTGCATGGAGCCTGCTTCTCCCTCTGCCTGTGTCTCTGCCTCTCTCTATCTCTCTGTGACTATCATAAATAAATAAAAATTTAAAAAAATTAAAAAAAAATAAATAAATCCAGTGAAATTATTGAACGTGTCTAATGAATTGCATGGAGCCTGAGACCAAGATTTGGTTTTGTTTTGTGTTTAAATAATGAATGTCTCATTCTTTTTTGCGTGGCGGTTGTATATTTAAGTGCTATTAATATAGTTATTCTCAAAGCTGGGAGGGATTGTTATTCCCATTTTATGGATAATGAAACTGACAGAGAATTTAAATGGCCTGTTCAAGGTCACCTTGACTCCAGGTATTATTTCCCAAATCTTAGGGTTTTCTGTCTAGTACTACCAGTGTTTTGGTCATGCAGAGATCATTTGGATAGGACAATTTTGGTAATGCCTGCTTGGGAATGAAATGCAAATTAACTAGATGCTGGCAAGGGCACACTGATTATTTAAGGAGGAAACTGTCTTCTGTTACTAGAAACTGGGGGTTAATCACTAAATTTGACATACTCAATGCCATCTATATTTTAATTTAATTTTTCTAACAATTTGTTTTAATAGGCGTATGTAGAGACAAATGTTCCTGGAATTGGGACTATCAAATAGAGTTATTTGTTAGGGTTCATGCTGCTCCTCCAACTTGGTATCAGTCAGCTTTGCCTTGCCTACCCCAGGCTAGTGAGAGAAGGAAGAGTGGCAGGTCAAAGGAAGTACACTCACCTCTGAACCTGGCACCAAAAGTGCTGACCACAGTGTCACTTATGCTCTTGATGACTCAGCACTTCCTGGTTTCTCTTTGTAGCGGGCTCCAGCTAATATCGAATGACCTTGGTCCAAACTGAGCATTTCAGGGAACCTTTGGTTTCCTCATCATCAGACATTTGAAATCAGAAATGATTCTTTCCTTTCTGTTGCAGATTAATTAATGAATGGTACTAGATATGAGCCATTATATTCTGTGCTGAATTACATACTTTCTGTTCTTAAGATTAGAAGTAGCTTTGGCTCTGGAATAAAATAAATAAATAAATACATCCTACCTCTCAACTCAAGGCAGTCCTGTTAGAGAATTCATTTGGTCTTTGTATTGTTTCTGTACAATCTAATGACTAGAGCAGGAGTGGAAGGAAATGAAGTTCAGACACAGTTGCAGTGTATCTGTGACTTTGATTTCAGGAAAGGTTTAGGGACCCAAGAAACTGAGCAGGAAGGGAGATTGTGGATCTGTTCATTGGGACCTTCATCACTTTCTGGATAGTCCAGCACAGCCCTCATTGTGAGTGAAACCAAATTGTTTTATATTTAGGACCAGCCAAAATTATTAGACTAAAAAACTATTAGTACTGAAACATCTGGAGATGAAGCATTGCAGAAAGCCTTGAAAATTTTAGAAAACCTTGGAAATTTTTTCCCTGTTTTCCTGGGCTGTTACATTACTTATAGACAGGGTTGAGAGTTTATCCATGTTGACAGCCAATTTGTTTAAAAATTTATGAAACAGATTTAAATTATTTTATAGGTTATGCAGACATAAAGTTTCTATAGAAACATAGTTTTATTATTAAAGACAATCTTAGAGCATTAGTTTATAATGAAGAGCAACTTAAAACAAACATAATGCTGTGTTTAAAACATATATATTTATTATTTCTTTATGTATTTTTATCTTTACAGAGGCCCCTAAATAGCAAGAATCTAACTGCTTTCAAGTAAGCAAAAGTAAAAATTCCTGCAGAAAACATAGCCCTGACCTTTTTGCACATGTAATCCAAACTAAAAGTTAGCTTTGAAGTGGTGTCTTGTTACATAATCATACTGAAAATATGTGGTAATATGTATTCCTTTGAATGTCTTTCATTCAGAAACATATTTTTGTTTATTTGAGTATCCTACCAGCTGAAAATGGATTATGTTCTGGTTGTTCATCTAACCACCCAACCTCAAAATACTTGAGAAATTACATGAAGAGCTTTATTCCAAAGCATAACATTTTCAGAGATTCAGACCATTGGAAAATTGAACATGGCATTTCACTCCATAGATGATTATAAAATGAAAAGCAAATAATGGGAGAAAATAAACAGAATTTACAAACCCAGGTTTTGCCAGACAGAGCACCTGTCCAATAAGCAGTAAATTATTTTAAAGAGCATTTCTAGAAGGTACTTAGTGTGGATCATTTGTTTCAGACATGTCTGCAAGCATTTCTACCAGACCATTTGGCCAACTCACCATTAGGGAATACAGCATTCGTAAGCATCACAAATTATAACAAAGAGTGTGAGAATTATGCCCAGTACAGGGAAAAACAAATGAAACCTCTTTTTTTCCTGAGTGTTTTCTGAAATACTGCTATAGGAATCCTCAAGACTCTCAAGTTTCTGATGCTGCCCACAACAGTACAAAAACACATTTTGATTCCTTTTGCATTTCCTCATCTGATTTAATGAGCACTCTGCATATTGAGGTATATAGCAAGAAATTCTACTTATCACTAAGGAAAATACCATATGAGATTTAAAAAAATTTTTGTTTATTTATTTGAGATAGAACACAAGCAGGAGAGGAGGCAAAGGGAGAAGCAGACTCCCCAGTGAGCAGGGACCCCAGCACGGGGCTGGAGCCCATCTCAGGGCTCCCATATCACCACCCTGGGATCATGACCTGAGCCAAAGGTAGACGCCTAACCAACTGAGCAACCCAGGCAACCCCCATAGGAGATATCTCGTTTTTGTAATTCTGTGACATACATAGGGAAATCTTTTTGTTGAGTTGCCTAGTTGAGGAATTGAGTGCTCCAGTTAATAAGAAATCCTAGTTAATAGGAGGTTGTCATCTTTTCTGACCATGAAGACTCATTTTCAGAGAATTAGAATATGAGAAGTATGTTGGGGAACCCTGGGTGGCGCAGCGGTTTAGCGCCTGCCTTTGGCCCAGGGCGCGATCCTGGAGACCCGGGATCGAATCCCACGTTGGGCTCCCGGTGCATGGAGCCTGCTTCTCCCTCTGCCTATGTCTCTGCCTCTCTCTCTCTCTCTCTCTCTCTGTGTGTGTGTGTGTGACTATCATAAATAAATAAAAATAAAAAGTATGTTGAACACTAAAACTTATAATTTAATATTTTGTTGATTATTGAGAAAATATTTTAAGATTTGTACTTTATTACAATCCTTCTGAACTACAGTTATGAACATGTACTATTCCTGCGGTTTAGAGAACTAACAGTTAATTAAAATGTTAACTTGGTTATATGATTTGGCTATCCATAAAAGAGAAGGCCTTATGTCATGTCTGTTGAAGAAACAAAATCTGTTGTGTTATGTTTTGGTTAATTTTATTATAAAATTTCATTTGCTTTTTTTTTTTTTGGAGAGGGAGGGAGAGGGAGAGAGAATCTTTAGCATATTCCATGCTGAGCTTGGAGCCTGACATGGGGCTCGATATCACAACCCTGAGATCACGTCCTGAGCCGAAATCAAGCGTTAGATGCTTATCCGACTGAGCCACCCAGGTGCCCCTAAAATTTCACTCTTTAAATCTAGAGATTATGGAGGGAAAGGTTGAGAGACTGAGATGGTAGTAGTGAAGAACAAGAGGGAGTTTAGGTGGAGAATAAACTTAATAAAAACTGAGAGGACAAACGTATAAGAAGAGGAAAATTCTGAATGTGTAAAAGTAGAGTAGGGAATGACCAAAAGAATTTAAAAGAGATCGAATTAAAGAAATAATTTCTTAAAGTTTTGAAATATCATGAAAGGCTCAAAATTAGGAGGGGAGAAAGCTCCTTGTTCTGAGAGAGTATCCCTAGACTAGACAGAAAGAAGAAATGACGTTAAAGGGGGGAAGAAAAACACCTAAAAATGCAGAGTAATTAAGAATTAAAATGAGTTTGGATCCAAAATTGGTAAGAGCTCCAACTTCAGTGTGGTTTATCTTAAATTGTTGACCTGTTGCCCAAAACCTACGTTTGTTTGTTCTTCTCATTAATGTTTTTGGTGAGAAACATAAGATAAATTTATGTTACACTCATCAGCTTTTAGTCTTATAGTAGAAAAATATGGATAAAGAAGTTGTTATACTTGACATGCAAATAAGAGCTTTTGGTCTGTTCCATATGTTGTAAAATTCCTTTTGTTGTTGTTGTTTTTTTAAGATTATTTGTTTATTTGAAAGAGAGAGAACATGAGCTAGGGCAGAGAGGGGTAGGAGGAGAGGAAAAGCAGACTCCTTGCTTGGCTGAATCCTAAGACCAAGCCAAAGGCAGATGCCCAACTGACTGAGCCACCCAGGCGCTCCTCTGTTTCGTTATTGGTATTATGATAAATGGTATCTTATGCTTGTTATCCAGTTACAGAGGAAGCCCTTGTTATATGATGTTAAAAGGTGAACTGACTTCTTTAAACATACAGATAAGCGATAATCAATTTAGAACATTGGGTTCTTCATTTCTCCTTTACATCCCCACCACTCTTCATGTGGGAACATGTGCATATCCATTTTGCACTTAATTGCATATGTTTATAAAGGTGCTAATCAAGTGGTAAATAGTGATAAAAATAAGGGAATAGTAATGGTGGGGAATCAAAAAAAAAAGTCATTAACGAGTCTACAATTGTAGGGGCCTCTCCCTCTCTTCTGCTCCCCCTGCTTGTGCACGCTCTCGGTCTCTCTCTTTCTCTTAAATAATAAATAAATAAAAAGCCATTAAAAAAAGAGTCTACAGTTGTTTACTTTTTAAGAGGGACATTTTAAACAGTCATAGATACATTCTCAAAATACATTGCTAAATTTGGGGGTGTTTGGAAGAGAGATATATATACTTATATATTTTAAAAATTTCTTTATTTATTTGAGAATGAGAAAGCTTGTGCATAAGAGTAGGGGGAAGCGCAGAGGGGAAGAAACTCCAGGAAACTCCACACTAAGTGTGGAGCCCAAAGCAGGGCTCAGGCCCATGATCCTGAGATCATGACCTGAGCTGAAATCAAGAGTCCGATGCTCAACTGACTGAGCCAGCCAGGCAACCCTGGAAGATATATTTTATATGTATTTTGTAAGGGGAAAATCTAGTTTTATTTGATGTTGAGGATAAGAAGCTTCTTTGGAGGGATGCCTGGGTGGCTCAGTGGTTGAGCGTCTGCCTTTGGCTCAGTCGTGATCCCGGGGTCCTGGTATCGAGTCCGGCATCAGGCTCCCCAAGGGAGCTGGCTTCTCCCTCTGTCATGTCTCTGCCTCTTTCTTTGTATCTCTCATGAATAAATAAATAAAATCTTTAAAAAAGAAAAAATAAAGAAGCTTCTGTGGATAGGGCCATGGTAGTCTTCACAGCACTGGACTTGTGTGAGGTTTTTGGTGTGGTGCCCCACACCAGCATCAAACACTGATTCTTAGTTCATATATTAGAGTGAGGCAAGATGTGGGGGGGAAAAGCCCCAGTCTAGGAAAGACTGAATTTTAGCCCTGATTTCACATGGTGAAGAAAATTGGTTGATGTTTAATTCTTTCTGTTCTGGCTAACATCTGAGTCCTTAGAAGCAAAATACCATGTTTGTCATGAAAATACAGCTTTAGGATAATTCTTAAATCATTTTGAAGTTTGCCTAAGCGTTTCAAAGCCATATGTGTTCCTAAACAGGTTTAAAATTGCATGCCAACACTTAACAGTAGTTTTTAGTCATAGAAACTTGGAGAAGTTTCAACTTGAGAACACTGAAGATGTTCATGAAGAGTAGGTTGCATGGATGAGCATAATCAGTTCCTGGCCACAGTGATGTGTAGAGTAGAGCTTACTCATTTTGGTAGGAAAGTCATGCTCTTCAGATTGAAAAACTGGAACATCCTTACACAAAATGGATTTTATTTTAAACCGTTGAGTACAAATGCTGCTTGGCTTTATGATGGCTAGAGGACATCTTAAGCACAATTAACTCACTGGCAGATGCTTTTATCAACAAACTCAATTAAGCAACATCTCTTCTGATTCTGAATGACTTGAGCCCAGAGAAGGGAGGGACAACATGGCAGTGATTCTGGAAGGGCAGGCAGCTCCACAGATCAGCTTCCAACCCTTCCCAGGTTTAGCCATGCTACTCTGCGTGTGCCTACTTTGGAGGCACCAGTTATATGACTAGTTTTCTTCCACTGGGGCTTCAAGCCCACTTAAATCGAGAGAAAGAGCCATATGTTTTTTAGGGTTGAAGAAATTAGAGACGTTCAGACCAACTCATACTCATTTGTTCAGTCTTTGAACCAGGATTATTTATACAAGCACTGCTTGACCAGTATTTGTCTCCCAAGATCACATTACAGCAGTGGTCTTCAGCTGGGAGCGTGATTACCTCTCGGGGGATATTTGACAATCTCTAGATGTGTTTTCTTTGTCATTACTGGGGAATGGTGTTGCTCTGGCATCTAATAGGTGAAGGTTATGGGTCTTGTTGAATATCCTTAGGAGGCATAGGATAGCTCCCTTATGCAAAGAGGGTGCAGAATGTTGATAGTGCTAAGGTTTAGAAGGCCTGCATTACAGAATGGCACTGGTTAACTAACATCAGTTTGTAGGAGGCAAAAAAATCATAAAAGTCTGTGGTGTAAATTGGAGGAAACACATAGGCCCAGCACTATCTAGCATTAATAAGGCTAATGTTCATATAATCAGCACTCTGATGTTAGTACTTTCCCTTACCATCAATGGGTGAGAAGAGGAAAACCCAGAGTAGGGATAACTTTTTTCCTGTTTACTTCTTAAGCAAGACAAGGTAGATGGAGCTCAGGTCAACTGGAAAATTTGGGATTTCCTTAAGAGTGTGGCTTGGAACTGAACCCACGATGAAGGCCAGGAAGTAAAAGATTGCTGCATTTGTTTGTTTATTGAATTTTCATTAGTTGCATTTTATCCCTGCTAGGGAATCAGAGCTTTTTTTGAAAAAAGACTAAAGAAGTGGGATTGCTCTGGTGACCCTTCCTTACAAGAGGATACACTTATCCTCAAGTGAAGAAAGCCTAAGGTAGTCCCAGACAACTGACACCTCTAATTAGAACCTCTTTCAGTTTCTAGATGTGTGGCCTCCTCTGTTCTTTATTGTCTTTTTTTTTTTTTTAAGATTTTCTTTATTTATTCATGAGAGAGAGAGAGAGAGAGAGAGGCAGAGACACAGGCAGAGGGAGAAGCAGGCTCTCCCTGCAGAGAGCCTGACGCAGGACTCCATTGCGGGACTCCAGGATGACGCCCTGGGCTGAAGGCGGCGCTAAACCGCTGAGCCACTGGGGGCTGCCCTCTTTATTGTCTTAATGTATATCACAGTGGCTGGTCTATTAGGTTTTATGGTTTTCCTTCTAATGTCTCCGTTTATAAATGCATTAACCATATGAGGGGATTAAATAAAAGAACTAGTGAAGAACTCTTAAGGTTAATTAGAGTGAGTCTGAAGTTTATGAATGTGGTAGATGGTAGTTGAGGCTTCACCTGTTTTTCTAGTAATCTAGACTTGACCCTTGAAGATTAGTTTCCCTTCTACTTGATGTGGTCTGATATTAATCAAGCCCAATAGGTTTTTCCTTAAAAATGTCCTTGGTACCCATTTTTTTCTCTTCATTGTTATTGTTCCTGTGCTAGGGTTCTGTCAGCATAGAGCTCTATGGCTTCACTTTTTCCTCTTTTGTGTTTACCGTCTTCTAGTTTATGTCACGTCCTTGACCATATCACTCTGTGCTCAAAATACCCTTTAATTTCTACCAGCCACGTCAAATCCAGATTTTTCTGCCTGTCCTTCAGAGCCTTCCAAAATCTGGGTCTGTTCCACATGCTCATGCTCCCCCCACCTTCTAGATGAACTCTGCCCGGCTTGGCCCTCAGATAGAGCCTGAGTGCTGTTCTCAGCAAGCCTTGCCCATGTGGCTACCTGGTATGGCCTGCTTTCTCTGCCTATTCGATAGACATTCGTCTTCAAAGGTTAGGCTCTGATCTCATCAGCTCCATAAGAGCGTTTCTGAAACGTGAGTCCTTCCATTGATCATTTCTCCCCCGAGAAATTTGTTTCACCTGGTTTGACCCGGTGTTCTATCTTATCCTGCAGTGCCCGTGCTTATTTGGTTATTTTGCGTGTGCACGTCTTCTTTCCTCAACTGTAATGAAAGATCTTTGTGAATAGAACTCATGACGTAAAATCTTTAAAAAAATAAAAAAATAAAAATAGTGTCAGAATATATACAGAAGTGAACACTATCCTCAATAGGAGTAGTTTCTCAACTGAGGGAGATTTTGCCCCCAGAGGACATTTGGCAATGTCTGCAGATATTTTTTGGTTGACAGTTGGAGGGATACTACTGGTATCTAGTGGTAGAAGCCAGGTATGCAGCTAAACACCCAAAATGCACAGGACAGTTCCTCCCAACAAAGAGTTGTCTGGCCTTAAGTGTGAATAGTGCCCTAATTAAGATTCCCCAATCCATAGCCTTGTGTGGATGCCACTATGAATGTCCTTTACCACCTAAAGGAATGAAAACAAGCAAAAAAGCAGTGCATATTTTTATATGGAAGAAATGATTATATAGTATAAACTCCTAAACAGTGGGAACTGCAGCTATGTACATAAACCAGAATGGCCTGACAGTTAAAAAGATGTGTGATAGCTGCTTATGTAATAAACGGGCACTTTATATCTTTGGTCATGCCTTTGGGAGGACAGGACAATAAGTTGAGAGAATTCTCTTAAGGCTGACTGCACTTTTCCACGATTTTAGAAAATGAGAGGCATTTACTAACCCAGAAAGATGTATTTGAATATTACATGTTTGAAAGTCACATTTTTAATAAGCTGAAATTCCTCCCAAAGGTTTGATAGTGTGTTAAAACACTGAAGCATGCATCCTTCTGAGTTTTTTTTTTCAAATATTTTTAAAGCTTCCTTGAAGAATACTTGATAGTCTTTAAGGTATAAGAATAATATGCTTTTCCTCCTAAGATTAATTTTGGGGGAGGTACTTTTGCTGCATTCAGTAGCAGAATGGTACAGTGGGGAGGACAGGTCAGAGAGGGATCCTAGGCAGGTCACCTTACCCATGCCCACCCCTCAGTTTCCTTATTTTCAAAAAGGAGGACTAAGGCTTGATGACCTTTGGCTTTAAAATTCTATATTCCTATAATTTTAGTGTCAAATAGCTTTAAAAAAGGGAGATTGTGCACTAAGTCATTTATGAGGGAAATTTTGAAGGCATAAATTATTCCAGTTTGTTTCTTAGAAACTAAAGAAATAATCCTTTTCTACAAAGGCTCACTCCCAGTGTTTAAAGAAAGAAAGGAATTCCTGTTATAAGTAAAAGTTGTCCCCACCTCCAAACAAAATAAAAAGAATCAAATGAAATTTACAACTGATTTTAAAATGTCATTGTTAGCTAATTTTGAAAATTTTGCCCGTTTTCTTCTACGTGTTTATACTTAAGTATAAAGAACATATTTTAATATTTAATTTAATAATGCTGAATTTTTTACACAATGTTAATCTAGATGGCTTCAGAAATTTGCTGTTTGTACAGCTAAAACACATTTGAAAGCTTTTTTTTTTTAATTTTTATTTATTTATGATAGTCACACACAGAGAGAGAGAGGGGCAGAGGGAGAAGCAGGCTCCACGCACCGGGAGCCCGACGTGGGATTCGATCCCGGGTCTCCAGGATCGCGCCCTGGGCCAAAGGCAGGTGCTAAACCGCTGTGCCACCCAGGGATCCCTCATTTGAAAGCTTTATTAAGATTTTTAGCCTACCATTTAGTAAGTTACTGGGCTCTGAATGAAAAGATGAAGCTTTCCTGTTTGCTGGATGGAAAATTAAATGGAACCTTGAAATTTCCTCCTTTTTCCTAAAATGGCAGGTCAGGTACTCACAAGATTGAGGATGATATAATATCCCATGAAATGAAGGTTACTTTTGTGGAGTCTCTATTCTAAAGAGACTGGGAAGTTGGTTCTGGCATATTCCAGTTTCTCCAGGGGCTTGTTCTAGAACTTGAGTATCAGGATTGCCTGATTTGAAGATGGTTTTTGGATGAACCCAAAGATGCTACGGCACCCAGTTACAGTTTAGATCTCATTCCCAGAGTTAATGTTGCCAACAGGGAATAGCTGTATGTGACACGGGATGCATTCATAAAAGAGTGCCTTTAGATGACTTTCTACCTAGCAGAGGTTAACCGAGCACCTCCTGAATGCAAGGCACTTACTATAAGCAATATGGTCAGTGGGAATCAAAATGTGTATTAGCAGCCCCTATTTTCATTGAGCTTATGACCTAGCTGGAGGAGAGAGGAACCCATGCAAACTACTATAATATAAAGAATAAAGTAGTATGGACCGTGTGGAGTCACAGATAGAATTTTAGGCTACTTCAGAAAAAGAAACTGCTTAACTTAGGGGAGCAGGAAAGTTAGACTCCACAGGAGAGAATCACAAAAGTGGAGATGAATGACATATGATGCATGACCAATGAGTCTGAGGTGTTGAGTTGACCAGAGCGAGAGGGGAAGGGAAGTAGTAGAGATGTGCATAGTGGTGGGAATAATAACAGAATAATAGAGTAAACCAAGTTGAAATAGAATCTAGAGACAAGCAAACTAGAGAGAGAGAAGCAAATGGTGGCCTAAATTGGGATCATTTCCTTGAAATGAGAGAGCTGAGTGCAAGAATTGGCCAGTCGGGGTAGCTGGAGGGGTGTATGGGTGAGCAGGGTCATATAATCAGCAAGATGAATTGGGGTTGATTAGCCTGAGTGGGAGAATGTGGTTCTACTGTTAGACATCGGACTCCCTGGAGAATGAGCGGGTTTGAGGGACACCGATGAGTTCTCTTTTGAACATGTGAGTTATATATGTTCTCAGGAATGAAGTACAGGAAATTGCATGTTCCAGAGAGGAGTCCAGAAAACCTATGACATTCTTAAAGGAGACCTAGCTAGATCTTTTTGAGTCCCACATTTGGAATACCAGTCGCACACTGTAGGGAGCAACCCATAAATGCCCCATGTGGAAACTGAGCACACGACTAGGCTTGTATCACCAGCTGAAAGGACTTGTTAACACACAAGTTTTCACAAGCACAGGTGTTTCAAATCATGCCTCAGAAACAATTGCTGTCTGTAGTAGATTGTTAAGGCCACATTCAAATCAGATGCCACGTGATACATCAGTGACTGAACAAGAGCGCCCACATATAGAGGGGGGAAAATAAGAAGAAGAATGGAGCCTTGAGATCACCTGTATTTAGGATTGATGGAGAAAAGGGAGTCAGAGACCAGAGAAGGAGAAGGGAATCTTGGGAGGGAAGAGTTTCAAGGAGGAGGAGACATTTCATTCAGGTAAGGCACATGCTGTCAAGGATTGAAGAGACTGCATTTAGTCGTGGGAGGTTACCCGTATCTCTTTGAGAGAGCAGATTTTGCTGGAAGAAGGAGAGGGGCAGCCAGGCAACAGATAACAAGAGAGAAAATGTAGCACAGAGAAGAGACTATCATTAAATAAACTGAGGAGATGGAATGTGGCTGGTAGAATGACAACCAGGTTGAAGTAAAACTAGTTTAACATTTTTGATGTCCTTATACAAAGAAAATGTGACTGTGTTTGTAGATGCAGAGGAGAGATGAGAGAGGAATGATATTAGGGTAAAGAATGGGGACACCTGGGTAGCTGAGTGGTTGAGCGTCTGCCTTTGGTTCAGGTCATGATCCCAGGTCCTTACTCTCAGCATTTCCCACCCCATGAGGCAATTCATAATTAAAACAATTCAGTATAAACTAAGTTAAGAATTAGCCTTCTCCAGGATGCCTGGGTTGAGCGTCTCCCTTTGGCTTAGGACGTGATCCTGGGGCCCTGGGATCAAGTTCCACATCGGGCTCTCTGCAGGGACCCTGCTTCTTCCTCTGCCTGTGTCTCTGTATTTCTCTCTCTTGTGTGTCTCTCATGATAAATAAATAATAAAATCTTAAAAAAACAAAAAACAAAAAAAACAATTAGCCTTCTCAGAGGTGCTTCTATGTGCTACCTGAAGAGATGGTTGTTTTAGAAGTTTTTCTAGCAAATGTGGGTAAATATGTGCTTGAGATATTGTCTTAATGTTACAGTTTACAAGTTGTATGAATTAGAAGTCAAAATGCAGAAACATTTGTTACAGTGTGAAGAAAAAGTATGTCTCAAGGTCAAGGTAACCACTGTTGCCTTTTCAGGAGTCAAAATGATGGCTGGCTGCCCGGAGCCAGGGAGCCAGGTCTGTGGTGTGGTTGCCATGTTCCAGGATCTGCCTGGCATTAAAGTCTGGAAGCCCAATTTTATTAGTATACCTAGAGGGATTGAGAGTCCAGGGATAACGGACGCATGCCAACCTCATAAGAAACTGAGGTTTGAACCAAAATGTTAATTTACTCTCTTCCAATAAAAGCTGTAGTTCTCGAGGGTGCTCAGATCTGCCAGCCAAGGCATTGCCTTCCCTGCATGCTTATCTGTGGGAAACCCAGATTATAGTGGGACAGTTGCACCTTGCATGTGGAGCCCGGGAAGGGAGTTGGCTGATGACCTCAAAACTTGTGCTTCGTGCATCCATTTTGACTGTAAGGGAGGAAGTTCTGTTTGTCACACAAATTTCCTCACCTGCGACAGGATCCGAACCACATTGCCAAATTGGGTCTTTTCTAGAGTTTGCTTTTGTAAAGATGAAATAGAAGCTTTTTGTAAAAGTAAGATTGATTGATTACACTGTGCTCTGTTAAATTGCCATCACAGCCTTGCCACTTAGATTTGAAGTGCTCATAGTCTCCTGGGCCTTTTCTTCTCTATTTTTTTAAGATTTTATTTATCTATTCATGAGAGACACAGAGAGAGGCAGAGACACAGGCAGAGGGAGAAGCAAGTCCCCTGCCGGGGAGTCCCATGAGGGACTTTGATCAGGCCCCCGGGGCAGACAATCCATTGAGCCACCCCAGTCCCCATCTCCTGGGCCTTTTCCGTTAGCAGCTCATCCTCATCACTTGCATTTTAATTTTCTCTTCTTTATTCTTAGAGTTGGTTCTCCATTTGAATCAGGGCTAACATGTTTTCTGTTCCATATCCTACTTATGCATACATTTGTGTCTGTTCATTGACCTAACATCCCTGACTGAAAACTAACCTCCTACAGATAACTTATTGGCACATCATTTAATAGTGGTATTTGAAAAATGTTTAACTGGTGTATAAGGAAAGTATTGTAGAATTCTCTAGTATTTTATTTACTTCTCTGGTTGACAAGTACTGAACTATAAATTCTATACTTTGCTGTTTTAGAATTTTTGTGGGTGATTTTCTTTTGAATATCTAAAAAATAACATGAATCTAAGGGCAGAATGTCCTACTCTTTCCAACTCCAGTTTTCTTTAAGAAACTGTTATTCTGGGGATCCCTCAGTGGCTCAGCGGTTTAGCGCCTGCCTTTGGCCCAGGGTGCGATCCTGGAGTCCTGGGATCGAGTCCCGCGTCAGGCTCCCGGTGCATGGAGCCTGCTTCTCTCTCCTCCTGTGTGTGTCTCTGCCTCTGTCTCTCTCTCTGTCTATCATAAATAAATAAATAAATCTTAAAAAAAAAAAGAAACTTATTCTAATTCTGAATGGGAATATACTCTGAAAAACAACAAAAAAGAAGTGAAATATCAAAGAAGGTGAGAAAACAATATGAAACAGTAAATAAACAATATTTATACATTTAGCCACTTGCAAAAGATAATTATCTCTCAGGTTATTCTGTGAGGATGATTAGAAAGACTAAAAAGAGACTGTAACTATTGGATTTATTTTCTTTTTAGCATGTCTGATCAGGTCAGTAAAAACTGTAAGGTTATAGGGCAGCTTGTTATCTGCTCATTTCCTTGTTTTTTTAATTTATTTATGATAGTCACACACACAGAGAGAGAGAGAGAGAGAGAGGCAGAGACATAGGCAGAGGGAGAAGCAGGCTCCATGCACCGGGAGCCCGACGTGGGATTCGATCCCGGGTCTCCAGGATCGCGCCCTGGGCCAAAGGCAGACGCCAAACCGCTGCACCACCCAGGGATCCCTGCTCATTTCCTTGTTAAAGAGGGTTATGTATCCAGTTTTACGCTTTACTTTTAATGAAAAAATAAAAGCCAGGAGGCCAGTGATTGAATATCTACATGTCTGTAACATTTTAGAAGTTGTGTAAGTATGTTCATTCCCGAAGTTAACACTTTTCGGAACTATTGTTCGTTACCTAACAAAATGGATGTATTTTAAGTGATATCCTCCTATTAACAGCCAGGAAACACTTGTAACTGACATTAGCAGATATGTGTGTAAGAGGCTAATTCCAAGCTCTAACCTTTGTATATACTACTTCCATGTGCATGATGTAAAAACCTGTAAAATTCTGATATAAGAAAAACTGTTACATTAAAATATATGGGTAGTTGTAAGAGAACTGGACAAAAAAATTAGAGATGGACAAAAAAATCACAGATGGGCTTATTGGTGTGTGAAGATTGAGACTTAAACAGAAAGATCAAATGTGTGCTGTGGTGCAGGTTAGTTATCTTTAACGTTTTGATAGTGTGCTGAATCCAAATTTGGGCAGGACTTCTCTCAGATGTGATTTAAGGTACTGAAGTTGTTTGTTTCAGGAAGCTCTCTTTCTGTAGTTCCTTGGAAGTTTCTCAAAATGTTGGAAGAGTGAAACATGTTGTCATGTTAAAACATTTTGTGACCTAGTTTTGGCCTAAGTATACTATTGTACTGGCAAATACACAGAGGATTTAGGCTTTAGTAGCTAAATGTACTCAAATGTATACTGAATGTAAATTGTTTTGAAGGTGATAGATCATCACAAGTTAATAGATTCTGGACCTTGTTTTTCCTTTCATGAGCAAGACATTCCTGAATTAGGGTGAGATTTATATTAAAGAGTAGCAAATTGTTTCCCTCTTTGGAAATAAGCAAAATCCCCCTCTGATGATAAAATATTTCTTTAGCATGTCAAGATAGTTACTGAGGAAAGAAAGCATGAGGGGGGATATGGGGATAACTTAATTAGAGGCTTACTGTTTAGGAAATGAAGTATATTTAATAAAAGTGCAATTGCCTTATACCTTGTGACTTGAAAATAATGAGACAAAGAAAAAAATGAAAAACATCATACTAGAACTTATATGACCAAATAAATCTTGTCCCATGGGAGGCAGTCCAGTTTTTCTAGCTCTGCTCTAATTGAGCAAAACATTTTCAGACTATTTTGGAATTGTCTTCAGAACTGTTTTATGAGCCAAACCCCAAAATCAACATCTTTACTTTATTATCACACCTCTTTTTGGACCCAAAAGAATATTACTCAGCCTGATCCCCCACTTAATTTATCAGACTTGGCTCAGGCTATTTCCAGAAATACAGTGTGCTCTTTTATGGGACAATCGAATATTTTTATTCATTTATTTATTCATTCAGTGTTGGAGGCTGAGTGCCTCCAGTGAGTCAGGTATGTTGTGGTAACACATAGGAGTCTGGATCTGGAAGTGGGAGGAGAAGAGGGAGAAAAGTGAGGAGCACAGAGGATGCTCACCTCTGAGTAGTCTTTGCAGGTGAGCAGGAGGTAACCAGATGGACAGAGAAGAGAGCTTTGTAGACAGAGGTATTAGCTTGTATTGAGGCACAGAGCAAAAACCATATACATTTCAAAGACTGCAAGTATTACAGGATGGATAGAATCTAGTTAAAAGATGAGAATAGGGGGCAGCTAGGTGGCTCAATGAGTTAAGCGTCTGCCTTCAGTTCAGAGGGTCCTGGGATCTAGCCCATAGCCTGGCTCCCTGATCAGCGGGACGCCTGCTTCTGCCCTCTGCCTCTTCCCCCGCCCCTGCTAATGTGCTCTTTCTTAGCTCTCTCTCAAATAAATCAATAAAAATTTAAAAAATTGATGAGAATTGATTGGTAATTGCAGTGAGATCAAGAGGACCATAGTAGGCCATGGAATGGAGGATACGGTGGTTAAGAGTAAGAGTTCTCGTGCCTGATGATCTGAGTTCATATTTTGGCTCCTTTGTTTATAAGCTTTATGACACTGGGCAATCTCCGAATCTTGCAGCCTTAGTTCTTTCCATCTGTAAAAGAAATGATAATGCCTACTTTATAGTGTTAAAAGAGGTTTAAATACATAGACACAGATAAAGTTCTTTTTTTTTTTTTTTCAGATAAAGTTCTTAGTACCATACCTGGCATACAGTAAGCACGCAATAAATATTAGATTTTTGTACTGCTACTTTATCCTGTGGGCAAGAAACAACAATGGAAGTATTTTGAAGAGCAAAGTATACTTCTTTGCCTGTAGCATTGACCAGTCCTCTCTTCTTGAGACAGTCTCTTATGTTTTTTTCTTTTTCAAATAGCTTTTTCTCACATAATTGACATGTCGTACAGTTTACCCATTTGAAGTGGGTGATTCAGTGATTTTAGTGTATTCCCAGGGTTGTACAACCCATTACAATAATCTAATTTTAGACCATTTTCATTCCCCCTAAAAGAAATCCTATTCTATTAGCAGTCAGTCCCCATTTCTTCTGTCCCCCTGCCAGCACTCACCCTAGGCAACCTCTAATTTACTTTCTGTTTTTATAGATTTGTCTATCCTAGACATTTCATATGGATGGAATCATTCAATATGTAATCTTTTATGCCTGGCTTCTTTCACTTAGCTTAATGTTTTCTAGGGTTCTCCATATAGCATGTAGACCGCCTTCATTCTTTTTTTGTGACTGAATGATACTCCACTGTGTGTATATTACATGTTTTATTTCTTCATTCATCAGCTAATGGACTTTTAGGTTGTTTCCAGTTGTTGGCTATTATGAACAATGGAGCTGTGAACATTCCTTTACCAGTTGTTGTGTGGATGTATGTTTCATTTCTCTTAGGTATGTATGTCAAGGAGTAGAACTCTACACCATATGGTAACTCTATACTGAACAGTTTGAGGAACTGCCAACTGTTTTGCAGAGTGGCTGCACCTAGTTACATCGCTACTGTAGCATTATATGAGAGTTCCACTTTCTCTACATCTTTGCCAGTATTTTTATTATCTCTTATATTTTACTGATTTTGGTGTATATGAAGTGGTATCTCATGGTTTTGTTTTGAATTTCTCTAGTGACTAATGATGGGTAAACATCTCTTGTGCTGATTGTCCCATATTATATCTTTAGAGAGATGTCTATTCAAATCTTTTGCTCATTTTTATTTTATTTTATTTATTTTATTTTATTTTATTTTATTTATTTTATTTTCAGCTTTATTGAGGTATATTTGACAAACTTTGCCAATTTTTAAGTTGGTTTATTTGTCTTTTTATTATTATTGAGTTGCAAGAGTTTTTGTATATATTCTGGTTGCAAGTCTCTTTTCATATAAATGATTTGCAAATAGTTTGATTCTGTGGGTTGTCTTTTCACTTTCTTGATGATGTCCTTTATAGCACAAATGGCTTTAATTTTGGTGAGTCCAGTTTATTCTTTCTGTTGTTTGTGCTTTCGGCGCCATAGCTAAGTATCATTGCCTAACTCAAGATCTTGTTTTCTAAGAGTTTCATAGTTTTAGCTCAGTTATGGTTGTGATCCATTTTGAGTTAATTTTTAGGTAAGTTGTGAGGTGGTGTCCAACTTCAGTATTTTGCATGTGAATATCTAGTTATTCTGGCATCATTTGTTGAAGAATCTATCCTTTCCTCAACCTTTTGGCACATTTGTTGAGAATCAGTTGAGCATAAACATGAGAGTTAATTTCTGGACTCTTAATTCTATTCCATAGACCTATATATTTATCTTTATGCCAGTACCACACTGTCTTGAGTACTATAGCATATAGTAAGTTTTAAAATTGAGAAGTCTTCCAACTTTTTCTTTTTCAAGATTATTTTGGGGATCCCTGGGTGGCGCAGCGGTTTGGCGCCTGCCTTTGGCCCAAGGGCGCGATCCTGGAGACCCGGGATCGAATCACATGTCCGGCTCCCGGTGCATGGAGCCTGCTTCTCCCTCTGCCTGTGTCTCTGCCTGTCTCTCTCTCTCTCTCTCTCTCTCTCTCTCTGACTATCATAAATAAAAAAAAAAAAAATCAAGATTATTTTGGCTCCTCTGGGCCCCTTGTATTTCTGTATGAATTTTAGTATCAGCTTATCAATTTCTGCTTAAAGGCTGGAGTTTTCATACGGACTGCCTTGAAGCTACAGATCAATTTTAGAATTACTGCATCTCAACAATATCAAATCCCTCTCATCCATGAGTACAGATGTTTTTCTATTTATGTAGACCCTCTTTAATTTCTTTTAACAGTGTTTTGTAGTTTTCAGTATACAGTGAACTTCTTTTCTTAAATTTATTCCTAAGTATTTTATTGTTTTTTGATGCTATTGTAAGTGGATTTACAATAGCATCATTTTCTGTGTGTGTGTGTGTGACATTTTCTAAGCTGTTTGCTTGTTTGCCTCTGACTCGTTCAGGGGTGCTGTTCTTCTTGTTCATGTTATAGTCCCCAAGATTCTGTCTCAATCCTATGCTGATAACTTTCCAAACTATTACTTGACCTGTATCCAAAGCTCCCAGTATGTGTTTACAGTTGTTCCCTAGGCACTACCACCTGAATGTCACAAACATCTCAAATTCATCTCTTCTAGAAAGAACTTATTAGTTACTCTTCATATCTTCTTTTTCTCTTTTCTTCTCCTATTTGGAAATTGCACCACTATCTATGTTGTTGCCTAAACCAGCATTCTAAAAATCATTCTAATCTTCACTTCTTTGAACTTTTACATCCTGAGATGATCACCAAATCCTATGGAATCTACCTCCTAGATATTACTGTGGGAGTAGAAATTGATGCAATTTTCTATAAAGCTATTTGGATCAAGAACTTTTTAAAAAAGATTTATTTATTTGAGAGAGAGAGCAGTGAGGGGAAGGAGAGAGGAGAGAGAGAATCCCAAGCAGACTCGGCACTGAGCTCAAAACCCAATGTGGGGCTTGATCCCAGGACACTGAGATCTTGACCTGAGTCAAAACCAAGAATCAAGACACTTAACTGGCTATGCCACCCAGGTGCCCCTGGATCAAGAACTTTTAAAATATATATATGTTTTGATTCAGAAAAGTAGATAACTTTTGATCTTTGCAGTGTCACTTATTTAGACATTTATCGTAAGGTAATGGGCCAATGTTACAAGAATAGGGAAATGTTTGATAAATTATGTAAATTTAGTGCAATTTAAAAATGGTTTTATCATATATGAACATAAATATTTAGAGACTTGTGAAAACATTTGATATATGGTGAAATTTTTAAGCTGTAAAACATTTATGTAAAGTATGATTTTCTTTTTGTTTAACAACAACAGAAAATTAGCTCCAAGGGAGCAGGGATCTTGTCTCATTGACATTGATATGCCTGGAATAGTGTAGGAGCTCAGTAAATATTTGTTGGTTGTATTGGTCTCTCTTTTTACTGCTTCTCTTGCTTTAATCTGTCTGTATGTCTTACATGGGCTTTTGCAGACACTTTCAACGTGTTTTCCTCACCTCCAGTTTTATTTCCCTACAGTCCAACTTCTGTTCTGCAGGCAGAGTGGTATTTCCAAGTGGTAAATCTGGCCATGGCGTTGCCTACTGTAACATCCTTTGGTTCTTCCCCAGTGTTCCTAAGATAATTTCCAGACTTCCTAGCCTGGATTACCAACCCCTTCGTAATTTCACTTCTGTTTACTTTTCCAGCTCTTCTCTTGCCATTTTCCAAGATAATCACCAAGCCATGCCAAACTATCCACAATTCCCCAAATATGAATTTTCCTGCATACCTACATATCTTTGGACATGCCATTCCTCCTGCCCGGATCACGCCAAACTTCCCTTGTTTATCTGGCAAATTCCAGATCATCCTTTGAGATTCTGTGCCTCAGCTACTACCCCTCTAGGCATATGAGTGCCTCTTCTGCAGGGCTTCCATAGCTCTTGAACTCTTTTGCAACCTTTATTATGTATGAGATGTCTCTAAGGCTAGAGAGTTAGAGCAGGGACTGTATTACTCTTCTGCCTTCAACTCCTCATCTGACTGCTGAATGGACTTCTGCTAGATCTCCATCTCAGGGCTTCCCAGTTTTCATCTGAGGCCTGGTACCAATTTTCTATCATCTGTGATGAAATTAGAAAAATAAGGGCCCTGTGGGTGAATTTTTCAGAAAGCTAAATCTGTTTACATTTTGGGTGTTAAAATGTGCTTTTTCTAATGAAATGATGTTGATAGTCGATGGTAGGGTGTATTTATGTCTTTAGTTGACAACATTCTGTCAGAGCCCAAAATTAGTTGGAAATTTTACAGTTCCCTGAAAACCAAAGGTCTGGGAACACTGCTGTATCTCATGGGGTGGCACCAAGTCCCCAAAGTCAAAAGCCTATGAGTCATCCTTGGCTTCTTCTCCTTCCTCATCCCTCCACCCCCGCCACATTCAGACACTTAGCAAGTCCTGCCAATTCAACCTCCTAAATATTTCTGGAATCTGTACTCTCCTCTCCGTCCTTGCTGCCAATTCCTTAGGACAGGCCCTCTTTATTTTCCTTGTACAACTGCAACAGTCTCCTGACTGGTCTTCTTGCTACTGTTCCCTCTTACCCATGCCCACCAGAATGAGCTATTTAAAAATCATAAGTAGATACCCATTTTCCACAGGGAAAAAAAAATTCTGTATGGCAGACAAGGTTTTTTTTTTTTTTCTTTCTCTAGGGGAATACTTTCTTGCTATCCTGTATTTATACTTTCTCCTGGTTTTGAGTGCCCTTTCTTCACCAGCTTCTTGGGTAACCAGTGTGTAAGTCCAGTTGTCATTTCCTCTACAAATTCTTTACTACAAGTCTGAGTTAGGTACCTCCTTTATTACTCTAAAAATGCCTTGTATATATTTATCCCTCAGCATTTCCAGATTAGTTAATATTCGTGTTTTTATGTCTGCTTTCTCAACAGCTTAAGAAAATGTGTTTTATCTATTGATCGTTCTCTCCTCAGCACCCAGTACAATACTAGAAAATGACAAATATTGAGTAAATATTTGTTGGCTGAATGCATTTGTTTGGTATTATGATCAGGTGTACACTGTGGGAGGTTTATGGACCAGAGTGAGGGGCTCCATGAGGCAGGAAACAGGAAGGGCCCTCTATAGAAGTTTAGGCTAGAGTGATGAGTACCTGAACTCAGGAAGTAGCAGTGGATATTGAAACGTTTAGGTGGTGGAATTGGTGCTTGATTAGATGTATGGGGTCATGGAAGAACCTAGAATTACTTGAAGGTATGAGTTGTTCCTATGGTTCTTTGCAAAAGAAAAGTTCTTCTTGGGGAACATGTAGTTAGAGCTACATTTTCAAATTCTTATCTCCTTTAATTTTTAATTGCTATCAACACCATGAGATATTTACCTTATTATATGAAATATTCCTAGAACAAAGATTTAACTCTAAAATAAAATTGCTTTTTAGGCATACTAAATCATAACTTAATATTATACATTTTTACATCTGAACAGAACAACCTATTTTCAGATACCTAAGTTTGGTAGTTTATAGAGCTATCAGTTCTTTTAACATTTCCAACTATGTTCTCTTTGCTTATCTTTTCATATAGTTTCCTGATGGTGTCCTTAAAATATATTTATAGATTTTTTTTTCAGTTCTTAACATAGTAGTTCCTGGAAATTTTGTTTCAATAGATCCAATTTTAAAATGTAAGATATTAGGGGTGCTTGAGTGGCTCAGTCGGTTGGGTGGCCAACTCTTGATTTCAGCTTAGGTCACGATCTCAGGGTCCTGGGATCAAGCTCCACATTGGGCTCTGCTCTCAGGTAGAAGTCTGTTTGAAGATTCTCTCTCTGCCTTTTGCCCTTTTGCCCCTTCTCCCCGCTTCACTCACACGTATGTGCGGGCTTGCTGTCTCTCTCTAATAAATAAATAAATCTTAAAAAAAAAAATAGAATGGGGATCCCTGGGTGGTGCAGCGGTTTGGCGCCTGCCTTTGGCCCAGGGCGCGATCCTGGAGACCCGGGATCGAATCCCACATCGGGCTCCCGGTGCATGGAGCCTGCTTCTCCCTCTGCCTATGTCTCTGCCTCTCTCTCTCTTTCTGATGACTATCATAAATAAATAAAAATTAAAAAAAAAATAGAATGTAAGATTAGGTGTAATTTTTATAATGACTTTTAAAAAAAAAACATGCTGTTGTTCTTTGGTTCTTTTGGGTATACTTTATTATATTAGAAAGGGCTCTGAATTCTTAGGAGACCCAGGTGTCTTATTCTTTCCGTTGCTTTGCCTGTCTGCATTCTTTTGGCCTGTGTTTCTTTGTCTGTACAGTGTATAGAACCAGATAATCTTTATATTTCCCCATACTTTGAAAATTCCATAATTCTACCATGCAGGATTTTTCTTTGGCTTGTATGATAAACATTAGAGTAATTTAAAGAATTTGTAAGCTGTCATCATTTCTCTTTTATTTCATGGTAATTCTTTTACTTTTGACCTAACAATTAGCTAGGCATCAGAAAAGTAATTTTATTTTTCCTACATTCTTTTTTATGGAGTTGTTCCATACATACCTTCAGTGAGGTAGTAATGCATACATATTTTTTTTCTCCTAGAACAAGTTTAAGAACTTATATTTAATTTTTAAAACTTGCCACTTCAGGACTGAGGATCAGGATTTTTCTCAGTAACATAGAGGAAGGAGCAGATTGAAGAAAAGTATTCAAGTGATGAAGAAAACTTAAATAAGAAAAGAAGCTTTTGGGATCCCTGGGTGGCGCAGCGGTTTGGCGCCTGCCTTTGGCCCAGGGCGCGATCCTGGAGACCCGGGATCGAATCCCACATCAGGCTCCCGGTGCATGGAGCCTGCTTCTCCCTCCGCCTGTGTCTCTGCCTCTCTCTCTCTCTCTGTGACTATCATAAATAAATAAAAATTAAAAAAAAAAAAAAAAAAAAGAAAAGAAGCTTTTATAATTCTTGTTTTTCAAATGGTGATTTTTTTTTTTTTTAATCAAAAATTGGTAAGTTCTTGAGACACCTGGGTGGCTCAGTGGTTGTGCCTCTGCCTTCTGCTCAGGGCTTGATCCTGAGGGCCTGCAGTGGAGTCCTGCATCAGGCTCCCCGCAGGGAACCTGCTTCTCCCTCTGCCTTTGTCTTTGCCTCTCTCTATGTCTCTCATGAATAAATAAATAAAATCTTTTAAAAAGTTAAGTTCTCAGTGTAGAAAGTCTAGAAATAGGCAAATAACAGGAAACACAACTCAGTAATCTCATCACTCAGAGATAACCACTGTTAGCATCTTGATTTATCTGTCTGCCATTTTGTTTATATATGTGGAATCAAACGGCACATATTCTTTTGAAACCTGCATTTTCTTTTAATAACATATTATGAATGCCTTTCTATGTTCAGTAAATATGAATCTGAATCATCTTTTTAAAGGCTGTGTGAGCTGTGTATCTATTTATGTACCTATCTACCGGTCTTGCTAGATGACTCTACAGAAAGTTTTTTGTTACTGTTGTTTTTTGTTGTGTTTTTTGTTTTTGTTTTTTATTTTTACCGGTTTGTACTCCACAGTGATGTGGGTCCATTTCACAAACCCTCACAGACACTATGCCATTTTATCATTTAAAAATTCATTACCCAGTTTGAAGGGCTTAAGTAGTATATTGCTGGTGTTTTCATTTATATTTCATTAAGTTGCTACTATATTTTTCTCATACATTCACAGTCATTTATGTTTCCTTTAAAGGAGCTACCTTCAGTGGTTGTTTTATTAGATACAAACCTAATCCTAAATACCTGAGTGAATTAGCGCTGGGATGAATTTACTCACCTCATAAGGATGTGATTATGAAAGATTTTTGGCTGATGGTGTAGGTACAGTTTGGTTAGTTTTCTCCTAAGACCCAACAGACAGTCTTCAGCACAGACAGCTGCCTCGTTTTGGCGGATTCGTCGTTTTTCCTCAAGAGAGACCCAGAGCTGGAGAACAGGGCTTTTACAGGTCAGAAATGGAGACAGAACTGAATGTTGAAAGTTTTCCAGAATCCAGCACTCTTTCTGACTCAAGCCAGAGCTGTTGACTTTCCTTTCAAAAATATCATTTAACTCTGTGTTTTTGAGATCAGGATATCTTTTTCTAGCTCTGTTGGGTGAACTGAAGTGTGTTCTTTTTCTAACTAGTTAAGGGAAGGATGTGAGAAGGCCTAAGGGATCAATAGTCTCCAACTTGATTTTTTCCTGTGAATTTTCTGAACATTTCTGTTTTTCACTCCAGCATGTGAAAGTATAGACTGCTGTATCCAGGTTTACCAAAGACATTTGGGGGTTGGCATTACTACAACTCCTGTAAGCCAGTATTTCTCCTTTGCCATAGATAGGTTTGACCTAAATGCTGCAGAGGTAGCATTTCACAATGGTTAGGAAACCAGACAGTCTGACTTCAGATCCTATCTCCACTGCTTACTGTCCTGTGCTTTAGGCAAAGTACTAAACATCTCTTTGGCTATTTCTTTCCTCCTTTTGTTTTTATTTTGTTTTATTTTATTTTATTGTTATTTATTTGAGAGACAGAGAGAAAGAGAGAGACCGTGAGCAGGGGGAATGGAGTGGGGGGGGGGGGCGGGGAGCAGATTCCTGCTGAGCAGGGAGCCCAAAATGCTGGGCTTGATTCCAGGACCTGAGATCATGACCTGAGCCTAAGGCAGATGCTTAACCGTCTGAGCCCCCAGGTGTCCCTCCTCCTTTTGTTTTTAAACAGCTTTATTGAGATACACTTTATATACCATCAAGTTTATCTGTATCAACAGTTCAGTGGTTTTTGGTCTATTTACTGAGTTGTCCAACCATCACCTTGATCTAATTTTAGACCATTTTATCACCCCAAAGATATCCCAGTTGCATTACTGGTCATCTTCTCTTCCTCTCCTGCCCCACCACCTCCAGCCCTTGGCGACCACTGATCTCCTTTCCATACCTATGGATCCATCTACTACGGACCTTTCATATAAAAGAAATTGTGCAATACGTGGCCTTTCATGACTGGCGGTTTTCACTTTAGCATACCCTTTTCAAGATTTATCCTTGTCATACCATGTTTCTACTTCACTCCTTTTTATTATCAAGTGATATTCCATTATATGGATATACCATCTTCTGTTTATGCATGTATCAGTTGATGGACACTTGAGTCATTTCTACTTTTTTTTTAGCTGTTATGAATGATACTGCAGTGAACTCTTGATGACATACATCTGTTCCTTTATCATAAAATGAGCACCATCTCACAGAGTTGTTGTTGTGAAAACTAAAAAAGCCCACACATGTAGAAGTGGCTAGTAGATAGGGAACAAACTAACCGTGTTAGTTAATAAATGCAACTTACTAGCACATCTCCTCACTTTACCTCAGTTGCCATGCTTTTTTTCCTAATGACATCTCCGAAGATCTTCTTTTACTTTGCTGGTGACTTTTCTCTGAGTTACAGTTCTGAAAGTGTAATTCATTCAGCAAACATTTATTGAACACCATTGCTATGAGTTAGATGTTGTGCCAGGGGCCCTGGAGAATCAAAATAACAGGATAAACAGAAATGTAGAGAGGCACTTCCAGTTTAAGGCTGGCTATCTCTAGATGGCTAATCTGTAACCTCTGACCTGTCAATGGGGTTTAAGACTTGGGGCCCATGACCTCCACCTTCACACCAAATGCCACAGATTTTGGGGTCTCTTAATCCTTTCACTCATGTCAGGCCCTAATTTTGACCAACATATTTATGTTTGTCAAGTGGCTGGTGGAAGCTGACTGTTGTGTAAATAAGGTGATTGAGTCTTGGTGGAGATCTCAACAGGTAAAAAAGTAGTTAGTATCTCATTCCTGCCCTGTAGCTGGGGTTGCCCCAAATGGTGTTTATTACAATCCATATGGAATATTCCTGAATTTTCTCACTTTGCAGGTTTCTTCCCTTTGTAGAAATGACTTTCTATTCTTTTGAACGTACAAAACTATTTTGTATTGGAACTAGACTCAGCAAAAATAGCAACTCAGCATTGCCTAGCTACCTGTGTTTTCTGTCCCTTGACTTTGGGTAGATAGTGATTTGCATGATGACTTAGAATGCACTTGTCGAGTATTTCACCTCTGCTACCATTCTCTGCCCTATAAGAGAACAAATAGGTTTTTATGATTTCCTCATTTGTTTGAGCTTTAAAGTAGTGTTTCCTTCTTCCCATAATAGCATACAGTTAGCATAACAGAATGATGCTACTACTTCATTCTTCTCTTTGCCTTTCATTCAGACAAAATGCAATATAAAGAACTGTTTGATAAAGTAAGAGTGCCTCTAGTGCTTGCTATAGGACTCTGAAAGAAGTTTGAATTCTGTTGTTTAATGTCCATTTCAGGAATTCATCTTGAATATGAGCAGAATAGTTTATAGGCACCACATATTCCAATTAGAACTTCCACATAGCTAATTTAGAGGCTAGGTAATAGTATACCAATTTTGTGCTGTCATATGCTATCATATGGTACAAGTGTGTTTCCATATATACGAGTTTTACTGTTTGCTCTGTTTTAAATATTTACTTTAGTGCAAGCCATATCTTGTAAACTTGCCCAATTTGGGGGATTCCCATTTAACTTATGAGACATTTTGTGGTTAGTGGATGCAAAGATATTACCTCATAGATCCAGATTGCCACATATATGTTGATATAAGCTGAAACCAGATTAGTAGAAACTCTAAAGATAGACTAGAGGAAGATGAATCATGAAACTTTCTTTTGAACACTCTCTTTAAGGCTATAAAGAATCAAGTGATTTAGTAAATAAAAGATGTTGACTTCTCATTCATTTGTCAAATGATGGTAGCCTTAAACTTAACAGCATGAACAGAGATGTCCCTGCTTTATAGTTATGACTTGACATATCTCTTGACCCTTGAATAACACAGGTTTGAATGCCTATAACCACTTATATGCGTGCAGATTTTTCCCAACAGAGTACTGTAAATGTATTTTCTCTCCCTTATGATTTTCTTAATAACATTTTCTTTGCTTTACTCTATTTTATTTTATTTTTTAAAAATACGGAACGTTTGTCAAATTTGCATCGGGGCCAATTTTGGTATATGTACTGCACAAGTGAGCACCAGCTTGCCTTATTTTAAAAATTCAGTATATAATAAATTTAACGCACAAAATATGTGTTAATCAACTATGTTCTCAGTAAGGCCTCTGGTCAGCAGACTGTTAGAAGTTAAATTTGGGGGAAATCAGAAGTTACACATGGATTTTTGACTGTGAGGAGGTCAGCACCCCTAAACTCTGCATTGCCCGAGGGTCATCTGTGCATGTCCTCTTTTCAGCAATAGGTAGTGAGGTTGCTTAATTCAGGGTTCTAGGAGAACATATCTCTGAGCATTCGGATTCAGCCTTTAAATTAAACTATATTTGTGTTATTTTTAAATACTTCTCCTTGCCTCTTCCTCACTTCCTCTTACCCCACCGAGTCCTTTCCCGTTCTAGCTTATATATTCCTCTTTGCTCTAAACTTGTCTGTGTGTCTTCTGCCTTTCTCCACTTTTTCTCCACAAAATGTTTCTGCAGTCAGACCAAGAACCTCAAATAGGAATCCTGGGAGGAAGCTGTGTGCCTTCTTGGGAGAGATGAATTAGTCTGCTCTGGGACTGTCAGTTACTCTTGCCCAATGGACCTGCTCACAGAGGGATCATTTAAAGGAAATAGTCTCCCAGCAAGTCAGGGTTTGTGCAGTTACCTAGAGGAAACTACTACTGTTTATATGCTTGACCTTAATTCATTTTGTCTTAAATGTAAAACATATTTGAAGTCAGATATTGATGTTTCAAAATCATTTAACCATTTCAAGATACGTATAAATGTCTTAGGACAATTTTGGGTTTTTTTTTTTTTTTTTGGTAAGTGTAAAAGCCCCGCTCAAACTGGGTAAACATAAAAGTGATGTTACTGGCTAACATAACTAATAAATCCAGGGTTATGTTGGCACAGGTGGGGCCAGTGCTTAACCGGTGGCGTCTAGAATCTCTTGCCCATCATTTCTCTGCCTTGGCTCTCTTTCCCGTTGGCTGCATTCCATGATATCCTCACTAAAGTGGTTGCAAAGACAGCCATCAGCACCTGCAAGCTTATATGTTGCCAGTTTGGTAATCTCAGAATAAAAAGAGCTCTACTCTCCCAGAAGTTCTAGTAAAAGTCCCGGGACTGAGTCATATGGTCCTCTCCATCCCTGAATCAGTGTGTCACTCTGTGGGGTAGGTTACATGCCATACTGCACTCATGCCCCCAAACTATATTGCCTGAATAGGAGTAGTTCCTCAACAAAAAAATGAGAATATGGCTTACGGAAGAGGTAATAGGTGTTGCAAAAGCAGACACATCACAGATGTCTACCGAATATTAGGATGTAGAATGAATTTACTTTGATAAAGTTTCATGTTATATTTATAGAATTTATTTCAAATTAATACTTAGCCAGATGCATTACTTACAGTTTTATATATCAGTCTCCTCTCTCTCAGCTAGATAGTAAAGCTCTTAAAGATCATACCCATTAGATGTACTGGAATTTCTAAAACTTAGTACCGCACCTGCACATGGTAGGTACTCATAAATGTTTATGGATGCTGCTGAAGTGGCAAGTTCCTTCTAGCAGCATTCTCATTTTTTTTGGTGGCAAATACCTCTGGAGTTACACCATTCAGTAGTGGTTTAGAACAAGTGCACACACAGTCCATATTTAATGAACAAATGGAGAATACCCTGGCCAGTATCCAGTAATGCAGGGCAAGAGGGATGCATGAACATAACCTTGTGTGCGTGCAAGCTATAGGCACAGAATGTACTTCATGGACTATAGAGAAAGAGAGAGAAAAAAGAATTCTTCTCAATTCCAAGGACTGGCTGTTGTTCAAATAAAATTTTGTTTAGCGCTCTTAGGCAGCTGTGCCAGACATCTCTCAGCTCTTGAACTATTTGATGTCCAAACATTCAAGGGTATGAAAAAAAAGTGACAGGAAAAAAATTCCTTGTAGAACTTCCTGTGACAGGTCAAAGTTTAATCATAGCAAATAACACAGATTTCCCTTTTATTATAACCAAAAAAGAAAGGCAGGGCTTGTGTTACAAAGCATGTTGTTTGGGAGACCTTTGTAAATTGTAATCTTTGGAAATCCCAAATCTATTGGATATAATCCCATCCATTAGATGAAGGCAACTTGCCTATGCAATAGATCCAGAATAGCAAGTTAAATGGAAAACATGAACAGGAAGCAGTCATTAAGAATTACAATGGATAGGATGCAGAGTTAATTCACGGAGATATTTTGTTATGAGATAATTACATCACTAGGACAGCTGGAAAGCTTGAGTGCTATGCTGGACCTCAAGTCCTGCTCTCTGCTCTACAGCTGAGGGGTCAGGACTGTTGAGACAGGGAGATAACTTACTTTATGGGATAATGAGGGGCTTGGCTGACTTAATTGTAAAATGGTAATGACATATCTGGCTTTTCTGGATTGCTTTTTGCATAGCTAAACTGGATTCATAGAGTTAGTGAATGCTGAGAACCACTTTTCACTTCTTTCTGAACATTCACTTGGATCACATTAAACTAAGCTCTAGTAGATGCATATTAAATGGTAGTTTTGACTTCCTCCAGAAGACATCTATTTTGTTCATATTCAACATGGTGTGATTATGTTTCTGTTATGGAATTGCAATCACACAATCATTGAAATGGTATTTTTATTAGTTTACTGAATAGCAAAAAAAAAAAAAGTTTTCAAAAGTCTTAAGATGTTGGTCAACACAAAGAATCATACAGTTGAAGTTATTTTCCAGTGTTTATGTTCTAATGTTCAGACCTGTCTGGCTCTTTTGTTTTGCAAGTGTAGGGGTTACAGGCAGCTTGGTCACATTCCTCATTGATTTATATAAATATATTACAGATTGTTAACCTCCTGCCAAATACCAGGGATTTCAGTTCTTGTTTCGCTCAGTTGCTTTATGTGAGACTTATTTGTTATATTAAAACATCTATGTTCTCTTTATTGCCCACCACATTGACTATTATTTATTTGATTTGGGGCAATTCGAGGGAGTCATTGTAGACAAAAAAGCATCATAAATATTATGTTCTAAAATTCCTAAGATGAATACAGGCCTTTCCTGCTATTTGAAAGTAGAATGTTCCTATGAAACCTTTTGTAGGCTGAAATGGTGTAAAGTAAAGAAGCAATTACCATTAATTTATATGGAAAATTTTTTGAGTGTTCCCAGATCCAAAAAACAACCTCTCCTAGGCTTTTCTGGTACCCTAGGACACATGTTGCTAGCGGGTGCCCAAAATAAAATGAGATAAAGCGCACATGCTCACAGAGACCCTTCAAAGCTAAGGCAGGTTGTGCCTAGAGGCTGAGTATAGTTGTGAGGAAGGAGCTTGTGGGGGTGCCTCACTGTTTGGGGTGCATGCTGCCTCTATAAAGGCTCATTACAAAACAAGTATTGAATGCTATTTTCACTTTTTTCTTTTTCCCTAAAAGCAAAAATCCTCTTTCTGATTTCTTTGCTTAACAAAAACAGGTGTACTAATGTAGGACTTTTGTAAAAGTGCGGTGGTGTGATGTGAAAGTGAAGTGGCACAAACTTTCGAAAACTGGGGGATGCCTGTATTTATATTGTTGATTCAAAATGCATTTCCTATACATTATGACTAATATAACTTATTTTTATAGTGATAATGTTCATTAACAAGTCAGACTGAATTTTGTATTTTAATGTATATCAGTATTTCCCAAAACGTCTTCTGTGGAGTCCTGGCTCTGTAAGATATTGACCATGAACACTGGAGCCAAAAGAGGCAGGTATCCTACAGGTCCTCCCAGGACCTCTAGTTCCCTTGATGTCACTTGTTAATTTCTTTCTTTTTCTTTTTTTTTTTTTAAGATTTTATTTATTTATTCATGAGAGACACAGAGACATAGGTAGAAGGAGAAGCAGGCTCCCTGCAGGGAGCCCCATGCGGGACTCAATCCCAGGATCACGACCTGAGCCACCCAGGTGCCCCCACTTGTGAATTTCTAAGGAGAAAGTATTATGCCACGTTTTCCAGATGAAATTAATATTAGCACCCTAACCACCTGGAAAGGCAACATCATGGGCCTCCAGCTCCAGACACTGATGACCAAGGCTTTACTGTGGCCTGACTCCCAAGACTCGAAGACAGAGGAAGCTAAGAGGGTTGGTTCTGAGGGGATGGATGGCTGCAAGGCACTCAAGGCCTTGCTACAGAGACATAGGAGCACTTTCCCAGGGCCCCAGCCATGCCCAAGTCTGGGGAGTTGGGTAGAGGAGCTGGAGTGGGAACTGGCCAGGGAAGAAGTTGGGCTGTGGGTGGCCTTCTCATCAAGAAGCTGGACCTGGGGACACCTGGGTGTCTCAGTCAGTTTAGCCTCTGTCTTTGACTCAGGTCATGATCCTAGGGTCCTTGGGATTGAACCCTGCATTGGGCTCCCTGCTCAATAGCAGGAGCCTGCTTCTCCCTCTCCCTCTGCTATTCGCCCCAGTGTGCTCTTTCTCTCTCTCGTCAAATAAATAAATAAAATCTTAAAAAAAAAAATCAAAGAAAAGAAAAGAAGCTGAGCCTGGAGGTGGTGGACTCTAGTCCCTATAGCTGCCTAATGGCACTGAAATGAATGGGAATTAGAAGCAACTGCGAGGACCTCCATACCTTTGCTTTAGCAATGGTAGGTGTTGGTGGAGTTGGTAGCGTGACTGCTGCTGATGTGGCATTGGTTAAGTTGCTACTCTTTGACTATGACAAGAAGGAACTGGCCAATATGAATAAACCTTTTTCCCAACCTATCCTTCCGGTTAAGCAGGATTAAGTAAAGTTCAAGTAGCAGAATATGCTTTGAGGAACATTAACCCTGATGTTCTTTATAAAGCACACAACTACAATATGACCTCAGTAGAAAACTTTCAACATTTCATGGATGGATTAGAGGAGGGAAAACCCATTGACCTACTTCTTAGGTGTGTGGACAGTTTTTGAAGTTCAGATGACAATAAACACAGCTTGTAATGAACTTGGGCAAATGTGGATAAAGTCTGGGGTCAATGAAAACGCAGTTTCAGCTCATAATTCCTGGAGAATCTGCTTATTTTGCGGGTGCTCCACCAAATTGCTGCAAATATTGATGAAAAGACTCTCAAATGAGAAGTGTGTGTGCAGCCAGTCTTCTACCACTGTGGGAATGATGGTTGGGATCTTGGTACAAAATGTTTTAAAGTTTCTGTTAAACTTTGGTACTGTTAGTTTTTACCTTGGATATAATGCAGTGCAGGATTTTTTTTCCCTGCTGGGTCCATGAAGTCAAATCCTCAGTGTGTTGACAGAAATTGCAGGAAGTAGCAGGAAGAATAGAAGAACAGGAGGTTGGTTGTTCAAGAAGAAGAGACAGTACATGAAGACAAGGGATGAGGTATTGAGTTGGTATCTTAGGTTTCAGAAGAAAAACTGAAAAATTCTTCAAGTTCAGTTCCTGACATATCTGAAGGTAAGTGTATATGGCTGTAGCATATACAATTCCCAAAAAGAAGGTTCTGTCCCTGAGGTAACTGTGGAAGATTCTGGTGAAAGCTTGGAAGACATCATGGCTGAGATATGTGGATAATGGACTGACCTGTATCTTATTTCCTGAGTTTAAACCTATTGCTGTGCAATTTAAAAAAAAAATCATTTAAAAACTGGCAGAGCTTAGGGCAACATTAATTGATATATAATCTTCACAAAATTGTTACACTTTTTGAAAATACTATGTTACTTGTTGCTTTTTCCCTTCAACTAAATCAGTAATTCCCCCTTAAGCTCATGTTTCTTTTTTTTTTTTTTTAAGATTTTATTTATTTATTCATGAGAGACACACAGAGAAGCAGAGACATAGGCAGAGGGAGAAGCAGGCTCCCTTTTGGGAGCCTGATGTGGGACTTGATCCCAGGACCCTGGGATCATGATGCCTGAGCCTAAGGCTTACGCTCAACCACTGAGCCACCAGGTGTCCCACACATGTTTCAGTCTAGTTAAGAAAACTTAGCTACTGAAATGTTTTGGCCTTTTGGGGGAGGGCTGGGAAGAAACAACCAATTTGATGCAATATTTCTTTTCTTTCCAGTTATTCTTTGTGCCCTGTTGCCTGAGGCCATGGACAATGAAATACGTAGTTCTCAAATATAGGGAAAAGGACAGGAGGTACAGCCAATTGATGAGAGCTAGTAGACATCTACTCACTGTGTTTAGAATCACTCTCTACAAGAAAACTATCCACTACTATTAACTTGGCTAACAGTGAATTTAAAATAGTTAACCTATAAAAATAAAAATGCCCTCTCAAATGTTACCTGATGAAATAAAAGCTGAAATGAAGTGATTGGAAAAGTTTGTAAACCTGTGAATTATATATTCAGAATAAGACAAAGGCAAACAAAGAGAAGCTGTCTCCATGGATAAACAGATAAAGGTGCTTTCAGGAAGTACAAATTTTATTTCTGCATTGACCAAGGAAAAGAAACCATTGCATCTGTGGAATATGTATCTGGAGTCACTGTACAATGTGGAGCAAGGAATATATTTAGGCTAAGGTCATCTAGATCATACCCATCATATGAGCTACCTTCTGAATATTTCATTTAAACTTGATTCTCTAGACATTTACATAGTTGTCCTGTATTTGGGGCATAAAAGATACTTAAATTACCTCTGCAATGACTGACATGTATTTATTCACTAGAAGAGTGTCATTTGCCATAGTCACGATCACTAAATTATAAATTGATAAACTGGCTTTCTCTAGAGTTGCATACAAATAATGTAAGCTTAGAGAGCCTTGGTTAAATAAACTCCCGGTGGCTTGGAGACCAATAAAAAACATGCATGTATAGCCATTATCAGTAGGATGTTACTATGCTGTGCTGATATTCTACTCTGATGATTTTTTGCTTTGATGATATGAATGTCTAAATCTGTAGGCAAGAAATGTTAATACAAAATGAAATATGTGATCTCCACTTGTAAAATAAAGTTTTAAAAATTTCAGGAAGTCCTCCCCCACAAATAATACCACCTTCTTGAACCAGCATGAGACACTTCAACCGAACGCCATTCTTTTTGTAACCTAGAAGAATAAAATAATTATATCCATTAAAATTTATACAGGAATGTTTTATGGTATGCACTGTCACACATGCCTCTTTAAAATTCCACATTTAAAAAATTGCCAATTATAAAGGATTGCCTGGGTGGCTCAGTCAGTTAAGCATCTGCCTTCAGCTCAGGTCATGATCCCAGGGTCCTGGGATCGAGCCCTGTATCGGGCTCCCTGCTCAGTGGGGAGCCTGCCCCTTCCTCTCTCTCTGCCCTTCCCCTGCTCATACATGTTCTCTTTCTCTCTCAAATAGATAAATCTTAATAAAAATTGCCAATTAAAATTCGTGCCTTTTCTCCATGGCTTATCATGTAGAACAATTGGCAGTGGCTTCCATGAGCTCACCTTTGTCTCTCTCAGGTGTGGAGTCTAATTGTTTCAGGTTCCATCAGTGAGTTTTCCTATTTTGAAGAGAATGATATAGGTTTGAGGAAAATAACTTGTGTGGGTTAGATGTTATTCTTGAATTGTGTCCTACAAAGAGTGTTTGAAAACATGCTTTCAGGAAAATGAAGCAACAAAGCATACTGCCAGGACTGTTAAGCAATTAACAACGGTTTAGAAGCAGGTGACCTTTTGGTTCAGCAGTTTTTATGATCATTTTTATTCTCCAATTATGTCCTTCTCAAACTTTTTGTTTTCTTTTGGAAATTACTAAAGTATCTTATATATATATCACAAACTATAACTGCAGTAAGAACTGGAGTTACTAAAATCAGTGTTGACCTGAGGCAGTGATAAAAAATACATTTTTTTCATGGAGGAAATGTATTAATTATAATGGAAAACATTTAAAAGCAATGTTAAAGAAGCACAACTGTAATGGTGCAGTTCCCATGTTTGTATTTGAATTTAGTATATGTCATTTATGATTCACTGCTGTTTTAATTCATTACAAAAATAGAAGTAACCTGTAGAAAGAAGCTTGGTGATTGTGGAACTCTTTTCTTCAAGAGGAAGAAAACAGTGAAGCTGGCAGAGTGTGTGGGTTTTTTTAATGGAAAGAGGGTGGTTCAAAGAAGCCCATGAATAAATGGTAATTGCCTCACTTTACCAAACTGAAAGAATGGTTTTGATAAACATCCAGGCATCAAATTCATGCATGATAGTAATCATATTTGTCATAGCATGACACTCATATGATTAATGGCATTATCTTTAATGAATTTATTAGGAGTTTTTATTTTATCAGAGTAATTTTCCAGAGTAAGTCACATTCGTGTCATCAGAAGACTTTGAAATTTCAAAAAAAAAAATCCAGTTTTGAAGTAAATGATTAAACTTAGAAATCGGGGCACCTGGGTGTCTCAGTCAGTTGGGCTTCCAACTCTGGTTTCAGCTGGGATCTAACCCCAGTTGGGCTCAACATGGAGTCTGCTTTAGGTTCTTTCTTCGTCCCCCTTTGCCTCCTCCCCCTGCTCAGAGGCACATGTGAGCATGTGCACTCTCTCTCTCAAATAAATAAAAATAAAATCTTTAAAACTTAGAAATCAGAATATTTCGAAGTAAATACAAGAAGAAATTCGGCTGGTCTTAATTGATTTTAGTGGTGTTGTCGAACTCATCCCAGACTGCCCATAAGTAAAAAGTAGCATGGATCTGGCTGTGAAGTATGTGAGGTTAGTGGTGGTGGTGTTCATCCCAACAGATTTAACTTAATTATAATGTTCTTTAGTTTATTTTAAAGTTTAGTTTAGATTTACAGAGAAGTACCCAATATTGTGGGGCCCCATTTAGCCCAGAAATGCAGTAGGGTGGCATGGTGAACCAATTTGACGTTAAAAATTCAACAGAGGTCAATATACAAAGTACATAATTGAGAGCGCTGCATTTTAGTGATGTGTTTTATGCACATTTATCAATAGTTTCTTTGAAATGAGTGTTTATTCAGTTTTTAAAAATGAAAGAAAAGACTATGAATAGCATTTTATTAGCCATTGCTTAGTATTTATATTACATTCTTGTCAGATTTACTTACAGCTTGTTTAGGGGTGGTTTGTTTAATTATTCAAACATGTGGTAAGCATCTCGTGCCGGGTAGTATGCTGTGTGTGATTGAAAGTAAGGAAAAATTTGTCCTTGGGCTTGAAAATGCTTCTGATTCCTGAAGGCTTTGCTTTTAAAACTTGAATTTTGAATTAGTTGTAGAATTTTGTGGAAGATTATTAGATTCTGCCCATCCCAATTTAATTGTAAAGTTTGTTAATCTAATCTGTCTTTATCACTTAAGGGTGATGTAGCTGACTAATGTAGTTTCAAATGCCACCTCTCTCCCCCCAAAATGTTGAAGTTTCCGTTTTAATTAGCATGATATTTGGAATTTTTAAACCAAGAAATTTTGCCCTTTCCAGGATGAGAAGTCTCTCTTAGAAATTAACCAAATTTCTCTGTATTTCACCATCTTTATTTTCACAGGCATGTTTGTAACACCTAAAATTCCAGGAAAATCAGGATGCATGGGTGGCTCAGTGGTTGAGCATCTACCTTTGGCTCAAAGCATCATCCCGGGGTCCAGGGATCAAGTCCCCCATTAGGCTCTCTGCAGGGAGCCTGCTTCTCCTTCTGTCTATATCTCTGCCTCTGTGTGTGTGTCTCATGATAAAATAAATAAAATCCTCAAAAAAAAAAAATCCAGGAAAATCTTCATTGTGGAGTCCAGCATCTCCAAAGAATGCTTAATTGGTCTCTAATAATTCTTGAACTGTGTGCAAAGAAGAACCATATTTTTCCTAGGCTGCAGTTCTTTAAACTATCTCCGTTGGCAAATAGTTGTATGTAAGTTCTTAACTAAGGAAACTCTCCAGGCAGACATTCTTATGCTGGTCTTGTTGTTTTCTCTTTGCCACTGTGGATTTTGTCATTATTTACCCAAGTGCTTCTCTTCTGAATCTCATATTGCTATTAAAATATCAAATCCCATTAGGCATCCTTCCATATTATCACAAGGAATGATCAACACTGGTATTTTTTTTCTCATTGTATGATCGAATTGCCGGATATGTGTTAAGACATACAAGTTAACTTCTTTGCTTATTGCTATATACTTAATGTCTCTTTTCTTTTTTCTTTTAGATTGTTTGATGTATGCACAGTGTCACGAACAGACAGAGAAACGAAACTAACATTAGTGTTTGAACATGTTGATCAAGACTTGACCACTTATTTGGATAAAGTCCCAGAGCCGGGAGTGCCCACTGAAACCATAAAGGTATCAAGAGTCATCTTCCTGCTTGATTTAAGTCATCACACTGTTAAAGTTTATTAAGCAATCGCATTTCTTCCATATGAAAATTGCGAGGGGGGCATCTGGCTGGCTCAGTCAGTAGAGCATGGGACTCTTGATCCTCAGGGTTGTGAGTTCAAGGCCCACATTGTGTGTAGAGCTTACTTAAAAAAAAAAATGGCCAGAATTAGAGTTTTTGGAACACAGTATATAGTTAAATATATTAACCCAGTGAGATGTTCAAAGAATAAGATATATTCTAGTTCATTAGTTTTAGGACTCAGTGAAAAAACCTTTTTAGTTTTAATATGTATTAAAATTATTTAAAAGTATCTATATGTACATTATCTGCCCCTAATCTTAGAGGGTATAGTGTCATAAATATAGCTCAGTCTTTTTCTGATGATTGACAGGCTCCAAGCGATGTAATTTGAAACTTTGGGCCTGAGCACATTGAATAGTATAATTGTATACTGACTCCAGGACATAAATTATACTATGTAGATCTGAAATACTGGTTCTTAGGTCCTTCTTTCTCCATTTTTTTTCTCATTCATAAAATATTTATAGGAAGCCTAAGTACCAGGTACTGTCCTAAACCGTTGGGATTCAGGAATGATGTAAGACTCCTTAGAGGTCAGCAGGCTAGATGTGCTGGATTGACCAGAAGTTTTTCCTTCCTTGAAGTCTTATGGAAAAACTTACTTAGGAAGTTTTGTTGGTCATATTTCTGTTCTGCTTAATGGAACTTCCCAGTAAATCTTTTAGATCAACGTGTGCAGGTCTCCATTAAGACTGTTTCAGGGGATCCCTGGGTGGCTCAGCGGTTTGGCGCCTGCCTTTGGCCCAGGGTGCGACCCTGGAGTCCCGGGATCGAGTCCCACGTCAGACTCCCGGCATGGAGCCTGCTTCTCTCTCTCTCTATCATAAAAAAAAAAAAAAAAAAAAAGACCGTTTCAGTTATGTGTATTAGGTGACTTAACTAAGCAGACTCCTTACCTAATCATTCCTTGTTTAGAAATGGGTCCTAAGGGGGTCCCTGGGTGGCTCAACGGTTTAGCGCCTGCCTTCGGCCCAGGGGGTGATCCTGGAGTCCTGGGATCGAGTCATGCGTCGGGCTCCTGGCATGGAGCCTGCTTCTCCCTCTGTCTGTGTCTCTGCTCTCCCCTCTCTCTCTATGTCAATCATGAATAAATAAATAAAATATTAAAAAAAAAAGAAATGGGTCCTAAAATTCAGCATCATTTTAGATTGGAGGTAATAGCTGGCAATGCTTTATCTTGTCTTTTAGTGATAGCTAGCTGGTGTTTTCATATACTGACACATATATAACTTGACATACTGAATAATTTATTCCTTTGGTTTTAGATTGATAAAGGGTTTATGTTCCCATCTGCCCTTCCTAAAAGAATATATATATGCTCAGTAGTGCTCTCATTTCTTCCTGAGCAGTTTCAAGAACTTGAACTCTCTCTAAATGTGGGTATTCCGGGATGCCTGGGTGGCTCAGTCAGTTGAGAGTCTACCTTCAGCTCAGGTCGTGATCCTAGGGTCCTGGAATCGAGCCCCATGTCAGGATCCCTGCTCAGTGGAGAGTCTCATTCTCCCTCTGCCCCTGTCCCCACTTGTGCGCTCTCTCTCTCTCTATCTCTATCTCTCTCTCAGATAAATAAAATCTTTTTTAAAAAATTAAAAATGTAGGTATTTCTGGGGAGCCTGAGTGGCTCAGTCATTTAAGTATCCAATTTTTTATTTCAACTTCGGTCATGATCTCAGGGTTGTGAAGTCGAGCCCCATGTCAGGCTCCTCGCTTAATGCGGCGTCTTCTTGAGATTCTCTCTCCCTCTTCCCCTCCCCCTGCTCACATGCACAGGCTTTCTCTCCCTCTCCCTCCTTCTCTCTCTAAATAAATAAAATCCTAAAAAAAAGTAAATGTAGATATTTCTTATCTGTTCTTGGCCCTCTTCTCCTTTATCTCTGTACACCTTTTTCCTCTCAACTTCAATTCCAATGTGGCTTCAGTTCCCTCCTTTATGAGTTTGTCTAAAATCCTCTGTTCACAGGATGCCTGGGTGGCTCAGCGGTTGAGCATCTGCCTTTGGCTCAGGGCGTGATCCCAGGATGGAGCCTGCTTTTCCCTCTGCCTGTCTCTGCTTCTCTCTCTTTCTGTGTCTCTCATATGAATAAATAAATAAATCTTTAAAAGAAAAATAAATAAGAAAAAATAAAATCCTCTGTTCAGCATGTAGGGCTTAGCTCCTATATGGAGTCACTTCTTTGCTCCCCCGCCTCCTTAATGTCACTTCTTTGCTCCCCTGCCCCCCCCCCCCAATAACTATCTGCTGCAGTACCTGGCCCAACCCAGATATCATTTGATCAACATTTACAGCTGGATATAATATCATTTGTCTTATAGCACTCATTCTACACCTCTCCCAATCTTGGTTATATTTTCTGCCTTTAATCATGGTTATTTATGTCCATATTCATTCACCTTTGTATCCTGACAGTCACTGCACAATGATTTTTACACATAGGTACTCAGTAAATAAGACAACATTGACAACATATCTTCAGATATAATTATTTCAAAATTATTTTTAAATGACTTCCCACAGCTTACATAAATACTATCAGAATAATCATCAGCTTCTTCTGAGTAGTTAGTTCTAAGTTCAAAATTATTTTGCGGGGGGTGGGGGGATCTTTTTTAAGCAAAACAAGGTAACTATATATTTATGCCATACATTACCACCTGCATAGATCATTTGAGCTTCATATTAAATTCTCCTGGCATTAGAGGCTGCTGAGTGGAATTGGTTACAAAAGTATCTGTGTATTTAAAATGGTTGATAGGTGGCACCTGAGTGGCTCAGTTGCCTTCGGCTCAGGTCATGACCCCAAGGGTCCTAGGATTGAGTCCTGTGTCAGGCTCCTTGCTCAGTTGGGAGTCTGCTTCTCCTTCTCTCTCTCCCTCTCCCACTCCCCCTGCTTGTGCATGTTCTCTCTCTCCCTGTCTCTCTCTCTCTCTCTCTCTCTCTCTCTCTCTCTCTCTCTCTCTGCCAAACAAAAAATCTTTAGAAAAAAATAAATAAAATGTTTGATAAACCAGAGTAACGCACTGAACTAGGGTTTGATCAGGCAG
Organism: Vulpes lagopus; assembly: GCF_018345385.1. Classification (NCBI taxonomy): domain Eukaryota; kingdom Metazoa; phylum Chordata; class Mammalia; order Carnivora; family Canidae; genus Vulpes; species Vulpes lagopus. Next base: position 18,079,078 of record NC_054836.1, on the reverse strand, counting down.
GAGTAGAAACGGAGTGGGTTGTGGAGGATTTATTTCCTTTTTTTTTTTTTTTTTTAAGAGAAAGAGAGTGGGGGAGGGGTGGCAGTGCAGTGGGAGAAAGAGAATCTTTTTTTTTTTTTAAGATTTTATTTATTTATTCATGAGAAACACAGAAAGACACAGACACAGGTAGAGGGAGAAGCAGGCTCCCCACAGGGCTCGTGGGACTTGATCCCCTGATCGAGGATCATGCCCTGAGCCAAAGGCAGATGCTCAACCGCTGAGCTACCCAGGCATCCCAGGAGAAAGAATCTTTTTTTTAAATTATTTTTTAAAGATTTTATTTATTTATTTATCCATCAAAGAGAGAGAGAGGCAGAGACATAGGCAGAGGGAGAAGCAGGCTCCATGCAGGGAGCCCTACGTGGGACTTGATCCCGGGTTTCCAGGGTCAGGCCCTGGGCTGAAGGCGGCGCTAAACCGCTGAGCCACCCCAGCTGCCCCGGGAGAAAGAATCTTAAACAGACTCTACACCCCAGTGTGGAGCCTGATGTGGGGCTCAATATCTCGACCCTGAGATCACGACCTGAGTCAAAATCTGGAGTTGGATGCTTAACCAACTAACCCACCCAGGTGCCCCAGGTTTGAGGGAATTCTTAAGGGTGGGGGTGTAGGGGTAAGCAGGATAAGATGAGGAACAGGCAGAAAGGTGGTCACCAAAGTGAGGTAGAGGAGAGGAGCTTGGAGAGTTGAGCAAGGGTTGATGGGGGAAGAAAGGGGCAAGAAGGGAAAATAACGCTGGTTAACAGAAGGTTTTGATAAGGTGAATTGTTAAAGTATTTCTGAGTTTTTCATCTGTCCCCAGGGAAAAGGAATGTCACTCATTCTGTATTGAACAGGAGATTCTCCCAGAGTCTGTTAATGTCAGTGGTTAATTGAACATTTTTGCTAACTTAAAGGCTGATCAAAAGACCTATTTTGGGGGTGCCTGGGTGGCTCAGTGGTTGAGCATCTGCCTTGGGCTCAGGGCATTATTCTCGGGTCCTGGATCAAGTCCTGCATCAGGCTCCCTGCAGGGAGCCTACTTCTCCTTCTGCTTATGTCTCTGCCTCTCTGTGTGTTTTTTCATGAATAAATAAGTAAAACTTTAAAAAGACCTATTTTGTCTTCATCTTTAACTATTAAAAATTTTCTGAACAATACTATGCTAATCTACTTTTCTTCTTTATCAAATATAAGAATTTTTAAAAATAATTTGAGCATTTGGGAGCTGTTTAGGCCATTATTTAAAATACGAATAATCATTTAAAACAATTACATAACCATCATAAAACCATCAAATGTATAGTTTTAGGCCAAATGTAGAAATGATACAAAATTATTTTTAGTAAAGACATACTTTTGTTTTTGTGATTGACTTCTTTTTAAGAGTTGGTTGCAGGATAAACATCTGCTAAGTAAGAGGTTCTGGTTAGTTGGGGTTCTGGTTAATTGAATTTTGTATGGACTCAGCCAGAGAACAGAAATATTTCATTGTCGTATAGGCTTATTTACAGGAAGTCTCAATAACTAGATACCTAGATCAAGAGAATGTTGTTATTATGAACAACCTATTGGGAACACAATTGGATTCTTACATAGAATACTTTGTTGTAATAAGATTTTCTGAGTATACTGGTATAAATATTTATTGAGTATTTGCAGAGTTTTGCATTAGCATTTAGGGAACACAAAAATGAGTTAGTCAAGAAGCTACTCTCAAGGACCTTATAGTATAAGAGAAGAGGTGAAATGCACCCAGATGCATGTGGTACACATTTTCTGTGGTTATTGCAATACTTTAGGGAGTGTTTTCAGGTGAAAGGAAGAAAGAGAACCACTTACAAATTAGCACAATCTTTAGCTGCTCAGTCTTTGTATTATGGTACCAAAATATTTTATAAAATGTGCTTCAATAGATATTAGTACTAAGATTGTCTTGCAAGTGTCAGAACATGCCATATTATAAAATAATTGTAAATATGCAAAAAAATTCTTAACATGAAATAGATATAAAACAAAGTCAAGAAGAGACCTCATACAAGATCATTTTTCCTCAGTTCCCCTACCCCCCACCATGTTTTCTGTGGCACTATTTACCTATTATCCACTTAAGTTCAGGATATTCTAGTGCCTGCTCAGGACATAAATTACAGGAGAGCAGTACTTGTACACAACTGAAATGCTCCATGGTCTCTTACTAGGTATTATAAAGGTAAAATATTTTTGTTCAATATTTTCATCAACATGTTTATTAGAAAAGAACCCATGATGGGCTTATTTGACCTGCTTCTTGCATAAATCACATAACAATTTTTCAAATGCTTTTAAATACTATTTGTTATTAAAAAAATAGAAAAGGCAGAAAAGCAGCACAGCCCTGAAGCCCTAAGTATTTGTGGAGGTTGATAGTTGGGTGAACTCACTAGAAAAGCCTGCGATTATTGCATGGTATTCATGTCAGGCTTTGATAAAGTAAGTGAAGTGTATAGGCCTGAACTGAAAATTGCCATTGAGAAGCTCATGAGAATAAAAATCATTGGTGGTTCTTTACAACATTTAAAAATACACCTTATTCTTTAAAATAAATAAATAGATGCATATATACATCTTACACATACTCCATCTTGTGGTCTTCATCTCTTCCTGATATCCTAAGGCACCCCATACATTGATGTTGATAATGATATTTGTTTAGAGGAGGCTGCTCACTGTCGTACTTTGAAGTCAACATATATTCACATTTTGCTTCATAGACTTACCATTGCCATACCGTGTTTTCCTCTTTCTAATTCAGAATGTTATCTTTAGTTGTACTTGATTTTGGAGGAATTCACTGCCACCTTTATTTTTATTTGAGATTTGACATTGTTTTGGACTTCCATGCTTAAACTTGTAAGACCATAATTGACACCTTAACAATTGTCTTTTTTTAGGGTTCACGATAAATTTAGAATCTCTGTTTATATAGCACTTTTCCAATATGAGGGCTTCATGAGAAAAAATGGGCTTTCAGATTCTTTTTCTCTTTCTTTCCCTTATCTGCTGCCCTCTAAGAGGGAATCAGAAAGAACCTGTAAATAAAATCCATTTCCTTGTTCTTTAATTATTGTAACTGCTACCTAGAAAATGAATTATGTGGCAGGATATATATCGGGAGAATAAAATCTTCTGTTTTTTTTTTTTTTTTATAGGGTTTTAGAATGGAATGCCCTATTCTACTTGAACTATTCATTGGGTACTTAGGCTTGCCTATAATAGTACAAGATATTTTCTAGTACATACCTGGCTTCTCAACATCTTATAAACTCTTTAAGAACCTAGCGTCGTTCTTTGGACATTGCATATAACATGTTTGATGAAACTGGCAGTATAATTTCACAAGTAGAAATTCAAGACACTGAAAGATCAGCTGCCTCTCCAAAATAGGACAGAGTTCTTTTAGCTCAGGACCATATGGCCCCTTTGTATGACTCAATCTTGGAATAAAAATGACATTTTACTTATGTATTTCTATGATAAATGAATTCTATAGGGCTTGAGAAGGCCAAAAAGCTCAAGGTTTGTGTGTCTGTATGGGTCATTTTCCCTGTGAATTAGATTTCATTTTATCTTCAATTGAATGTTTCTTACAGATTTCTGTTGGTTGTCATCTTTTCACTAGAAGATAAAATATACTATTAGGTTTATTTTACAAAACCCAGACTTCAGAGACTGACACACACTCTTAATAGCACCTGTTTTCTGCCTCTGGGAAATCTGTTTTCATATCTGCTTGCAGTCAACAGTGGCTCTGGTGTCAGTATGAGATGCCCAGGGCTGATTCATCTTTCTCCATCTGACATAATGCCAAGTGACTGATGGGTTCCCCCTCCACGCAGATGAGGAAAAGTGTCCCAGACCCTTCTCTCCTCTCACCCCTAAAGGAGTCGAACCATTGCCCATTCTCTGGCTCCTGGTGGTCTCCACTTTGCTTGAATTATGAGCAGGTGATTTGTCTCATCTTTGTAGGACACAGAGCAAATTAACATGAAAATATCGCTTCTCAGAAAACAAGGCAGGCTTGAATGGCCTGTCGTTGCTGGTCATTAGCCATCTGCCACAGACACTCATACTCTGTTTATCACATTGGAAATTCAGAGCAGATGTTGCATAATAAGGTGATCCCAAAAACAAGGCAAGAAATTCAAAGAACACATACTCCACAATAATGATAAGGATCCTGGAAGGACATTTTTTTTTTCCATCTAATATCATGGCTGACTAATTGAATAGACTGTGTTTTTAAGCACACACACATCTGTCCTTGTGTTTAATGCTGCTTTTTGTAGTAACATGAAATAATTTTGAAAGAAAATGCATAAGTGAAAGATGCCTGAGAGGACTGTTTTAATAAAATTAATTTTAATAAGGCAAAGTCGAATGTCGTAATGACACTAAGGACCCAATAGGTCAGTCATGCCAGGGTTGATTTTTAGTCTAGGATGGGCCTCATCATATAGCAATTCAGCTTCAGACAGTTCGCATGGTACAGTTGAATCGCTATGGGTTCATTGCTCAGCACTGCTGGTTCCCAAACAGTTAATTTTCTTTTTTAGTACTCAAGATCCTCCATTCCCTGTAGCCTTTCTCTCCACTGCTCCTCCAACCCACCCTTGTCCCCACCACCACCATGGTCACCACATCCCCACCACACCATGGTCACCACATGCTTAGCTTTCCTGGGTTCTGCATAGCTCTGCACCAGCCCTCTCTTCTGTCCCTGGCTTTGGGCTCTTTCCAGCCTGTGTTCTAGGAGTCTTTCATTTCAGTCCCTCTACCCTTCCACAATAAAGTGGTATTTTACTGGCTATTACAGTGTTTTATCAAATCAGTGTATGCACATTCTAGGCCCTTATCATGCCTTATAAAAAGCATATCATTCGGGGCATCTGGGTGGCTCAGTTGGTTAAGCATCTGACTCTATTTCAGCTTAGGTCTTGATCTCAGTGTCATAGGGTTCGATGCTGTGTGAGGCTTCCCACTCAGCAGGGAGTCTGCTTGAGGTTCTCTCTCTCCCTCTCCTCCTACCCCATGCTTGCACGTGCTCACCCTCCCTTTCTCTCTCTAAAATAAATAAATCTTGGGATCCCTGGGTGGCGCAGCGGTTTGGCGCCTGCCTTTGGCCCGGGGCGCGATCCTGGAGACCTGGGATCGAATCCCACGTCGGGCTCCCGGTGCATGGAGCCTGCTTCTCCCTCTGCCTATGTCTCTGCTTCTCTCTCTCTCACTGTGTGCCTATCATAAATAAATAAAATTTAAAAAAAAAAAAAAACTTTAAAATAAATAAATCTTAAAAGTCCCATCATTTATAGTGTATTAACCATTGTGCTTGGAGGCATTCAATTATTTTTTTTTTTTTAACAGGCATCTGGACTTTCCCTCAGGAATGCAGCCTAGATTATAGTTTTTTTCCTATGGAAAGTCAGCTTCAAATATAGTCTTTTGACTCAACAGGAATGTTTTCTCCACCCAAACACATCCTTACCTATGTATGTGCTCCCCCTATACATACACTCACACAGAGCTGGGGGATATCTTTAAGAGGAACATCTGCTATATTGCTCTCAGGAAGAGTTAAGCAGCCAGTCCGAGAGTAGCCAGCAGAGAGGCACCCCATAGTTGGTCATTGACTCCAGTAGGAGAGTTCGTCAGAAGGAAGTGAGTCAACACTGAGTTTCCCCCAAATGTAGGGGGAAATGTGGAGTGTATAAGCTATAAGTGTGTAGTAACTTTCAATAAATCAAGGATCTTCTTCAGGGAGAACATATTTAGACAATCTAGGTTTTGAGGACTCCCTCAAAAACAAATCCTTAGGCAATTTCCCAGCCCCTGTGGTAGCTGAAAATATCAGGAGAAAAAGGACAGAATGATGCAAATACATGATTATCTAAAAGTATGTAATAACAAACTATAACAGTTATTTAGTGGTTTGGATTTTTTCCCCCGTAACAGGAAATAGGGGTTAAAAAAAAAAAAAAAAGCCAGTGTCTTTCTAAAGGTATTCTTAAGACTGACTCACTAAAATAAGCAAATGACACTTTGATCAAGCTAATAACAGGTAAGTTATAATCTTCTAGAAAAATTTTTCTTCACCTTGGATATGAAATCTGTTTATAGAGCCCATTAAAAAGTTGCAGGCAGTGTACACCTAGTCTGTAGTCACCATGGTGACAGATAGCAGAGTGATGCTCTACAGAGAAGAGGGATATTCCTCATCTAAATTTAGCATTGCCTAAGCTCTCTGGTTATAGTCTTTTTTTCTGGCTCTCTTCCTTGAAATGTTGGAACATTCAAGGCTTCACCCTCAGCCCTCTTTTCTTCACACTTTTTGGCCAGGTGATGTCATTCAGTCCACAATCTTCAGATATCGTTATGTCCTCCAGCCGCACCTCTTCCCTGTGTTCTAAGTGTACCATATGATATCTCAAAACCAAAACATTGCCCAGGAATCCTCTTCCCAATGGAAGCCTTCCCCATAGGCCCCATTGTTTGAGCTCCAAACCTAGGCATTATTCTTGGTTTCTTGCTTTTCTTCACAATCTTTATCCAGTCTATTAGCAAGTACTTTTGGCTTTATCCGCAAAAAAGTATCCCCAGTCCAACTACTTTTCAGTATCTTTATTGCTCTCTAGCCCAACCTGTCACACCAGCTTCCTTAACTCAATATGCTGTCTTCCAGCCCTACCCCTTTTAGATCGTCCTCAGTGTAACAACCAGAGGGATCTTACAAAAACATAAATCAAAGTGTTTACTCCCCAATTACAAACTCCAGTGGTTTCCTGTGACTGTAGAATAAAATCAAAAGTCCTACAGGATCTAGGGTTCTTTCTTACTGCACCCTCCAAAGTCCAGTGTGTCTCCACCCTTCTCCTGGCTTCACTGTTCTGGGGCCACACCTGCTTTCTTTCTGTTCTTCCACCATGCTTCCTGCTTAGACTGTATGTACTAACCATTCGTGCTGTTTGGAATATTCTACACCTCTCCCTCCCACACGGTCCTATTTTATCTTCTTCATAACACTTAGCTGGAATTATCTCATTCATTTTTTAATCTGTGTTTGTCTTTCCCAACTAGAAGGTAAGACCTTTGAAGTCAAGATTCTGTTGCACTTAGCCCAGTGCTTGCATGCTGTCTAGAATGTAAGGGACATTCAGTAAACATATGTTGGTCACTATACTAGGGTACTTACCTCATTAATCCTCTAGTTCTGAAATGTAGGCGTCAACTTACCCATGGTACAAGTGAGTAAATTGTACTTTTACAAGGATAGGTTTTATATGTAAATATACATATACAACATATGTAGAAAAATAAGCTAATATGGTATGCCCTATCTCAACATACCCACTCTGTGCTTTCACATTCAACTCTATATGGTGGGCAGGGGTGTTGGGATTATCCACATTGTAACTAAGGATTCCCTTCATTGGCTTGGTTTAGATATAGTCTAAAACCAATAACTAATCTCTACTAGAACTATATGGTATTTTCTCTGTTCATATAGTAGTGACTTAACAAAATTCCAGAAATTATCATCTTTCAATGTTGGATTGTGTTAAATATGTTTTATACTAAGGATATGAAACCAAGTCCAGTGAAGAGAATGATGCTATGAATCCTAGACCCTATTCTCATCTCCCAGAGATGTATCTAAAAGATAATTGAGCAATTACACATTTTTTAAAATTTGAAGATAAGTGTTTCATAAACACATATTCACCATTGTGTGCAAAGTTCCTCCCTATCCCCGCCAAGCGAAGAAGCAGCTTTGAAGTTACTTTAAAAAATTGAATTGAAAATACTCTATATTTATTCATTTGCATTTTTATTATTCTTATCCAAAAATTTCAGATACTTATATACATTTTGCAGTTTAGAAGTTAAGGCATCAGAATTGCTGCTAGAGCAAATGCTAACTATTAACAATCACATTTTAAATTAGTGAAAGGCATATAAAGATGGTATCCCTCAGTTATCTAAGATAGTATTTTATTCCTCATTCCTAAGCAAGGTGTAACGGACTAATCAATCCTTTCATTACAGTTAAGAAAATCATTCTTGGTTCTAGTAAATATTTGTTGAATGAATAATGCTTTCACAAACATTTGTGTAATGAACCCTTGGAAACCCGATAGTGGCAGTCATAAGAATCAGATACCTCCAGTATATGAAATATTGTTGTGATTCCACTCATTCTGCACTTCCTCTTCCTCATCATCATTCTCAAAGAGTAAGTCTCCAAAAAGACTGACTCCAGTGGAATATCAAATCAAGAGAGTTTGACCTTAATTTGTACTTCTATATCTAAATCAAGGCCTGATGCCAAGCATCTGGATACTGTGACACTTGAAGTCTTAGGAAGTGAAAGATAATTCCTTGAATTTTAGCAATAATCAAATCTAAATCTAATCTGTAAAAACTCTTGCTCCGACCATACTATGGTGAGCTTAAAATAGATGCCTGGAAAATAGACTAAACCCAACAAATTTTGCAAAAAATGAGTTCCATCTAATAAAGGGTTAATGAAGTTAGGCAGATATGATGTTCTGTTTCTCCAGGTGTGGTCATGAATCACCTACATAACCACTGCTTGGAGTGCTTGTTTAAATCAGTAGTCCTTGGGCACCTGGGTGGCTCAGTGGTTTAGTGTCTGCCTGTGGCTTAGGTCATGCTCCCGGGGTCCTGGGATTGAGTCCCATATCAGGCTCCCCAGAGGGAGCCTGCTTCTCCCTCTACCTATGTCTCTGTGTCTCTCATGAATAAATAAATAAAATCTTAAAAATAAGACCATAGCCCTGCCCTAACCAATTCCCCAACCTAATCTTGGAGGGAGTTTCTAGTAAGTACCCTCCAGTGATGCTTATAGACACTACAGTTTAAAAAATATTCTCCTTCAGTGTGACATATAACTGGACTGGAGTGGGGGAATGGAATACACTCTGAGACTACTCAAACCTCTGAGATATTTGTTTGCTGTGCATGGGTAACACCAGCCACCAGAAGGTTCAAATCTAAGCCCAGGTGAAGTCAGGTGTGGCATTTTACCAGAGTCACATGTATATAAAACACCTATTAAATAACACTGAGGTTTTAGGGGTGCCTGGGTGGCTCAGTCGAACCTCTGAGTCATGAACCCAAGTATTCCCATCTCATTCAGTGATTCAGAGTTCTGGGATCGAGCCCCACATCCAGGCTCCCTGCTTAGTGGGGAAGCCTGCTTCTCCCTCTCCCTCTGCTGTTCCCCTGCTCAGGCTCTCTTACCCTTTCCCTCTGTCAAATAAATAAATAAAATCTTTTAAAAAGACAACACTGAGGCTTTACTCCTTAAGATGTTCTATTGGTAAATGCTAACTCACTAATAAAAATTAAAAAGAAAATGCTTAGGAATATGAGAATTCTAACTAGAAATTCTTAAGCCACCCTGAAATCTTATTCTTTTAAAAAAAAATGTTAATGACATCATGATTTGACCTTTGAAAGATGCTTTTTGTTTCATTTCACTGATGTTTTCACAGTTCTCTGTGGTCTTAAATTAGTATACTTGCAAGTAGACTTGCAAGTGTAACTGGCTCAGAATTCTTAACCCTGTTTTATAAAGATCAGGAACCAAAGCCATGCAAAAGTTAGGTGGATGATAGCTTTTTTAGCGCTGACACCAGTGTCAAACAGTATTCAGGTACTCCCTTTGAGGTGCATGTATTAGAAGCAGTGAGTGCTCAGAATTTCTTCCAGTTGTCATTATAAGCTTTTTTTTGTTTGTTTAAAGATCTATTTGGGGCGGGGAGAGCACGCGGGGCGGTGGGGGGGGGGGGGGGGGGTTGGGGCAGAGAGGGAAATGGAGAGAGGGAATCTCCATCAGACTCCCTAGAGCATGGAGCTGGATGTGGGGCTCAATCCCAGGACCCTGAGATATATTATAGGCTTTTAACAAATATAAGTTAGTAGCTTTGTTGATTTTTGCACTTACATTGCTCTCTGCTGTCCCTAACCATACTTGTTCTTTTTTCCTTTCTTGGACAAAACCAAAGAAATATTTATCATTCTATTCTAGTATAGTCATACCACTTTGAGATTGGAAAGCTAAAATAGAACGTAGCAGGAAATTGGGGACCACAGGGCAAAGGAGATTTCAGTATGAATTAAGTTTGGGAACTGCAACATTACAGGTTAATTAAGTCAACATTGAGCAATCAGATTTTGATTGATCTGGAAACAGTTATCGTCAGTTTAAGATGTTCTTTGGATGTGTTTAGTATGGAACAAACACTTGAAGTGCTCCTTGTTGACATTTTAATTTCACTTATATATCATGTTTTAATGTTCAGATCTGGAATAAGAAATTCACATCACCCGTAGCTGGAGACCTGAAGTGTTTGTTGAGACTAACTTGGTGTGAAGGCTGTAGGCAAAGGCCTTGCTTCCTTCTGTGTCCTCCTTTGGAAATACATTTCTGTCAGCAGGATGACACAAAGAAAGGGAAGAAATAAGTTGGTGGTAACAAGAGGAGAATTAGTTGAATAGGTCCCAGGAAATAGAAATTTATAGCCCTCAAGTTAATCCCTCAAAATAGCTTTTTAGAAAGCACATGATTATGTCAAATGTAAATACGTGAAACATTATGTACTTTTATCCCTCACTATAATGATTACCCCAATCAAGAAATTTATCCTGTAAACCTATTAAGTTCTTTAATATTTTCAACCAGATATTAAGGATTGGTTGGGGGATCCCTGGGTGGCGCAGCGGTTTGGCGCCTGCCTTTGGCCCAGGGCGCGATCCTGGAGACCCGGGATCGAATCCCACGTCGGGCTCCCGCTGCATGGAGCCTGCTTCTCCCTCTGCCTGTGTCTCTGCCTCTCTCTCTCTCTCTCACTGTGTGCCTATCATAAATAAATAAAATTTAAAAAAAAAAAATTTAAAAAAAGGATTGGTTGGTTCATGTCTTCAGTGCAAAAACTATATGAACGCCAATAAATGACACAGAAGGACAAAAATACTGGTTAAATTTTGTCTTTAACATCATCTGTTCTAAATGTGGCCACTGTAGTAATGGCCCTTGATATGCATCTCATCATTGGTGTAAGGCCTTGATTGAAAACACTTAGGAACTGGGAAGAAAGTGAAATATAAATTACATTAGAATGAATTAAGAAAAGGGTTGCATTTTGGTATCCTCCCAAGCAGAGAGATTTATGAAAGCATCACCCACCGAGAGAAAGGACTTCTTTCCTTTTCTGTTTCAATTCTTCCATCACTTTCACCAGCAAGGTTTCTCAGGACCTTCTTACTTTATTTATCACTAAGTTCCATAATTAACATATGGTTCATGTTATTGATTTCTCAGGTTTCAAAGTAAAATAAATTGAGCTTTCTTCCACATTTAGAATATACAGTTTTTTTAAGGAACTCTAAACAAAGACACGCATTATTTGTAAGTCAGAGAGCAGCTGCCAGAAAACAGAAAATTAGGAATGGAGTCATGGGTGAAATAATGGAGATACTGTTCAGAGGTAACCCTTTGTACAGCAGGAAATTTTCCTTAGAAAAGAGACAGCTGAGTTTGCTTGTAAATTTTGCTAGAAACAGGCCTGATTTAGTAACATTTAGTGCTGGTTAGGAGCTGAAGACAGCACTTTCAGCTTTGGATACCAAGCAAGTGCCTTCTTTTACAGTTTTGTATAAAGTCTAATAAACACTTTATACTTTCAAAAGACGTGTGTATATAAGGGGGTTTGCTATTAATTTTTTTTAATGAGTAGAATAACATAAGCAAATACCAGATCTAGGAGTAGAGAAGAGTTTTCTAAGCCAAACACTGTAGACATCATCACAAAGGAGATAATTCATAGATTAGACTGGAAATTTTAAACTTGAAGTATTATAAATAAAACTAAAAGGCAAATAAGATATTTATAAAAATATAACAAGCTTAGTATCCTTAACATATAAAAAGCTTTTATAATCCAATAAGAAACCCAATTTAGATGTGGAAAAGGAATATGCACAGAGTCACGAAGAAATACATATACACAGAATGGTTGAAAGATAGAGGAAATGCTCAATCGGAGAAATACACGTGAAAAATGAGACTGTACTATGATTAAATAAATTATGAAAATTCATCTAACAATTATTTTTGCAAAAAAAATCATATTTTTGAAAAGTAATTACCTAAAGAAAGATATGCTCTAAATTGTTTATATAATATGATCCTAAGTTTTAAAAACATCTCAAGTACACGTATAGAAAACTAGAAGGAAATATACTAAAATACTAATAGTGTGCCTTTGTCGAGGTATTACGGGTTACTTATTTTATGGTCTAAAGTGGACATATACCACTATTACATTAAGCCATATGATTTGCCAATAGTCCACTGCTATTGCCCTACAAAATAGAAATTTCACATGATTCAACCTAACATTCTTATGATCCAACATGGGTGTTTTAACGTCATTTTTATGGGGATTACCCTGTGTTACAGAGAAGTATAAGTTCTTACATCTGAATTTTTTCTTTCTAGCCCAGCAAGAATTACCAACATAGTATCATTTCCTTTGCTGTCAGGCAACTATTCAATAAGATAGATTTTGTAAAATAATTGTTGTGTATACATTAAATGCATTTAGTACATGGTATTGTTGATATTGATAAAATGACAAACATTGAGAGAGTAGAATAAATAATATTGTCATTTTACCATTAAATAGTATAATTGGTTTATGGAGAAATTTCACTTGATTGCAAATGGAGGTAATTACTGCTGAGTAGTAAACTTTATAGAATGAAGTTACAAGCCTATTTTTACTATAGTGATTTTTACCTAAAATCAACTTTTTGGGAATCCCTGGATGGCTCAGCGGTTTAGCGCCTGCCTTCCGCCTGGGGCATGATCCTAGAGACCCGGGATGGAGTCCCGCATCGGGCTTCCTGCATGGAGCCTGCTTCTCCCTCTGCCTGTGTCTCTGCCTCTCTCTCTCTCTCTCTCTCTCTCTCTCATGAATAAATAAAATATTTAAAAAAATAAAATCAACTTTTTTGTCCTCTTGCTAAAATGAGCTCGTAACAATTAACATTATATCGTTAAGCACAGGCTTTTTCAGACATTTGTGTTATTCTGTACTTGCTTAAAAAAAGTGTTTCTTTCAAAACCTGGATTTGCCTTGTACAGAGAGATGACCCACAAATAGATAAGAATTATGAATGCAAAATTAATTTAATGAAGGGTTGTCAGATACCTTTCCAATTTAACCTGAAGTAAGATATTTGAGACTTTTGAAATGCTAACCATAATTTTTGGAACACGCACTTGCCCTTACAATAACATGAATAACACTTAAGACAACCTGTGCTTCTTCAAAGTTGAAGGGGGGAAAGTGATGCCAAATGGAATTTAGATGTATGTTTATTATTTTCTAAATTTGGGGAGGGGGAGGGGCTTCCTTAAAATCTGTCATCCTTTTCCATTGTACTCCTTCTGAGCATAGGAAGATGAGAATAGACCAGTGTGGGTGATGGTATATGAACATCGTTAAGGGGACTTTGTTTACAGAAAGATGAACACCTGCAGCTTTGGTAGGTCCCCTTGCTGGACTTAAAAACTGACATCACCAAACAAGCTATTCAGAATAGCTTTTATCCAAGGCTGAATCATCTGTACAGGAGGTAGAATTGCTGTGTTCCAGCTGAGCAGTGTGAGCCCTAAGCCATCAAAGACAGATACTCTTAAGGTAGAGGCAACGTAAAGCATCGCAGAGGAGAGAGTCTCGTTTCATTGTGGATAGAAACCACTGAGCTCTCTTTCCTCCAGCCAAAATAACAAAGTCGTAGCCTCTGGTGATTGATGAGCATGTTGCCAGGGGAAATGGACTGGAAAATCATCGCCTTGTCTTTTACTTGCCACAGGAAAGCCATAACAGAGATCTCTATTCTTCTTGTCCTGATAAGAGGCCTAACGAATCATCCAGAAGGGCTGGGAAGCCTGGAAATGTTATATCCAGCTGCTTGCTGGATTGCCTTTTAAAATATGATTCATAGTTCCCTAACTCACAAATCTATGTGCAGGGCAGATAGGCTTTAACAAGCTGGCCAACTTTTTGACCACTACAATGTGGCATTTGAACTGAGAGAGGCTATTTTACTAAGTACAGGTATCCCCTTTTTAACTTAAAAATATGCATTTTTAAAACATGTTTCTGTGATGAAATTACACATGTAGAGTTATTTTATTCCTCTGGCATTGTTAAATTGGATATATATAGTCTGGAAAAAGTTGGGAGTTCAGAGATGTAAGCTGGAGCTAAATTCATAAATGCAAGTAATATTTTCATTAATGAGAAATGAAGTGAGAAGCACTCCCCCACAGCACTACTCTTGACAGAGCCTTTGGTGGGAAACTGCAAAGCTACTGCACACTCTGTGGGCATCACATCTCAAGCTCAGGATTTCACCTACACAGGTCTTCGATAATATTTGCAGAATTGATTCTGAGAGATCCCAGTGCTCACCACCTAGTTGTCACATAAGAGGGAATGTCTGAAGTTGAATGGGATTCCTGCCTATTAATGTTTCCACGTTGGTCATGGGCATAATGACCTGTTAATTAGATAGTATGTTCTCAGCATCCTTTGGATTCAGAATGTTTGAATTTTCATTAGAATATTACTTTGTGATCAGAAAGCAGGGATCCTTGAAGATTGTGCTATCAGGGACTATTTTAAAAAGGCTCAGTGTAGTACAATAGGGGTGCCCAGGTACCGTAGTCAGTTAAGCATTTGACTTAATTTCGGCTCAAATCGTGATCCATGATCTCAGGGCCTTGGGATCGAGCCCTGAACTGGACTCTGTGCTCAGAGTGGAGCCTGCCTCTCCTTCCTCTACTCTTCCCCCCCTGTTCACGCGCTCTCTCACACTCTCTCTCTCAAATCAATAAATAAATTTTCAAAAAAAAAAAGGGCTCAGTATAGTACTATATAGTATATTACATAACATTATATAGTATATTTTGGACATGTGTTTGTTGAAATTCGGATTTCCATTTCCACAATTTACTCCCTTGTGTTTTTTTCCAGGCCTGAAGTCCAGTTCTGAGTTAGAAACATTTTAAACCTTTCCTAAATTCACAGATAATATTTACAGAAACAACAGCTCATCCACTATTTGGTGGAAAGGGGCATACTATTTCACTCTCTCTCTGGTCCTATGCTTCTTGTCAGGCCGAGTTGGGTTGGAGAATTTTGTTAATTCCATTTACTGGTAGAAAGATAGAATGCCTGTCCCTGTAACTAACTCTTTTTGGCCGTAGGATGACCATCCTGAGCCCCCCACTCTCATCTTGGCTTTGAGAGGTCCTCTCAGAAGTGGAAACACACGTCCTCTTATTCTGCAGGGTCAGCCTGGTAATGCTGTGGGTGTTTGCATTCTCTCTCCAATCTTATTCCTATGCCCTACAAAAATGAGAGGCCTAACTTAGACCAAAATTTGCACATTCGTCATTTGCTAGATTCCCTGGTTGCTGTGAATGTTCCTTATTTTCTCAGGTACTGGCTACATCTTTACATCATCTAGTATACTCTAGAATTGCGTAGGGAAGAAACAGTGAGTTGAATAGATTCTTGTTTTTGAGAGTATCCACTACTTCAGAGCACCTCGATGCCATGTCCAGACACAAAATTGAGGAGCCTCTGTTGTGCCTTTTTGAAATGCCCTTAGGACTTCCCAAGTGTGCTAGAAAACATGAACCAGTGTAATAAATTTCCCTGTTACAATTTTCGATCTTTCTCCCTAAATTTGACTTTTTGAGTTCTACATGAGATCATGGTTAGTTGACTTTTCTACCAGCCTGTTTTTGTTTTTTAATCTCTAAGCCTTTATTTGTTTGAGCCGAAATCAGCAGGGCCTAATCTATAACAGGACCACTATTTTAAGTGACCACCGGCAGAGTTTGGTTTCTGATTATATCAAGAGGAGAAAGTGGATCTTGCCAAGGTTGGGACAGATTCCCCAACCTTGTAAAACGTTGCGGACAAATAATGGGCTTGAACTCGAGATTCTTTTGTGTGTGTGCTTGTATGTGTGAGAAAGAGTGAAAGAGACACCCATGCATAGAATTTTTAAAATGGTCAGCACCATGGTACTTAGCTAGAGGCAAGAGATAGCCTGTTGGCTCCTAGGCCTTCCTGGAAGCTGCCTGCTGGAAAAGCCTCCTTGGAGATAAATCTCACATGGCTTCCCTTTGCCTGAGTGATGTTCCTGCCCTCAACCTGAGAAGGCCTTGGGAGAGGAATACTTCTTATATCTAAAGTACTTTGCACATGGGAGTCTTGCAGTTTGTCACTGAGGAAAACAAAGCAACATATTAACTCCCAACAAATGCTACCTCTTTGATTTGAAGCGGTTTGTAAAGCATTTTCTTCCTGGTTTGTGCGCCCTACATTGTTTCGGCTCCTCTCATCACTGACCAGCTGGCTTGTTGGTGAATAGAGCTGTGGGCCCCTCGCCATGTTTCATGTGAGGTCTTGGCTGGGTGGCAAACAGGCAGCCTGTAGCCAGTGTCAGCAATTCAGGAGGAATTGGCACAGCAGTGTCCCCATTAATTTCTGCTTGTCACATACTGTCATGCAAGTTACACCAGAGAGGAAATGACCGTTAAAAAAAAAAAGGTACCCTTGTGGCACTGGGTCCCCTCCAGACGTTCCCCGAGGTTAAACAAGTGGATACAATTAGCCCTACACAGACAGCTGCAGGGACGGGAAAGCCTAGAAGTGGGCCCCACAGCAATGTGTCTTTCCTGTTAGCAAGGAGTGTCAGCTATCAACATCTGCCAGATTTTAACCCTTCAAAGGGACCGGTAAATTAAGGGGAGCTATTATCCCACGCTCCGCTGATCATTATCAATCATAGTGCCTTGAGAAATTACCACAGTGCTGCTGTCTTGGTGGCAGGTTTTGTCCTTTGGGGAGCATTTTTTACGCTTTCACTGGGAGCACAGAAGAGGTGGAGGCAAGAAGGGTGAGGGGAACTGGCTCTTTAATCGTTGGTAATTTACTGCCCCCAGGGAAGGGGGCTGGAGGGCAGTAAACTCCTCTTCAGTTGAAACCCAAGTCGTTAAAGTTGGTGGGCTCCAGACAGCTTCCATTTCCAAAGAGATCCATCTTGCTGACTGACTTTTGTCAAGCCGTCTTCCCCAAGACCTATGGCAGCTTTTAGAACACAGACCAGAACTTTGAGGAATGAGAGAGAGCCACTTTCAGAGGAGGAGGACCATCCAAGATGAGAAAAGAAACTTTAAGATAAGTTAGAAGCTTCCCAAAACTGTTGTTTTGTTTTTGAAAGATTGAAATGTTTAAGGTGCTGTTATCCAGATGGAGTCCTAACTGACCCTTGTAAGCACATGCTTTGTGTCAGGGTAGGTTTTTTTCTCGTGAGAATCTGATTGCCAGCGTGGAAGGATGGATAATGAGATGGTTCCATGTGAAATTATGTTTGTTGAAACTTATTTGTCTGAACTCATCATTAAAAGTGGTTTAGAGAGGAGCACCTGGGTGGCTCAGTGGTTGAGTGTCTGTCTGTCTTTGGCGCAGGTCATCATCCTGGGGTCCTGGGATCGAGTACTGCATCAGGCTCCCTTTGGGAGCCTACTTCTCCCTCTGCTTATGTCTCTACCTCTCTCTATGTCTCTCATGAATAACTAAATAAAATCTTTAAAGAAAATAGTTCAGAGAAAAACATAGAATGTTTATTATGGGTTTTAACTTCGAACAGGTACTAAGTTCATATTTGTGCACTTGGAAGGTTTCTCTTATGAAAAGATAGCATTTTGCTCAGGGCAGGGGATGAGTGTTTATCAGACAGGTGTTCTGAAAGTGATTGGCAGTGACTATATGACTATGAGCTGATGGTCGACTATATGTACCAAGGACAAAATATTGGAGATAAAATATGGAGACATACTTTGGATTGCACTGAGTTCTTACTTAACGTTAGTGAAGAAAATTCTGGCAGCAGTTAACATAATTTTAAGTGAGGGTTAGGAGCAACCAATAGGATAATTGAGGAGAAGTAACACTGTCATATTAGGACTTCATCTCTTCCTCTCTGGAAGAAGAGGTGGCATAACTGATGAATGTTAGAGCTTTTGCAACTCTATTGCATCATCTAGTCTGAGACCCTCATTTTATAGGTTGAAAAACAAGCACAGAGAGGTTTAGGGACTTGACTGAGATGTCACAGTGAAGCAGAGAGAATTCAAGTCTCTCCTTCCCAGGTGAATTGTTTATATCATTTCATAGGGTGACTTAGTACAACAGGAGTCCTAGGCAATCTCAGCTGCAACAGAGGGGTCCACCAGCCCTGTCAACAGCAGGCAGTAGGAGGGAAGTACAAATCCAGGGTAGAGGTGACTTTCTTCAGTAAGGACCACAATCAGCTTCTGCCATGATGTCCGGCTGTAAATTTCATGTACCCATTTTAAGTTGCCCCTATTGGAGCAAGAGATACCCATTTTCAAAGACGGTCTTCCTGTCCAATTTTAAATGTATCTAGTAATATGTAAAAGTATTTCTTAATTCTAATATCAAGGTAATATATAGATATAGGGAAATTTGCCTCTTTAGGTATTCATAATATTTTACATAGTAGATTGCAAAGGAGAATCAGTAAAGTATATAAAAATATAAGCTCATATGAATATATGTTCAGTCTCTAATTATGGAGTCTCTTCTTGTCTCATAGATGGATAGACTATATGGGAGTTTTTCTATTATGTTACTGATCTCTGATTTTGGGGGATAATTGGTAATTGACTTCTGCTTGACTGTAGGTGAATATTGAAGCACGTAATTTTTAAAAAGCTAATAAATGTCACATTTTGACGTTCAGAAGTAGATTTATTAACTATAAAGTAGATTTTTATTTTAGTTAAAAAAGAAAATATGTAGAAACTAAATTATACTCACTCATGTTTAAATAGCATTGTTTTGTCAAAATTGTTTCTTAGGCCTGCCTGATTCCAGGATCTATCATATAATGTCAGGCTTTACTTAAACCCCATACCTGAAGATTGTGTAGGCTCCAGAAGATTCCAGATGATTGGAAACAGGATAGCAGAGAAAATACCAATTTAGTGAAAATGATGAGCCAATTTGACAAAAAACAAAACAAACAAAACACTGGATTGAATTTCATGGGAAGTCACCAAATCATTACTAACTCCCGTGGTATTCTGAATCATAACATCAATCATGATGAACCACTTTGGTAGTCATATGTCCATAATATGTAATTCCATAAAAATTCTCTGGATTTTAGAATTAATTAATAGTGCTATATTTTATAAAATGGCAAATTTCATTGAAAACACCTATTATTTATGTGTCAACCAAGAACTTGAAAATCTTTCCTAGCATTCATTAAAATTATTGTTACTAAATTCTCGTGGGAAAAAGTAGTTTCACATTTTAAGTCCTAAAGTTTTGACAGGATTTGGTATAGCGTTTCATTTCACTTCTAGTCCTAATGATTCACTGCATTCTTTTCCCAGAACTTATCCCCTGTTTACCCTCAGCCTTGTCTCTCATGTAGACACAAGCCTAGGGAACCAATAAGCATGACTATTTTCATGAACAGTTGAATAGTTCCAACTTTAGTAATGCCACTGAAAGACATTAGCTAGTCTGCAAATTTAAGGAGAATTAATACTTCCTGTACATTTATATCTTAATTGGATTTGGCTTTTCAAAAAGATTAAATTCTGGGAGAAATTTCTCAGAGCTGAGTCTGCAACATTCTCATGCAGCTGAGAAGTAGCACTGTCCTCATTTTACAGATGGCACAGCTGGCATAACCAGCTAATTAATGACTTGCCCAGGTTCACACAAGTAAAGAGCCAGGAGCTAGATTTGTGACTCTTGCACAAGCCATTAAACCGTTTTCATCTAAGTCACCGTAGTAGAATTAAATATAATTTATATAGCTTTATCAGTGCTATTTAATGAGTAAATCCTATTTACATAAATGTTTTAGTATTTCTATGCCCTCAGGGTCATTAAGGCAATTTATTTTTATAATTTTAATTATTATAAGCATCTAAGTATATAAAATAAATTCAGAAACAAAATGAAAAGAGATGCATTTAATTTTATTATTATGATTAAGCCCCATGGTGTCAGTGATAGGATTCCAAAGTAAGCCTTTTCAATAGATACTGGCTGTTTCATTTCCTATATTGTATTTTGCTTAACATTTTAGATTCAGAGTTAAGGAGAATATGCTCTTATTTCTGCAGATTTACTTTTAAACCGTTAAGGAATGCATAGCATATTTTCAAAGATAGAGCTTGCTTCTTTAATGTAAGAATCCTGTAAAAAGTGAGAACTGACTATGTGATCACTACTTTTATGATATTTCCTCACAAATCTATAAATTGTCAATTGTTCATGGTTGCTGTTGCCATATTGTCACAGAGAAAAGAGTCCACATTAGGATAATCTCTAGTTAAGTTCTCTTCTCTCCAATTAAAGTATCTTGCCCTTTCCTTTTTTTTTTTTTTTAATTCTGGGAGAATGACAGGCAAAGTTTAACACAGTTGTGAATTAGAGCTCAGCTTAGTTAAAGACAAAAATGTATCCCACTCTTGGGCAGCCTGGGTGGCTCAGCGGTTTAGTGCCGCCTTCAGCTCAGGTTGTGATCCTGGAGACCTGGGATCGAGTCCCACGTCATGCTCCCTGCATGGAGCTTGCTTCTCCCTCTGCCTGTGTTTCTGCCTCTCTCATGCGCGCTCTGTGCCTCTCATGAATAAATAAATAAAATCTTAAAAAAAAAATGTGCCCCACTCTCACCCTTTTGCTCCATAAAATAATCTAGCATCAGAAATAGGTTCATTATCACCTAAAGACTTCTTAGCAGTTTTTCTTGTGTGACTTAGTATTTTTTATGCCTTTATTTGAGAACAAGTGAAGATTGTGAGAGACCCCTGAAAATAGAATTTTAGTATTCTGAAGGAATTACTGTATTACATGTTCCCCCAAGCAGTTCAGAAACCACTCCTAGGATTTCTTTGTCCATTTAGTGTCTTGTAGATATTCGAATCTGTGTCTACTTCCTTTGTTAAAAATAGGAAGGCCTCCCAGGCTGTAATTTTGACTATCGACTTTAGTAAGGATCAAAAACAAGTGTCCCTATAGAAGATCTATCTTGGTGTTTGGCTGGTAATCCAAAAATTTAGGAATAATTTAGGAATAAGACATTATAAAATCTATCATTAAATATCATTGTCTTTTTTTAAAAAATTAATATATACCAGGTAAATTTTTATATAGTGGTAGCTGCACTAAACTAAAAGCACACCTTGTAAAGATCTGTTAGAATGCACTTGAAATTCCCATTGTACACGTAACGGGACAGACAGATTTTCAAAGCCAGCATTCTAGTTATTCTTTCAGGTGCCTGAATGCAACTAGAATGTTGAAAAAGGCCCATCTTCTACAATGTGACATAAATCCACTTCTTTGTTTTACTTTTCTTCAGAAATGGCTTGTTGCGGTATGGTTTTGTCATCATGACTGTGTTGTTCTCTACAGATGGTGTACATCCAGACCATTCTCCTCTTACTCTTGCCTGTAAATGTGGTATAGTACCAACTCAACTTGAAATCTCAAGACATTGGCAAGGTTTATCTAATAGGATCTATAAATTAAAAATGTCAACAGAACTGGAGGAATCTTTTTAAACCTACTCAGGAGGGGGCAGCCCGGGTGGCTCAGCAGTTTAGCGCCGCCTTCAGCCCAGGGTGTGATCCTGGAGACCCAGGATCGAGTCCCACGTCGGGCTCCCTGCATGGAGCCTGCTTCTACCTCTACCTGTGTCTCTGCCTCTCTCTCTCTCTCTCCGTGTGTGTGTGTGTCTCTCTCTCATGAATAAATAAATAAAATCTTTTAAAAAAATAAATAAACCTACTCGGAAGGGTATTTTTAGAGGCTTGAGGAAGACATCACTTATATACAAATTGATGAAATTTTCAAAATTGGAAAATGCCTTGGAATGTGTATAACCCAGTTTCCACATAGTACATTTAAGGAAATGAGTCCCAAAGAAGTAGGGAAGCTGCCCAAAGTCACGTAGTTAGAACCAGTGCTACAACAGTAACTCAAATCCTATTGTTATAGTCTAGTGCACTTTCCACAGGCGATATAAATGTGGTTTTGTTCTCATTTATATAAAATTATTTGCTATAATAAAAACCTATCCTTGAAAAATTTTGTTATGCGTTTGAATGAGTTACCATACTTACTTGCACATTCTTCTAAAAACAATCTTAGTTTGAACTTTGCCCTTGTTTTTACTGATCTAACCTCAGAATTTGTAATGTTTCCTTTGCTGGAACTTTCATTCTTAACATTTTATTCTCTTTAACTAGAGCCTCATTCCAAATGTCTTCTTTTTGTCCATGAGGGATTGTAATAATTTCTGTATTACCTATTTCATTTCAGTAATGCTTGCGCAGAAGTTATTTCTTACTCTTTCCCTGGTAGCTACTTGCATATTTGTCAAATAAGGATATATGTCAAATAAACTCATGGCTTTTATTCAATTCAGTAAACATTTATTGTGCCTTTTCTATATAAGAAGCACTTTGCCACCAAAGGACTAGAGATGTCTGAAATAAAGCAGAATGCCTTAAAAAAACTCACAGGGCACATAGGACAAATGCTGCTAAGCATCAGACATTCCTTGTGGGCATACATAAAGGAGGGAAAGGAATTACATTAGAAATTAAAAGGTTCAAAAATGCAAATGTGGGGGTGCCTGAGTGGTTCAGTCAGTTAAAGCGTCTGACTCTTGGTTTTGACTCAGGTCGTGATTTCAGGATCATGGGATCAAGCCCCATATGAGGCTTGGCACACAGTGCAGAGTCTGTCCCTCTCCTTCTAACCCCCCCCCCCCAATAAATAAACAAATAAAACAAATAAATAAATACAATCTTTTAAAAACTGCACACATGGTTAAAGGAATGAAAATTTAGCATGCCTACCATGAAGAATTTCTGGTATTGTGTTTGGACACTGGCATATATTTTATTTCTCAGAGTTTTTTTTTACCTTTGTTAAAAATATGTTTATTATATATCTTTCTAAAAACTTCACTATATATATTATGGAATTTGTATCATTTCCATTCACTGAAACCACTGTGGTGTGTGCAGCTGCAAGAAGCTTGTTAGAATCAGTTGGCTTTAAGTTGCAAAAATCACTTTGCAAACTTTGCATTAATATTCATTAATTCTACAGGTGTGGATGGGGAAGTAGGGGAGAGGAGTATTAAGTAGTTATATGTTTTTGCCTTCTATGGAGTCTCAGGAAGCAGCACATCATCTAGATTTGGGGAAGTACTACAATACTTAAAGGTCTTAAAGCCCAGAAGACACTGCTTATTTCATTTTATTTATTTGATGTGGAGAAAGTGAGTCCCATGGCAACAAGATGCCTGGTTACTACCCATGTGACCTGAGCAAGTCACTTAACTTTTCTGAGGTTCAGTTTTTGTATCTAAACAAGGATTTAAATCTGCAAATCAATAGTTACAAATATATAAAATATTTTTAAAGGGTGCAACATCTTACTCATAGGAGTGGTGATTGTTCACCTATGTACTTTGTAGTTACCTGCATGTACTTTTCAAATGTAGAGACCTAAATGGATCATAGCACTACACCAAGATCTGACCAGTGATAACAATGGCTTATCAAAATTGTCTAAAATGATACCATATAGATGATGCTTGGAGTCTTTAATGACCCACAAGGATCATTTGATCTATTTGGTGTCCCTAATGGTCTTTTTTCCTTCTGGTTTGGGCTGTAAAATGCCTTTGACTATATAAAATACCTTTTTGCATTTCCTTTCATCTATTTCTTGCTGCTAATATATTAGTTACCTCCTGAATTACTTTAAAAAATAATCTTCAGATGCTCTGGAACATTAAATCCTATAAACTTTTATCTCTGAAATTTCTAAGTATAGAACACACAGTGTGCCATCATGATTTGAGGGAGTTGATTTTTAAAGAGTTTTCCATTGTGTACTGGCACATCTAAAAGATGAAAGGCCTGAGGTTAGTATGTTTAATGTCTGTGCATTTTCCCTCAATTTTTAATTACATTTTCCTGTTGGCAGCTGACCAAATTGAAATGCTGTTTTAAAATATTCTAATATTTGGGGTGCCTGGGTGGCTCAAGCAGTTGGGCTTTGGATTCTTGGTTTTAGTTCACGTTATGATCTCCTGGTTGTGGGATCAAGCCCCACATCAGGCTCTGTGCTCCTTACTCAGTGTGGAGTCCACTTCGGATTCCTGTTCCCTCCCCCTGCTCACTCACGCCCTCTTCCCCCTCCTCAAATAAATAAGATCTTAAAAAAATAAAAAACAAAATATTCGGATATCTGATGTACCTCAAATACACGTTTTATTGGATGATTTAAATAGGAACAAGAAGGCCTGTCTAGCAAGGAGGTATATTCCAGTTTTGTATCTAATAGCTACCACATAAGGCAGCAGTATATGATAAATGCCACATGTTAAAAATGATAAGCACTGCAGGAACTCAGAGAGTGGAAAAATAAGGAATGGCTTCATAAAGAACCTGGCACTTGTGTAGTACCTTGGTCATGTTACTCTAAGGCACGAATGACATAAACCAGAAGCAGGACTTGGTAGTCTTACTCAAGAGTAGCCAATTTCCACTTGAGGAAAGACAGCATTAGGTGGGGCACATCCGAGAGATATGGACAAGAAGTCAGTTATGCAAGAGAGAAATGAACTTGATCATGTAGGCACTGGGAAATAATGGCAGGCTTTTGGGTGGCTGGCTGACTTTGTCATTGTAGTTTTTTAAACTGATTGATTTGGTGGTGATGTACTCATTTAGGAGCAATGACAACAGGAATTGAATGGGAATTCAATTGGAAAGGAGACAGTCTCTTCTAGAAGGGTAGCAGTGGTGCACTGTTGGTGGGAATATAAACTGACAGAATTTTGGAGGCAATCTGACAGTATCTATTAAAACTAAAAATGAATATATTCAGTGACCAAGCAGTTTCACCTTTGAGAGATATGCTGACACTAGTGCAAAAGGAGGTATGAATAAGAAAGTATACTATAATGTTAATTATAATGGAAAAAATAAATAGAAATAACTTCAGGGCTAATCAGTAAGGTGATGGCCAAATAGACTGTGATACCGTATGGAATTCTATGTGACAATTAAAAAGAATATTGTTAATCGGTAAGGAATTACCTTTAAAGCACAGTGTTGAAAGAGCTAAAGGAAAAAAGAGCCAGTTTAAGAACTGTGAGGACAGTGTGGTTCTGTTTTTCTGAAATACATATTTATCTCTTCTTAAAACCAAGTTTGGAAGAGTGTACAACAAACTAATGATAGTGGCTATCGCTTTGGAAGACACTAAGGTTAGAATAGGTGGTAAATTTGCCAGATTTAGCAAATCTTTAAAAAAGATATTTGGTTAAATGCCAATATCAGATAAACAACAACAAAAATAAATGTTTAGTATAAGTATGTTCCATGCTATAGTGGGGACATGCCTACACTAAAAGATTATTCATCATTCATCTGAAATTAAAATTCAACTGCACATATATTTATTTTATCTGACAATCTTAGTAGGTGGCCAAGTAGGACTTCTACTCTTCAGGTTTTGTCTCTTTTCATTACACATATAAAACATAATGTTTCATAATACATGAAATATATTCATATAATCTTTATGTAATTTACAAAAATAAGACTTAAGTGATAATCACTAGGAGTTGGCTTAGTTTCATTCAGAAACTGTCCTCAGATATAGTCCTATTTTCCTGCCAGATAAGATTGCTAAACTGGTATGTTAAAGTATATTACAGCTATACAAGATTTTTTGTCGAAAAAGACTAATTTAGCATCCCCCACATTTTTCAGAATGCCCACCATATCCTTTCATGAATGCTTATTGAATGTCTGGATGGTAGATAAAGTGTAGTATGGAGCATATTTCTGACCCAAAGTGAAAAGCAACCGATTTATCAACAGCATGGATTCCTGGAAACAGTGGAGTCACATCCTAAATTTTCTCATGGAAAATTATTTTCACACCAGAATATGTTACCTCAACATTATCTAATTTAATCTATATAACAATTCTGTAAGGGTAAATATTGTTTTATTAAAGAGGAAACTGGGGTTCAAAGAGATTAAGTATAATATTTCATTGGTTCTAAGATGCCCATTTGGAATGCATTGTACAGTCACTGCTAACAGGCTTCAGTCATGATTGAGTTGTTATTGACCGCACACGTGCTAGAGAACTTGTAAAATTAATCAGTGACTTGGATGAAAATCCTGCAGATAACAGTGGAAGTCTTGATCACACAGAGGACAGAATTGTGTGGGGAAAACAGACATCGGAAACTCTGGAATGGAAAAGTGATGTGAAAGAACAGAACTGTGAGGGCGAAGAAGTTTTTGGAATACTTGAATCAAATTATTTCACTCAAGTTTTAATTGAGATCTATGTTCAGGAGCAATACATAATAAAAATCCAAAGCTGGAGAAGTCTAAGGAGCCCTTTTACTAAGTTTAACTAAAATTTCTATGTGATAAGAAAGAGTTGTGTCATAGTTGAGTTGGCAGTTGTCTTCCTTCTTTAGTGGTCCGTTAAAATAATAGTAAATCTTAAAATAGATAGTGTTTTAGATTCAGTGAAATACACAAACCTGCCAAGTGTCATCTAGCGGGAAAGGTACAGTCAAAACCTCATACGCCTGTCCTGTGAGGCACTGCAGTGAACCATGAAGGGAATAGGATAGGACACTCTTTAACCTTACTCATAATTAACTTCTGATGTTTTATATTTCAAAAATTTAAGAATTGTTAATGAAATGGCAGTGATAGACAAGATCTTATGTCTTTAAAAAAATAAAACATTGTGGCTTTAACATCATTTGGAGAAACCTTGAGTGTTCCAATGTCAGATAAGCAATGGTAATATGTACATGCATATAACACTTGATACTTTCCATAGTGCTTACACACATGCATATTACCTGTGTCATCCTGTGTCACCCTTCTGTCTACAGAAGTGTCTTCACTTCTGACACTTCAAGTGTCTTCAGTGAAGACACTGATACAGGTGGAAATGAGGCAAAATGATTATACTGCTGAGAAGTAAGAATGAACAGATCCCAAAGGAAAATCGAGAGCATAATCCGTGAAGACTCTTAATACTGAGCCTGCCAGACAGGTTCTGAATAGCATGACTGAACTATATGACTTCTCAGATTTGGATGGGTATTGGAAAGACAGGGTTTTGTTTTGTTTTTTCTCATTGAGGTGTAAGAAACAAACACATAATAAAGAAGTACACTCATCTCAAGCATGCATGTAACTTGGTTTTTTACTTATAGTCACCACCCAGATCAAGAAAGAGAACATACCCAAAGGCATCTTCATGCCCCTTCCCAGACCATAACCCTCTCCCTAAAAGTAATGACTACACTGGCTATTGCATATAAAAGTGTATACTTTTTTTGTGTATTAGCTTTGATTACCTAGCATCGTATCTGTAAGAGAAGTTTTTGTTTCTCTGTGTACCAGTAGTTGTGCCCGACAATTTCCTAAGTGGTTTAAACTATTTTGTATTTTTCCATCAGTGCCAGAAGGGGGTCAGTTGCTCCATATCTATGTCAACACTTGGTGTTGTCAATTTAAACCATTAAAATGGTATCTAGTTATGCTTTTAATGTTCAATTCCATGGTGACTCATAGAGGTAAGCACCTTTTTGTAAACTCCTGGACATTTGGGTTTCCTTTTATTGTGAAGTGCCTATTCACGTCTTCCACCATTTTAAAAGATTGTGTTATATGTCTTTTTCTGATTGATTTGTAGGAGCTCTTTATATATGGAGGGTATAAGTCCTTTGTCAGATATGTGCAGTGCAAAAATCTTCGCCCAATGTATAGGAATTTGAATAGGATCCTCCTCTCCACTCAGAACATCAAACATGATTTTATCATCATTTACATCTCTTCTTATCCAAGCAGTTTAAAATACATAGAGGCAGGACATTTCCCTAATGCCTTTGCAGCCTATTTTGACAATTTTAAGTATCTAGTAAAATATTTTTAACTACAAACTAAACATTTGTGACAAATAGTGAAACCTCATAAGTAGGCTTTTAAATGTTAGAAACTTTCCAGTGTGCATTTTATGTACCCCCAAAATACTGAAAATACAATCCCAAAAGGGAAGAGCTTTATGAATTTTAAGTATTAAAAACAATTCTTTTGGCTTACCCACTATTTTGCTTTACAATACTGTGTGTATGTGTATGTGTGTTGAGGGGTACAACTACCATATCCCTCTTTGACGTCGAATAGTATAAAATAAAAGTAAATCACATTCAAATATAAGCTATTAAGGAAAGACCAGTAAGCACTGACATCATGTCTGACAGAGATTGAAATGACCCTAAAATCTGTGCTGAAAGTTGTCTGGCTCCCAATTTTTGGATTGCTGCCTACTAATGTGGTTGGCAAAAGGGACATTTTATATATATATGTATAATTATATTAAATTGTATTAAATATTAAAATTGTATCTAATTTCATTATATAAAATTATATTTAAAAATATTTTTTCATAAATATATACATAATTCTAACTGGCAACCTCAGAAGGACACCAAAAAGTAAAAATCAGGGATGCCTTGTAGCTCATTTGATTGAATCCAACTCTTGACCTGAGCTCAGTTCTTGATCTTGGGGTCATGAGTTCAAGCCCTGCATTGAGCTCCACGCTGGGCATGGAGCCTACTAAAAAAGGGGGGGGGGTGCACCTGAGTGGCTCAGTGGATTAAGTGTAGAGTCTTGATTTTGACTGGGGTCATGATCTCAGGGTCATAAGATTGAACCCCATGTGGGGCTTTCTACACTGGGCATGGAGCCTGTGTAAGATTCTCCTTCTCCCTCTGCCCCTCCACCCTGGCTCACACATACATTCCCTCTCTCTCTCTAAAAAAAAGTAAAAATCACCGACAATTCTACCAGTTTAAACACTTGACAAAAAAAAAAAAAAAAGCAGAAGTCTTCCTTTTGTTCCTCCTTCCTACCCCCACCTCCAGTGGTAACAACCTTTAACTGGAGCTCTATCTCCTTCCAGACATTTTTATGTGTTCAGATGAGGTTATCAGATTTAGCAGGTAAAGACCCTCAGTTAAATTTCAATTTCAGATAAATAGCAAATACTTCTCCATATAAATATATCTCACATATTATATGGGACATTTTTATTTTACATTTTTTAAATTTAAATTCAGTTTGCCAACATATAGTATAAAATCATTTCTCATCCCATCAAGTGCCCTCCTCAGGGCCCGTCACCGAGTTACCCCATCCCGTGCCCACCTCCCTTTCTGCAACCCTTTGTTTGTTTCCCATGTTTGTCTTGTGGTTTGCTTCCCTCTCTAATTTTTCCCACTCAGTTCCCCTCCTTTCCCTTATAATCCTTTTCACTATCTCTTATATTCCCTGTATGAGTGAAACTATATGATGATTGTCCTTCTCCGATTGACTTATTTCACTCAGCATAATACCCTCCAGTTCCATCCACGTCGAAGCAAATGGTGGGTATTTGTCTCTTCTGATGGCTGAGTAACATTCCATTGTATATATACCACATCTTCTTTATCCATTCATCTGTCAGTGGACACCGAGGCTCCTTTCACAGTTTGGCTATTGTGGACATTGCTGCTATGAACGTTGGGTGCAGGTGTCCTGGTGTTTCACTACATCAGTATCTTTGGGGTAAATACTCAATAGTGCAATTGCTAGGTCGTAGGGTAGCTCTATTTTTAACTTCTTGAGGAACCTCCACACTGTTTTCCAGAGTGGCTGTACCAGTTTGCATTTGCATGGGACATATTTAAGCTAAAAAAACCATTTAACTGAGTGTTCTGTGTCTTATCTGGCCACCCTGATATGGACATACCCACATGTACATTAATGTCTACACTTTCCTTCTATCAAACTCAAATCAGCTGTCTGTATTACTCTAAGGCTTATGCCTTTTGCTGTTAATTTATCTAGTTTACAGAATTACTCAGGTTCTTTCTAATGGCTGCTTCATATTACATTGTAGACTGAGAATTTATTTACCTCTCCTCCTATTGGTAGACATTTTATGTATTTCCATTTTTTTACTATTTCAAATAACATACCATTGATCCTCTTTTTTAAAAAAGATTTTATTTATTTATTCATGAGAGAGAGAGGCAGAGGGAGAAACACACTACATGCCGGGAGCCCAATGTGGGACTCCGTCCCGCGTCTCCAGGATCACGCCCTGGACTGAAGGTGGCACTAAACCGCTGAGCCACCCTGGCTGCCCTGATCCTCTGTATGGACTTAAAGACTTGTGCTGTTGCTTCTGTAGGATGTAGGATACTTCCTAGAAGTGGAATTAAAATTTGAGGTTCCTTAATTTACTAGGTCATAGCATATTTTAAAAAACATTGTTCAGTTCCTTTACACTTATTCACCAAGGCCCAAGGCATGGGCAGCTGAGGGCCAAATACACCTGAAGCACCAGGTTTGGAGGAGCCAAGGCAGGGCTGATGTTTCAAGATAGCCACCTTGCTTGACCTCTCAGAACTGGCCTCCCCTCCTCCATTGTCAACTCCATGACACCAGGCACTGTTGTTCTTCAAGTGTAGCACAGTGACCGATAACATTAATTTAGAATGAATGACTGTGGATTTACTCAAGGGATTGTTGTGAGAATTAAATGAAATAGCATCAGCAAAGTGCTTGGGATGCTTCCTTATTTTTCTTATCTATCCCATTTCCAGTTCCTCTGTTAGCGTTAAGGGGTCTAACTCACTGAGGGAGACACCATAGTATAGTAAAGTAGGATAAGTCCTGTAATAGAATCATACTTAGGGGGCTGTAGGATTACAGGAAAGGGTGCCTACCTTAGCCTGGGGGTGTCAGAAGTTTTGCCCAGGACTTGGTCAAGATCTACTTAAAGTATGTCTTGAAAGATAAATTGT
Organism: Vulpes lagopus; assembly: GCF_018345385.1. Lineage (NCBI taxonomy): Eukaryota > Metazoa > Chordata > Mammalia > Carnivora > Canidae > Vulpes > Vulpes lagopus. The sequence continues at coordinate 18,047,926 of NC_054836.1, read as the reverse complement.
AAAGACAGACAGGCAAGCTGCGTGTTTTGGGGGGAAGGACAATGGAAGAAATTTCCCAGGCAGAGGACACAGCATTGTAAAGGGGCAAGATATAATAGACTCTGTCACCTTTGGACCATAGAAACAGCCAGAAATGAAACCAGAAGTGGTTAGGAATCAGACATTAAGATACTTTGGGGCACCTGGGTGGCTCAGTGGTGGAGCAGCCGTTTTTGGCTCGGTGTAATCCTGGGGTCTTGGATCAAGTTCCACATGAGGCTCCCCGCAGGGAGCCTGCTTCTCCCTCTGCCCATATCTCTGCCTCTCTCTGTGTCTCTCTCATGAATAAATAAATAAAATACTTAAAAAAAATGCTTTAGGTAGCAAGCTAAGTTCTATCTTTGTCTTACAGTGAACAGCAGAGGACTTCTGTAAGATTCAGATTTACATTCTAGAAATATCACTGGGTTGACACTGTGGAGAAAAGATTAAAGACGCTAAAATCTAACGATAGATAGCTTATCTGTTTTGGAACACTATTACAGCCATCCAGGCAAGAGATACTGGCAACTTGACAGGGACCATGGAAATAGGAGAGAATGGCTGATTTGAAACATAATTTAGGAACTATATAATTACCAGGATTTGGTGACTGATTAACTATGTGATCAGGAGAAGAGAAGGAATCCAAAATGTCTGTTAGATTTTGACTTGATCATTTGGGTGGGCAGTAATACCATTTATAAGGGAAGAAATATACAGGCAGAAGAACAGATTTTGTTGGGAAATGAAAGAACTGTTACTGTTTGGGAACATATTGCTGTGGAATATTCTAGAAAACATGAATAGGAAACTCTGAAGTTTGCATGTCTGAAACTCAAGAGAGCTGTCCCAGCCACCATTATGACTTGGGATACATCAGAATATGGCCATGAATGAAAACAGTGAGGAGGTTAAGACAGAACTTAGAATTTAAGATACTTTGGAGACACATAATTGGGCACACAGACAAATGGTGAATGTAACCACGGTGAACAACAGAAAAGGGAACTTACCAGAGACCCAGAGAAGGTAATACTTAAAGCCCAGATGAAAGTGGAGACCATGATGTAGTGCTTTTCTCTCAGCAACTTTAATTCTAAGACTAGGGATGGTAGGTAGTAGAGTGAGGCCTTGGAGGATCAGTGTAAGAAGTGTGAGATGATTTTATGGTGCCTAGAAAGAGAGTGACCATAAATACTGAGAGGGAGTCTCAGATGGACCAGGAAAAGATTTGAAGGCAACAGGGGCAGGTTTGAGACAATGATGAGTCCAAGAAGTTTTGGGGAGGGACCTCTTTAAACCGGAGCAGTACTCGGTATATATATGTACTTATACCTGAATACTCTTAATAATTAAATCCTCTAGCCATAGACCACCCATCTTTCCCTGGACAATTCCTATTGCACTGCTTTACTTTAATGTTAACTTGCTGAATTCTTTGTAAAATACTCCTTAGATTCTTAACCTACTTTTCATTTTTGCCTTGGTGTATTGCTCTTCAATTCCATGTAGCCTAAAGATCCCCTTTTCTCTTGGCCTCCATGCTTTTCCTGACAAGAGATGACCACCCAGAGCCTCTTCTTCCTGTAGACTGAAGGAATTATTAGTGAAGAGCATATGGTTCTCCTCCCCCTGGAGATGCATTTGCTCCCTAACAAGGTTCCGCTTAAAAATTCAGGCCTTGCAACAACATGGAATAAAAAATGTTGAGCCTCCATAAACAGCTGTGCATGCAGCTTTACCCAAAACAGATAATATGCACAGATGTGTTTATGGGAAGGAAGCATGAATACGCAGCATGTTGTTTTCAGCTTCTCACCACTGCAAGGATTTCTTTTCTTTTTCAAGGAAAGAGGTACATCGTGGTAAGCAGTGTTTTATGACCTATAATAAAAACTCTTGTAAAGACCATTTTTTGACCAAATGAAGCTAAGTGTTCTTTTCAGAGTCCTCGTTTGTTCCTCTCCTCCTCTCTGTATTGGAATGCACATAGTTCAGCATTAATGGATAACATAAGGAAATAATATCACAAATTCTAGCTCCTATTTGTTAAGCTTGGGAAAGCAACCAAAGTTAATTATGTAATAAAGTTCATTAGTAATGTTTTTCCCTACTCAGTAGAAGCTTCTGAATATATATGTTAAGTAAAAAATTATATGCGTTCAAGTAAATGATTATCACGTGAAAACACCCATCAGACAGTTTGAGGAAATCTCACCAGTTGGAGGCCTCATAGAAAAACCAGTTCGGGTACAAGGTAAGAAGTAACTTGGGATGCCTGGGTGGCTCAGTGGTTGAGTGTCTGCCTTCGGCTCAGGGCATGATCCCAGAATCTGGGATCAAGTCTCACATCAGGCTCCCTCTGAGGAGCCTGCTTCTTCCTCTGCCTATGTCTCTGCCTCTCTCTTTCTGTGTCGTTCATGAATAAATAAATAAATCAAAAAATAAAAATAAAAAAGGAAGAAGAAGCAACTTAAAACCACCTTAGAAAGTTGGGTTATGGGCAGCCCCGGTGGCGCAGCGGTTTAGCGCCTCCTGCAGCCCAGGGCCTGATCCTGGAGACCCGGGATCGAGTCCCACGTGGGGTTCCCGGTGTGGAGCTTGCTTCTCCCTCTTCCTGTGCCTCTGCCTCTCTCTGTCTGTGTCTCTATAAATAAATAAATAAAAATAAAATCTTTAAAAAAAAAAAAAAGAAAGTTGGGTTATTTACAGAGGCCTATAATGCATTCAGTGAATAATAACAGTTCATTTCTAAGGATGCTTCTAAATCTAAAATGCCAGCAATCTTTAGACTTTCAAAATAAAGAACAGGTAGTATAACACCTGATTTAATTAAATTTTTTAAAGTGTGTACAATCTAGTAGGCACACAGTAGTGTCTGTTGATGTCTAATTTTGACTGTTTGGGAAGATAGGAGGCTGTCCATTTACTAACAAGAGAAAAGTAGATGGATCTGAACTTAGCCAGGTGTCATTGCTAACAATGGGTCCTCTTCTTGATTTGGTGACACCAGTCCCGAACCTGTTACCCCAGCCGGGAGGTTACTGCACTAGCGTTAGTCTTCACAACCACCTTTCAAGAAAATGTCATCCTCATTTTACAGATGAGGAGACTAAGACTTGATGCTCAGGGAAGGGAGATTAAATAAAGTCTCAAGGCCACCTCATGTGTAACCTGGAGATGTAGCAGAGCCCTCAAAAGATGGCCTGTTAAAGTCAACCTGTGAAAACATTCACCGATTACTTTTGTCTGTTGACTTGACGGTCCTCTTGTTTTCCCTTTCTGATGTTCTAGTTCAGACCCTACTGTCTTATGTCTAGAGTAGAATAATAGCCTCCTTATAGCATCTCCCATATTTTCTATAACCTGAATCATAAATAATAATACCATTCTTTTACACAGTTTCACTAGTTTCTTACAGACTTTAAGATAAGATTCCATAAACACCCTATGCAGGCCCAGTAGTGAAACCCTTTGCAATGTGGTCCCGTTTAGGAGTAAGCCCTCTCCAGGGGCTGTCACTTGTCCTCAAATACCTAAGCACTTATTCTCTAAAGCCTCTGCTAGTCCTCTGGGCTTACTCAGCGGCTATAGCACCTGTGCCATGTGTAGTCCTTGCCGTAAACTGATTTGAAGTTTATAGGTATCTATTTATATCTTCTCTGCCCATTAAAACAAGTGTCCTGAGTCTCAGTCTTAGGTGTTTGTGTGTATCATTACCTACACAATGCCTGACACATAGTAGGGTCTTAATATCTCTTTCGAATAAATGGTAGCAATGCGTTGTGTGCACTTTCACCATATAAAAGTACTTAAGTATTTCATGTCCTACTTATTATATGTAATTATATATTATTACAATATGTGTAATTATATATAAATATATAATATCTTATTAAGTGTCTTCAAGGTTATTTCCACTTTTATAGATGTGAAAACCAAGGCCCACAAGTGTTGCAAATGATTTGCCTTAAATTATATAAGTTACTATAAGCAGAAATTGAGATGCAATGCCTTTAGCTCTAAATTCAAAGGCCTTTCTTTTAAATCATACTGCCCTCAAATGGAAATTTGCATCTCACATGCAGGTGGCTTGCTTAGGTTGTATACATTTCCAAGAGAAATTTCTTTTGTGTTTTACTTGGCAAACACTCAGTAAATTCTTAGTGAATAACTGATAAACCACAATGGAGGATTGTAGACTTTTCACTAACAACTTAGAAATCAGCTTAATAAGTAAGGATGTTTATATAACTTCTCTGCACGGAGCCAAGGGCAAAAGTCATTATACTTCATCTTCATGCCTATCTAGGCACTGTTAAATAATTCATCAAATCAAGTAAAATCAACAGATCTCTGTGTATAAGGTACTTTCTTGGATTCCAGGGAGAGTATAGATAAGCCCCACATACCTGTTTCTTAGGGAATTTACAGTATAGCACTTGACAGTTTAAAAAACAAATCAAAACCTAATTTGTAATAATAATAATAATAATTCTTGCAGTTCTGTGATGGAGGCAGGGCAGAATTTATTCTGATTTTTTTTTAAAGATACTATTCATTTATTTGTGAGAAAGAGGGAGAGGAGCACACAAGAACACAACAGGGGGAAAGGCAGAGGCAGAAGGTGAGGGAGAAGCAGATTCCCCACTGAGTGGGGAGGCCAATGCAGGGCTCGATCCCAGGACCCTGAGATGATGACCTGAGACAAAACCAGATGCTTAACCAACTGAGCCACCCAGGTGCCCCGTCCTGACTTTTATGAATAAATAACTAGTTCCAAAAAGTTGGGCCTTGGTTGATCAGTTGGCTAGTGGCCAAGATGAAATGGAACTTAGTAGCACTGGGTTAAGAGCCCATACTTTGAGAACCATTGATGTGGTGATATGAAATTAAATTATTTGGAGATTTAGCCAGTGGTCTAATTCTGCACCTAAGTGATATTTAATCAGAGGGAGGGATTTAAGCAGAAGGATTTAATCTATAGAATGCCTCTCTTAGGATGAGAGCTGATAAGTGACTTGCTTAGAGTCATACCTCTAACTGTGGAACAGTGTGCTAAAATCAAATCCATGTCTCTTGATGGGGCTTGGATTGCTACAAGAATTTTGGATAAAGGTGGTAAGATAGAAAGAAAACATCTTTCATTGTTTTTATTCCATGCTTCAGTGTTCATTATAGACCTAAGGATATTATATTTCTGAAATAATGAACCAAAAGTCTTAATACACATATGAAGATGCTCTAATAGCTACCAGGTCTTAATAGGGTCTTAGTAGTGTAGGAATAGTAGGAATACTGATTTCTGTGCTATGCCTCTTTGGTCCCTGTCCCATAATCCAAACCTACTTTTTCTGATTTCCCTTGAATTTTATCACCCACCAAAGTATTCCTCCTTGGGAAGAGTCAGTGGGTTCTTTTTAAGTTTATGGCTTTATAGATTTCATAGTCATCCAGTTTAGTTTGGACTTTTCACTCCTCTGTGAAAAGTCATTGAACATTGTTGGCACCTGTTAATATGGTGTCCTAGGAGTCTAGTATATCTGCAGGAAGAGTGATTAAAGCAGGTCCCTCTTTCAGAAATGGGGCCATAGAGCAGTGAGTGAGTAAAGATGGAGGAAGTCCTCAGAAGTTCTAAGATACAAGTCCCAGAGCCAGGTAGGCTTGGTTTGAGGGCATTCAAGCATGAGAATGATCTGATAGGATCAGGTCTGCATGTTAGAAAGTTCTGGGTAGGGGCACCTGGGAGGCTCAGTTGGTTAAAAATCCACTTCTTGATTTTGGCTTAGGTCATGATCTCAGAATCATGAGATGGAGCCTGGCATTGGGGTCCAAGCTCAGGGAGTCTGCTCCAGATTCTCTCTCTCCCTCTGCCTTTGCCCCCCACCCCCACCCCACTGCTCGCTTTCTCTCACTCTCTCCCTTTCCCTAAAAATAAATTAATCTTTAAAAAACAAAAAACCTTTTGGTTAAAGATAGTATTCAAATAAAAAGAGAATAGCTCATGACAATTAAAAGGTAAGTAGTAGATCTGTATTCCTTGACATGCAAATGAATTCAGTATACATTATGATGTGAAAAAGACGGTTACAAAATCATATACACTCATATTCCATTTATAAAACAGGAAATAACTTTCTATGTGAGAATATATGCATAGAAAAATTAGAGAAGGATACACCAATATGTTAATTGTGGTTATCTTTGGGTGGGAGAATTGTGGGTAATATTTATGTTTTTCGGGATCCCTGGGTGGCGCAGCGGTTTGGCGCCTGCCTTTGGCCCAGGGCGCGATCCTGGAGACCCGGGATCGAATTCCACATCAGGCTCCCGGCGCATGGAGCCTGCTTCTCCCTCCGCCTGTGTCTCTGCCTCTCTCTTTCTCTCTGTATGACTATCATAAATAAATAAAATTTAAAAAAAAAAAAATATTTATGTTTTTCCTTGTGTTTTGACTTTTTTTTTATTTTAACAGTGAATATGTGTTACATTTCTGATCAGAAACCTAGAAGGTCTTTTTCCTTTGGAGAACAGAAACCTAGAAGGTCGGGGAGGAAGGGACCTAGGGTGAAATGCCATGGAGTAGAATGTCCCATTGGTTGTGGCAAATGAGTGGTTATTGGTGATCTTGTAAGAGCTATAGCATCTTCGTTCACTGTAAGGATGTGATGTGGATGAGAAATAGGAAAATGTGCATTGCTATGTATAAAGATCATTGTCTGAGAAAAGAAGGGGAAGGGTGCCTGGCTGGCTCAGTTGGTGGAGCATGTGACTCTTGATCTCAAGGTTGTGAGTTTGAGCGCCTGTTGGGGTATAAGGATTACTTGAAAATAAAATCCTAAAAGAAAGAAAGGGGTCACTTGGTCAAGAGACAATAGAGAGGGAAGAAGTTGCAGGTATAGTAGGGAATGGCTAGTAGAGCAAAGGTTACTTGAATAAGCTGAATTGAATGAGACCTAGAGTGTAGAAGGAAGATGAATACTGAATAGAAGGAAGGAAATCCTTCCTACCAGAAGATAAAGGAGAGGGCTAGATGCCAGTGCTTATAAATTTATAGGTGGATACAAAGGAAGGGAATAGCATTCCTTTGATGTCTGTGTTTCTCCCCATGATGGAGTATAGGCTAGAGTGCTAAGAGAAGAAAGATTATAAGGTAGGGAGACAGCAGTAAAAATTCAGACTAGCCTATAAGTACAGCAGGATGGCTCATTAGGGATCAATAAGATGACATAGCAGTAATCAGGATTGAAGGCTAACTTCATATTATTGATAATGGACACATATTATGTGATCATTCCCTGCCCACACACACACACACACACACACACACACACACACACACCCCAACAACTCTCTGCAGCATAACAGCCAAGAAAGAAAGAGTGGTTGGATTAGCTGAGGATTAAGCCTTATATAAAGATAAGATAAAATGACCAACAAGAGAGATGAGGGAATTGGCAGATCTAGCAAATGGTGTGTGAAGAGGTTGGCTCTCCAAATTTTAATTAGTTATACTGTCTAATGAACTTACGTAAATGTGATATTTTGACATAAAAATAAATGCAATTAAAGTAATTTAAACATTGTTTAATTAAAATATTATATATCAGAGTTGAGCGATAATGCATTCTTGGTTTTTAGCCATGGAGATAAACAACAAATATAATGGAATAGGGTTAAAGAAGTCAAGGTCTCAAGTCAAGGTACTAGCTAGGTAGAGCTGCTTGAAGTCATGCAGGAAAATGGTGAGTGTGGGGTAGATAGGATGTGCCATAGAGCCTGAGGAATATGGAGGATGGATAGCAAATGATAACAATGAAGAAGAAGATGTGTGACAATAAATGAAAGGAGGTATAAATTTCAAAGAGAAAAAGATAACCACCTGGAAGTGGTAATTGGCAACAAGAAAAGAATGCTAGTACAGCCCCTTGCGGGGTGGGGAGGAGTGGTGGGTAAGCAAAGAGGGCTCTAAATGAAAGATAAATGACCGTAACAGGTTTTAGTTAATGTAATTTTAGTTAAGTTTGATTTGTTAGAATAATTTTCAACTGCAAATTATAGAACACTTAATGAAAAAAATAGCTTTCTTTATATAAGGGCATTATTGCTGTAACTACAGGGCCGGAGGTGGGCAGCCCTAAAATTGATTCAGCTATTCAGCAATGTTATCAAAAACCCAGACTCTCCCTCATTACACTTTGGCATTTTATAAGCACAGATGATGTCTCCCTTTGTGTTTCAAGATGGTTGCTACAACTGCCAAGTTCACATCCTCAAGGAGTAGCACTTAGTGTAAAATGCTTGGATAGAGAGTGGGGGCTGGGAGGTGAGGAGGAAGTACTGCAAGAATTTTCTACTGTGGAGACGCCTGGGTGGCTCAGTGGTTGAATGTGATCCCAGGCTCCTGGGAGTCCCGTATCAGGCTTCCTGCAGGGGAAGCTCCTTGCTTCTCGCCCTCTGCCTATGTCTCTGCTTCTCTCTTTGTGTCTCTCATGAATAAATAAATAAAATCTTTAAAAAAAAAAATCCAAAACTATTTAAAAAAAAAAAAAAAGAATTTTCTACTGTGGTCCTCTTTTAAAGGGGAAAATACTTCCTGAAACTCTAGAGCAGATTTACCATTATATCTCATTGGCTAGCATTAGGTCTCATGTCCCTCCCTGGATCAATTCCTAACAAATGAGAATGTGATTACCTTGGACCAGTCTTTATGGCTAGCGACCAACAATGTCTATTACAGGAGGCAGATAATAATATGCTCCACTCTGGAGCAGAAAACCAACTTTTGAAATCCATTACCTCATTTGGAGAGGAGGGGAAGATTCTCAGAACAGGGAAATGAGAAGGAGAATGGGGAAAGATGAGAGGATACTTTTCCAAATGCAGCCATTAAAAAGCATATTGTTAAAAAATATATTATAAAGAATATGTCTTGAAATAGGGAAATATACACAGTATGTTGTTAAATGTATTTTAAAAGAGGCACAAAATAATGTGCAAAGAACAAAAACCATTTGGGTCATTTGTGAACAATCTCTAGGCACTGGTGCTCAGTATTTTCGTATTGATGCAATGCAGGTTTTTATATCCTGCTCTGAAAAAGTTATAATTGACCTTGCTATTTGTAGTTTGAATTCCCGATGACTTCCCACTGTGGGTTAATAATAGCCCTCATGGTGATGTAATGATTCCTCCTTTCAGACTATCTGTTTAGTCATTACATTGTCCTTCAAATACCAACTTTCCACACTTGGTGAAAATTAGTTGTTCTTTTCTGATTTCTAGTTAGTTAAGACTGATTCTTTACCTACTTCAGCATTATGGTCACTTCCAGGAATGAATAATATATGGATTCTTTTCATTCTCTCTTTAGAATACATATTTTATTAATAAAATTGGCATACAAAGCCACTTTTATTATGCTTTTATCCAGTTGCCTAGAGGCAGTAAAAATAGAAAGTCAGCACTTGCAATTAGGGGCCTTGCCTTTGTTTCTGCTGAAGAGCCCCCAGGCGATGTATCGCCTTTACTCAGTTACCTATCCTGTTCTCACCATGGCCCCTGGCCCCTGCTGGCCTGAGGTGTGGTGAAGTGACAGGGAATACTGGCAGCTTGCCTGGAGCAGAGCTCACATGTGACTCTTGTAGCTTGTGTCCAGGTCCTCCCATTTATTGGAGCTTTGAATTCATGAATTACAGCTTTCCAGGTGATCTGAAGTTTGCAAGAACCTCCTTTAACCCCCCGCCCCCCGCCTTGCTTTGTCAGAATTTGTTTTGCCCTTCGTGATTTTGGATGAGCATTCTTTGGGTACTCCTGAGGACCAAAATGAGAAGCAGCAGGAACCTGTTTTTAAAGCAATCTTTGCAGCCCATTGTTATTGTTGTGAATTGAACAGTGAAAGCATGAATGAGCGAGCTTCTGTCAATTTTTGAAGTAGAATAAAGGTGTGTAACCTGACAGTAAGCTTGATGTGACATATAGTAGATTATCCCTGAGCACAGAAATAGGAGGGAATGAAATTGCCAGTGAGTGAATGACCTGCTAATTGACCCAGACGTGGCTTTTTTAAGTCACTACTCCATTGCTTTATGGAGTAATATTGTACCATATTTTATAGGAGAACTGTGATTTTAAAAGACCCTGGAACTAGATCTAGCAATTCCACTTCTGGGTATATATATATCCCAAATAATGGAAGGCATAGATGCAAAGAGATGTTGGTACACTTGTGTTCATAGCCACATTATTCACAGTAGCCAAAAGGTGGAAACGACCCATGTGTCCCTCAGCCCATGAATAGATAAGCAAAATATGGAATATACAATGAAATATCATTCAGCCTTAAAAAGGAAGGACATTCTGACATATGCTACAACATGGCTGAACCTTGAGGACATCGTGCTAAGTGAAGTAAACAGGTCACAAAACAACAATTACAGTATGATTCCAGTTACATGAGGTATCTAGAGTAGTCAAATTCATAGAAACAGAGTAGAAGAGTGGTTGCCAGGGTCTGGGGAGGAGAGAGAAATGGGAAATTGTTCAATGGGCATAGTTTAAGTTTTGCAAGATGAAAGAATTCTGGAGATTGGTTGCCCAACAGTGTGAATATACTTAGTACTGAACTATATACTCAAAAATGGTTAATATGATAAATTTTATATTATGTGTATTTTACCATGCTTAAGAGTTTTAATATATATATTCATAACCCACAAAAACAAAAAAAGATTCTGGGACTAACCCTCATTACTGTCATTGTTATTATAGTGCTCGACTTTCTTTATGGCTTTTACTATCACCCTTTATGTGCAGGCGGTCATGATCTTTTATTTCTATTCCTAATCATAACCCCTACCTTATACCTACATCTTACCAGTTTAATGTAAAATACCTTTATTGTATGTGATCCATTTTAGACTGTAGACTCCTGTAATACCCTTCATAGGAAACCAACTGGATAGTAGGCCTTTGTAGCAAATAACAAACCATTACAAAGATACTTGAAACTTGAATAACGAACACTGTAATTTACACATTTTAGGAGAAAAAAAATGTCATTGACTATGGGTTGTATGTGTCTTATTTTTAGTTTTTAGACAGATATACTGTTGGTGTACATTTTTGTCACTGAAGCCTTGGGGATGTGACGATACCAACGTAGATAAGGCCAAAAATCCAGAATTATCCATTGAAAGCTGTCATTTCTGTGATTTACTAGATGGTATAAATTGGGTGTTTTAGTATCGTTTTTGGAACTAATGACACTTTGTAGTTGAAAAAAATAGACCCAATGATAAAAGTTCTTCCCATTAGAAAAGCATGAGGTAAGTTTTCAGTTTGTTTGCTTGATGTCTTGTTTTTAAAGAAATAACAGGATTGAACCTCTAGAACAGTTAAAAGAAATGATTACAAAGCTTTACAGATTTCTGGTATGCTGACGAAAGTCCAGAATCTTCTGAGGGGAGAGTCACCAAGGACAAATCCCCACCCAAAGTCACTGGGAGCCAGACTTCATTCCATGATGGTGCCCTGTTAAAACATGTTTCCATGTGTTTCAGAAAGATAATGAGGGCCCCAAGTGACTAGATATTGAATCCTTTTCTACCAGGATTGTGCATTGTAATGTAAATAGGTTTAAATCTGTGTTTAACTTAAAGAGCCTTAACAGTAGTATCCACAGTTTCCTTGCCTTGTATCAGCAGGCTTACTGTAAAATATTTTTGTGTCTTGTATAAGACAGACTAAGAGTTTTATTAATTAGTTCAAATTTTACAATTTAGATTAAATTCTTGAGAGGCTATTTTAAAAGTATGTCTCATGATACTATAAACTGAGATCGAACAGGTAATAAGCTTAAGTAAAGAATCCTTTGAAATGTCTTTGATCCAAGCACTTCTTGTGGTTCTGAAGCAAAAGTGTGTTTCCCTGCCTTGTTTAGTGGTACAGTTTTGTTCATTTCATTCTGAGAAATTGGTACCATGTCTTATTCTTCCTTATGACTGGAGTCCCTAATGTAGCTGAGTATATTTTCCCTTTGAGATTAGGTGTTCCAGTGAATGACAGGTAAAGATTGAGGAGGGTTCCCACATCACAGTTATTACAAGTCTACAATGTACATCAGTCTACCTCACAATTGAATCATTGAAGATGATGAGATTTGGGCAAAAATTTTTAAGCTATTTAATTCAAAGCTCACATAGTTCAAAACTCTTTTGTAACTGGATATTGTAGGTTTAGGAGAAAACCCTGTTTGCTCACACACAAAAAAATTAAAAATAGCCTGATAGGGCACCTGGGTGGCTCAGTTGGTTAAGCGTCTGCCTTCAGCATAGGTCATGATCCCAGGGTTCTGTGATCAAATCCCGTGTTGGAATCCCTGTCCTGTATCTCCCTCTACCCCTCACCCCTGCTCATTCTCTCTCTCTCTCTCTCAAGTAAAAATATAAAATCTTTAAAAATAAATAAAAATAGCCTAATAAAATCTAAAGAATGGCAATCCTTATGTAAAATCAGCTTCCTATACCTCGATAAGCACCATTTATGTGGAATTGTTATTGCACTTATATGGTTTGGCACTACTTAAACTGTGCTGGGTGTAATAGTTATAATGGTAACAAGTCATTTTCAAGTACCCTAGCCTTAAATGAAGGGGATCTAGACTTCCAGTACAAGTTTCAAAATAACACAACTAAAATAATGATTATGGCATATCTCAGGGAGGAAAACCATGTAGCCGTTAAAAATTATGTTGTATTGGGATCCTTGGGTGGCTCACTGAGTGTCTACCTTCAGCTCAGGTCGTGATCCTGGGGTCCTGAGATTGAGTTTTGCATCAGGCTCCCCATGGGGAGCCTGCTTCTCCCTCTGCCTATGACTCTGCCTCTGTGGGTCTCTCATGAATAAATAAATAAAATCTTAAAAACAAATCATGTATTAAAAAAAAGAATCTTGTGGATGTGGCAAAAATATTCATAATGAATTGTTAAATGTTTTTAAAACATTTAACCACATAAACCACAGAATAATGTGTATAGAATAATCATTTTTATTTACAAATACATGTTTATATTAAGTCTTGGTTTATGCTATACATTATATATAATATTTATATATAAATATGATGCATTTATACCTACAAATATAGCAACATCTATAATTTTTTTGAGACATTTGTAATTTTTGAAAGACCAGAAAGACAAAAAATATTTAATAATAAAGTTTTCTCTATTCTCTGAGCAATAGGATTTTGAGTGATTTCTGTTCTTCCTCTGGATTTTTTTTAAGATTAATTAATTAATTAATTATTTTAGAGAGTGAGCATGCAAGCAGGGGGAGGAGCAGAGGGAGAGGGACAAGCAGACTCTGTACTGAGCATAGAGCCCCACAGGAGGCTCAATCTCATGACCCTGGGATTATGACCTGAGCCAAAATCAAGAGTTTAACTGTTAACCAACTGAGCTTCCCACATATCCCCTTCCTCTGGATCCTAAAAACTTTTTTATAAGTTTCTACATTAAGCATGTACCATTTTAATAATTAAGAAAGATGTCATATGTCCTATATAAATAAATACACAGATAAAAGCAATTAACACTTTGGTTTTTTTACTCTTGGTTCAGGTTTTTTGTAAACTTTAGATGAGTTTTATTAATTAGTTCAAATTTTAAAATTTTTATTCTGCTAATTCGCTGCTTAGACTATATAAACAATGATAAATGAACCAAACATATATTCTCAGTAGTTTTAAATGGTTGGTGTTGAAAGTATAAGAATAAAGATGACAGGCCAGCATGGCATTACTTTAGGTTAATCATGCTGTTTAAAATCCAGGGCTTACAAGCCATGAGCATAACGTTTCCAACAATGACTGGTTTGCCCCAGCAGAGTACTCTTGTTAATACATATGCTTCCGTTTCACACTGGAAGGATGTGCATTGTGAGGTGTGTGACCTGCAGTGGTTCCCAGGTCCTAAAGGACTGACCCTCATCAGTGCAGTTTTCTTCAAGAGGTTTGCCTTTGAAAACTTAGAAGGTAAACTTTCCCAGGACAGAATATCCATTGAGGTGCATCTCAAAGGGATTCTAGTACACCTGGGTCATTGCATATCACTGCTCAATGCTTTGTTTCCAATGCTAAGGAGTCAGCAGGTTCCCTGACCTATGGCACTGGCCACATTTTCTTATGGTTGTTTGTGATTGTCTCCCCTGGGGAAACAGGACACTTAAATGATTGTCATTCATTGAATGCTTACCATTTCCCAAAACTGCACTACCTCCCTTGGTATACATTACTTCATTTAATCTCATAATATTATAAAAAGTAAGCACTATTTTCTCTTCATTTTATGTAAAACTAAGGCTTCGATTTTAAATAAGCCAGCAGAACTCCCAGCTCTGAAGGAAAAACCAGCACTGTAAACCAATAACCAAATATGACTCAGCTGATGAACAAGTGTGTCCTCACAGCCATTGCCAGCTTTGAAGCCCATGATGCTGCCCTACCATTTTTCTAATCCTTATTTCATATAAGGATTATAAAATAATCCCATCCTCCCTTGTGCACAGCATTTGCACAGTATTTTGGAGGGTAGGTCAATTTTATTAACCTTAGAATTCAAAGGATCCAATGGTCAGCATCTTAAATTCCTACTTTCAGACACTGTTTCTGAGTTTTAAATCTTCTCTCTAATTTTACTGGTTCCAAAGTTATAAAAAGATGTGACATTATTTTTTGAATCCCCCCCCCACCCCCGCTCCATGCTGGTTAATAATGATAGCAATGAGCTACCATTTATTGAGGACTCACTACTGTACTAAGTGCTTTCTTAACAGTGATGCCATGAAATCGGTTTTGTTGCTTTCCCATTTTACAGACAGGGGAATTGAGGCTTCACAAGGTTAAATGGCTTACCTGGCCTTACATACTCATTCCATCATTGATCTAATAAAGGAGTGCACTAGGAATTTGAACCCACTTTTTCTGTTGAATCAACACTACTTGGCTGGTGATGTTACTTTGGGCTAATTATATATACCGGTGAATCAGTTTCTTGACCTATAAGATGCGATAATGCTATTATTTACCTTAGTGTTGGGTTGTGTATTGAGAAAAGTACTTGACACGTAGTGACTACTTACTTGCTATAAAAGTAATAGGAATTACCATTAATAGCATTATCATATACTAGGTTTTAACTGTTGAAATAACATATTAAACCATATGAAAGTATATAAAGTAAAAAGTGTCTCCCTCTTACCACCTACTTCTTCTCCCCAGCCTTAACTACAGACACCAGTTTGGTATTTACCTCCCAGAATATTTCTTATGCCATCCAAAACTATTTTTTTTAATATTTTATTTATTTGAGAGAGAGAGAGAGCGAGAGAAAGCATGAGCAG